>NC_140705.1:112537500-112850000 GCF_050655825.1 Lonchura striata
AATGGCTTGGAACAATAGCTTTCATGCTTACTTTGTAAAATCCAGAAAGGATAGTGATTGGGAAGTGCACAAGTGGAAGAAAATCTGTAAGGCATAATGATGCATGTCTAGGAAGTGTCATCTGTTTGTTGGCATATTGTTGTCTCAAAAAGTGAGTTTAACCCTTTTACTGTGGCTGAGTATCTTGTGCTCCCACACCCCTATTTCCTCCCCCCCTTTTTTATTTCTTTTGGGGGTGAGAGATGTTTTTGGAGGGGACATTATTTGAAAGAGGGATAGATTTGCTTATGCAGCTTTTGCTTGCTTCTCAAGTGATATTTCTGTGCTTGAGAAACACCAAGCTTGCCTTTGACATTTTTTTGGGGTGTTCTTGTGCCAGGATGGCTGCAACCCTGGCAGAGATAGTGGGGAGATGCTGAGCTGCCTCCCTTACCCCACAATCTTTCCCTCCACACAGGGACAGGTGAGCAGTGCAACTTTTTGTAGCCAGGATAGAAAATTGGGCCCTTTCCTTGGCCCATAAAGGACTCATAAAATAAATGCACACCTGATATCACTGTGGTTACTTTCTCCCCTCTCTTCTCCTTTTGCATTGCATTTTTTTTCTTGGTTGGCATTACTGTAGTCACACCCACTGTAGCTCTAAGGTTTCTTGTTTAAATACTTTTATTCTCCAGTTTTAGAGACCAATCTGTTGGAGTTAGGCCTGCCTCTGACATGCTGTTACATTTCTTGCTGCAGCAGGAAATATATGTTCCTTCACAAAAGCTGCATGAAAAGGGGAAAAAAAAGTCTTAAATGGTTCTGTTTTTTTCATGCTTTTTTGTTAATTTGCACTATTAACCAGGATAAATCATTACTGGTTTTAAGTGTCTGTGGTCACATAAATATGTACTTCTGACTCTCATTAATTCTTATCGGTCTGAAATATTGACAAAAATATATTAGCTGGGAATACCTGAGTTGAAACTGTAATTTAGTTGAAGTCTTTTTAATTATACATTCTGGATAGCATCATATAACTGGTGACAGAAATAAGCCAACTCATATTCACCTAGAACAACTATTCCTTGATTCTTTGTAGACGGTCAAGACTAGAGGAGAAGAATAAGAAGGAGGGATTTAAAAAATAAAGTCTGTAATTTTTCACCTGCATTTTTTGTACCCATGTTCAACTTAAACGGGGAAAAAAAGGGAAAAGAATGAAAAAAAAATAATTAAAATCTTGGTGTGACCGATAGATTGCAGATGTTGCTTTCTTCTTTACCCCAGCGTGTACTAGGGAGAAAAATCTCTGCCTTCTGTCTTTTTCACCCTTAACCAGTGAGAGCTACAAAACCATGGATATGAGATGGGAAGTTTAGGTAAAGGCTTGGTGTGGATTTTTTTGGCATGAAAAAATCAAAAAAGAGTGTCCCAAAAGCATCTGTGACCACAGGCTGGCTCTCCCAGCTGGTATCTCTTGGTGGCTGGTTTTGGAAAAGAGTGAAGCTTTGTGGGACTCAATGCACAACTTTCTTTGTATGTGGCAGGAACTTGTTTAGCTTGAAGGGGGAGTGCCAAGCCCTGATTTTTTTTTTTTTTCATGAGAAACTCTGAATGACAAATGCTATTTTAAGTGTAGAATTAGGAGCACTAATTACAGCTGACATTGTTTTGTAATTTTTAGTTCCAACGTTGCACAACGTTTGGGTTTCTCAAGCCTTTGCTAGTGAGCTCTTTTCTGACTGCATAAACAGCAAATGGCAGATTCAGAAAATCAGCTCCTTCCCTAATGAATTCAGAGAAACTCAAATGGAAACACTGACTCTTAAGACTCATTTTTCATAATTGTGGAGGGAATCAGTGTTTTGACCATATAAAGGTAAAATCAGGTATTTCTCCAGAGCTATGTTTGGCTTCTTCAGAGGTTACACACACAGAAAACATCTTAAGATCACTCCATATGTAACATGTTATCAAAGCTTTACTTCATAAAACTGTTGCCTTTCGAAAATCAGAAATTAAACCGTGACATGAGAATTGGAGGGGTTAGGAATAGGTCCTGGTGGTAGCAAAACCCTGTGTTTGCTATAACATACTCCCTTCACTTCTTCCACTTTCCCTCATTATCTTGTTTGCTATGTGTTACTGAATAAGCATGTAACCTCTAAGGCTGTGGAGCAGATCATTAGGAGTTACTGATTAACACCATGTTTCAATAGCAGATCCTGAGTTCTTCTTTTTACAAACCGAAGGGGTCTGGCTTTATGATTTTTTAATTAGAGTGTAAATATTGCAGCCTCATAAACTGTTTGATTTATGGATGACAGCAGAGTTTGCACTCTGGGAAAGGACAAGGGAAGCTTCAGATGTACAGTTTCAGTGTCCCTGTTTGCCTCAACACCTGTCCTGGTATTTTATCTTTGGTGAACACATCCTATCAGCCTTATCCATAATACCTGTGTGTCCAGTCTGGGAGGATGACTTAAATTCTTTTTTTATGTTTCTAAGCATAAGTAGTATTCACATACTGTACATTTTCACTGATGGAGTGAGGGAAAAAATTTTGGAGGAATATTAAGCTCATAAGGTGAGTTGAAAAGTTGATGTTCATCATGAGGATTCCAGAGAAGTGGGTCACCACTGTAAATTTCAGAGGCATCAGAGAAATGGTAAATCAAGAGTGACAAAGATTTGAGGTGTTGGTGGATAATAGAAGGGTATTTCTGAGATCCCTAATGCAAAATGTTATCAGATTTTTCAGGATGAAAACTCCAAAAAGGGAAAGTCTCACCTTTCTCAGGCCATCAGTAGAACTTGGCTCCCATGTGCAGTGCAAGTTAGAAAACTCACAAGCAGGGGGAGTGATTTAATTTTAACTGGATTTGAATCAGCATTATTTACCAGTGGGGCACCTATAATCCTCAGTAGAATTTGTTCATCAGAAGTTTGGGCTCCTCCTGGTCACCAGGCTCTTTGGGCAACATTTTTATCCTTGGAGCAGGGAAAGATTTTGCAAACACTGAACTTCTTTCCTTTATGAATCTTCCTTGCTTCATCTCCATAACTGGCATTCTCCTCCAGATTGCTGTCAGCAAGGTTACGCTTGCATGGGGGTTATTCAACCCAAGGTTGCTCTCAGGAGCAATAATTTACCAAGAGAGACCTAATTCTTTGCACAGGGGGTTTTACAAAGCCTCCTTCACTAGCATGACTTGCCTGTTCCATCTCACACATCCTTGGGAAACTCTTCTTGCCATCACAGCCAATGTGATTTGTCTGTTGAGGTTTTGGGGGGATGTGTTTTGGGATGTCTCTTGGTTGTGTTGCAAGGAATTGGGTTTCTCTGCTGGGCTGTTTTGTGGTGTCTGTAGCCCTTACAGAGCCTGCCTGCACCATTCCAGTGTGCCTGGGCTGTGGGACTGGAGGAAGAAGAGGGGATGGTGGGCTTGCCTCTCTCTGTGCATGCAGGAGAAGCATAACCTCACCTGAATGTTCGTGGTGACAGAGAGGAAGAAAGTTAAAGACAGTTTTCCTTAGTATATACTTGATTTAGAATAGAATTTGTCAGTTGTAAATATTGGACAGCTTTCTGTCCCCAAATACATGGCACGGTGTGCAGTGCTGAAATGGTCAGGACAGACAAGACAAAATAAAACCTCCATTATTAATTCTCCATTCTACCTCTTAGCAGATCTTTTCTGAGTCCCCCACATTGGTCTTTTCTCTGCTAGAGCACCAGGGACCTGTCTCAGACCAAACCTCTGGGAGAGGAGGCAGCCAGCTGCGACAAACCAGGAGCCTGGCTTGAGAATTGAGTGCTTTCAGAAACCATTGGCACTCTGTTCACTTTCTATTCTCTGCAGCAAGAAGACTAGAAGCATAATTTACTTTTAATGATATCCAAAATGTTCATGAACAGTGATGAAATCCAAAAACATGCCATAGTGTCAGATTCACCTCTCTTTCTGCTGGAACTGTACTTGTTTTACTACAGGAAGTATTTTGTGGCTCTACAGTAGCAGCCTGGGTTTTGTTGCCAAAAGCCCAAATAGTGAAGTTTGGTGTGGTTTTTTTTTTCATCAAACTTGTTGAAAGGCCTTTCAGTGCAAACTTGATGTCAATGGCAATTACATATATGTTTACAGATTATGGCTCCAATCCCATCCTGGTAAATGTTTTTGCACATGGTTAAATCTGCATGTGTAATTTCCTAGAGAATAAAATCACAAGTGGTGAATGTAGGAAGATAATAACTTGAACTGAACTGTTCTCTTGTTCTTATTTAATTTTGAACTTGTTCAACCCTTGTGGGTTCAAAAGTTCACCTCAGTCTTGACCATTATTGAGCTTGGATTCTGTTTAGGAGAAACTGTGACACCAAGTAAAGCGAAGGGTCAGAAGACAATAAATCCAACAGAATACATAAAGTGATAAATTAAGAAGGCAGAAAGACAGGAAAAAGGAAAATAACATGTATTGGGTGAGTTCTTGGTTTTATAATGTTGAAAGGTGCTTTGCTGCTGACTGCACTGAGGCTGGGATTTCTTTCATAACACCTGGTTCAAAAACACTGGAATTCAACCAGAATGTTTCCATTACCTATAGTATTCCTGTGTCATTTATAATGAGCTTTGTTTTGTAGCTCTAATGCATGGTTTAGCTCCCAATAGCCCTTAGCTGCAACATGAAGTGGCCTAGCCCTTGGGGGCTGTGGGGGGAAGCTGAAATTACAGGAGAGAATGGCTTTTCCTCATCTTCCTGTTTCCCCACAGAGGCTTCAGAGCCTCAAATGCATTTATTTTGCAACCCAGTTTCTTTGTGACTCAATTTCTTTTGTGTTTATTGAGCCCCCCTGTGATACAAATGAAGCTGGAACCAAACATTTTATTACAAATTTCATTTGAAAAAAGACCAAGGATATTTCAGTGCATATATGTGCCTACAGTCTTCAGTATAGTCAACAAGAAGTTCTTGTGTTATTAGTGCTGAATTTGAGGATTGAATCAGGGTGTCCTAAAGGTGAAGCCCATTTTGCTTTGCAAGACATGTTTAATTTTCCCTGTGTTTCCAATAAGGAAACAATTTGGCTCGGTGTCTTTACTTGCAAAAGTCCAGAAAAGGAAATATCAGGAAAGTGCAAAAGTTATGTAGGGGCAAAGCTGCACCAGAGGTATGTAAAGTGATTTAACTCTGGTGTCTGTATAGGAGCAAGAGATTAATTTGAAATACAGGTTTTTCTGATAGTGTACCAAGCACTTCAATATCCTTTGGGTTGGGATGTCAAGAGTTATATCAATTATTAATATTTTGGTATTCTTGAGATCCTAGTACTTAACAGAATAAATTGACAGAAATCCACCCATCATCAGATGTAGAAAGATTTCCTTTGCTTTTTTCCTTGCAGTAATGGAACTGAGCAGATTCCTGCTCCAATTCTACTGAGTTCATTTTGCTGGAAACTACCTGCCTTCCTTTAAAAGTACTAGTATTGATTGAACAGTAAAAACTTGTAAAAAGAATTAAAAATCAAAGTGTCATATTTTAATACTTACTTTTAAAGCATGCAGTGTTTAAAAAGTAAGATCATTTCTCTGAATTCCTTGAGAAACATTCCTAGGCTATGAAAGAACCCAGACTTAATGGGTTAAGTGCTTGAAAACTGAAGGAAGTGCTCCAAACATTGCAGAAAGTCTGAGGTTTTAAAGAGAGAGAGAAGTATTTGAAATGCTCCTTTCAAGTTAGGTCAGGGTTTTCCAGTTCAGAGATATTTCTTGTTGTCAGTAAACTAAAAATGGAAAGAAAACTCCAGACCCTGGAAAGGAAGGGAAGTCAGAGAACCTAAGTAAGTGATGATTTATCTGATAACAAAAATCCTACTACCCTAATCATTCATGGTTTATTTCTTTGGCATGCAACAGTTAAGAAAAATCCACTGATCTCTAGTAATTCCACTATTGCGAAAGCCAAATCCTTCATTTAAACTTTTGAGGCAATTTTTCCATTTACTTCCCTGCCACTCAAGCAAAGAGCAGAAATCATAAGCTCACTCATACCACTTCACCTCATCAATTAGAAAAGAGACAGGAGTTGCTTCCAGATGAAAAGGGGATGCAGCAGAGGAAAAATATGCTGGAAAATCAAAATTGATTGCCTCTAATAACTTCTGGATAGCGTTCCAAGCTTGGGTTGGCCACATTGAGACATCCCTAAACTTTGTGAAAGTTGAGATTTGGAGCTGTCTGCTAGAACAGAATCATCAGAGAGTATTGCACTTAATTAAAGAAATTGATATATAGAACAGAGCCAGCATTTTGTCATATTTCAAATAATTAAATCATAAATTAATACACTTTAACCCAAATTTGAAAACCTAAAGTCCAGCCTCAAATTTTAAGTTCATGCCTGCTGCCAGCCCTGCCATTTGATAGTGCACCCTCTTACAAGTAGCATGATTATGGTTAATGAGTCCTTTGTGTTGACATATGAAAGTTAAATGCAGAACAGTGTTTGCTCTATGACTTGAGGGTTTTTTATTTGTTTTAACACCACCTTTGGCATCTGTAAAATTATAGAGTATTAAAATAAAACCTTAATGGACAGAATGAAAATCTGTAGCTTCCAAGCTCTCTGGTGGGAAAGTTGTGTGCATTTGATAAATAAACTCCCAAAGTAAGGTAAGAAGCCTATTAGCTCAACCACTTGAATTTTTGTTCAACCTTTATCCTGAAATTTAAGACACAGATCTAAAACAGCATTATTGGGAACTATTCCCATAGGTAATCTAGTTTAAGGGAAACCACTTTCATGTGGGTGCAAAGTGAGTCAGAAAAATTGCCACTCACACAAGCTACCAGTGCCATTGTGAACCTGGGAGTATGTGGACACTGAAATTATTAAATTTACAGGTTACATCAGGCTGAGGGAGTCTGAGAAAGTTGACAAATAGGACTAAATTTCAAAATTGTCTTGGTAAACAGGAGAAACAGCCTGGAGCAGGAGAGTGCATTTTTTGAGACAAAATGCCAAGCTCTGAGCATGTGTGGAAAGGAATACTCTGACAAAGACAACCCAGGAAACACCTGTTTTGTGAGAGGGGACCAAATAGAACTTTAGTAGGTCCGCAGGAGAGCACAAAGGTGCTTCTGGGGAAAAAGCAACTATGTCCAAGGCAGGGAAGATGGTGTGCATGTGGAGATGAGGAAGGGCAGTCATCATCTCCCTTGTGAAGCACTGGTGAGATTTCTGTGGTGGTGTGCTCACATTTGGGTGTGATAAGGATAAAAATGAGCACTAGTGGGAGAGGTTGCAAAGGGAGAAAAGATTTCTTGGAGTTTTGCCAAATGTGGCATTTTGAGGACAGACTGAACCAGGGATGTGTAGAGTAAAAAAGGTTAAGGGAGCACCAAATCTCTAAAGGGTGGCTGCACAGAGAAAGGGAATAATTTTTCCTTTGTGCCCCCTTGACACAGAATTAAAAACAGTGGGACAAAACTATAGAAAATAAGATTGTTATATGATGGGGAGCATATTCTGTCAGTATGGACTTTATGGACTCAGGAGGTACAGGAATTGCAGGCTTCAAGAAGTTTTGCTAAATGTGTGTAAAGATGATACTTCTACAGAGCCATTCCATTGACAGGACAACTGTCATAAGGCCTTAAATTTTAAGTTAAATAATGAAAAACTGTATTCTTAGAGCCCTTTTTTTCAGGAAAATACTAGTGAAGAAAGTTTTCCAAAGAAATAACCCCATTATCCACCCTCTTAGAGGGACCATTTATAGCTGTGTTCATCCCCAAAGCATTTTCAGGGGTGCTGTGGGTGTCTCTCCTTGCTCTTTGCAGGAATCTAACATTGAAAACTAACTACTCTAAAACTAGAAAAAAAAAAAGAAAACAAACCAAAATAGAGTGTTTCCACAAGCCAGTGTTTTTCACATGTTCTATAGTGAAAATTAAATGTAAAATCATGTATTTTGAAGACCAAGAAATGACACAATGGAAGAATATGATCAAGTGTAAATAGAAGGTAAAGTGTATAAATGAAGGACTTCCCTTCCTTCAAGAGTATTCCCTTCCAGGGTGAGATATACTGCTTTACCTTGAGATTCTGTTTTATTTCATGGCATTCTATCTTTAGTTTTTGTTATAGCTTTATTTCACTACGTGCAGTATGGATTCATCTTGTGCTTTCCAAAGGTGCTGAGCAGAGAAAAATCCGTGGCGTTAATTGAGAGAGAGAACTCGATCGTGTAATAAATGTTTGTGAGATACACACATGCACCATGGGAGAGGTTGGGGTTTTTCTAACTTTTGGCATTTTAGGACTACAAGCACCAGTGTTGTGGAGATAATATCAAGTGGTCTGATAGCAGGATGAGTGGGGCCCTACAAGAAGGCCCTACAAGAATCAAAGGCAGGTTATTCACTGCCTGGGCTGTGAGCAGGCTCTCAGAGCTCACAGAAGCCTCCATCAGCACTTTGGTATTTCTTTCTGAAGAGAGCTCTTTTGCAGAGGTCAGAACTGCCAGCTCGTCAGGTATTTCCCAGAACTGTCAGTCTCTCTGGGGTGCATAAAGCCACAGCACTGACATATCACTTACCTAGTTCTGCTAGACTCACCCTCTCAGTGAAGTCTGCAAACCATCTCTGTCTTGTGCAACATTTGCATTATCTAAAGCCCACTATGAATGCTGTGGTCCTTTTGCCTTTGCAAATGCTGTTTAAATATAGCATCCATAAATAAACGTTAAATAATTCATGAAGATAATTTTATAAATTCTGCTAGGCCACACCTCTCTGGGGGCATATTTATGAACGTGCGTCAGGCTGGAATCGATGCGTCTGCCAAGCGTCCTTACCTCCGAGGCAGAATTCCCACATCCAGCCCAAAATGCTGCAAACGACTCCGATCCCACTTCACTACTCATCCATCATACTGTCACTTTAATTCAGATGCTGCTACTTGTTTTAATAACATACATCTTACACAAAGAATATTGCTAACACAAGATTCTTGAGGTAGATTTTTACAACCTCATAAAATGGTATTAACCCTTTGATCCCTGATGTTCTTTTCATACAGCTTTTTTTTTTTTTTTTTATGCTTATCAATAACCCGTGTTCGTGGGGTCTATTCATGCTGGAGAATCCGACATCAATCACTGCAGTAAAAATATTATTCCTCCAGCATTACCCTAAAGAATTATGGAAAGAATAAAAGTGTTATTGCAGGAATTATTTAGCAAACAATACATGGATAAAATGTATTATGGTAAGTGTTAAATTATATCACCACATTACAGAAAACTACCTGAGATAGCACAGAAGGTAGTTCAGTGCTTTTTCTAAGTAGTTCAAAGAGAACAATAGCAGAATCCCACAAAAGATTTTACTATGAAACCCTGGAATGGCAAGGCAAATGATGTATTACCACATAAAATGATAGTTTACAGGGGGAAAAGAAAATTCTACTGGCTTATTTCTGAGTTACACCTGGCGATATTTTGGGAGTAAGAGGAGGTGAGTAATAGTAATTTACATTTAGCTGCTTAACACCTAAGTATTTAAGGGACTTACTTGTTGGGTTTTTTACATGTCTTTATAGAAATACCTTTCTTCTGCTATTACAGAGCAACATAGGACATGCGATTTTAAAAAATAATTTGCTTCCATTCCAAAAAAAGAACACTCTAAGTTATTTCTTTCTTCATTCTTCCTACTGTTTTTCCTTTGAGGTCAGCACCAGGAATTAGAAAATGTTTTACTGAAATGCTTGATTAACAAAAGTACTAAAATCATGACAATATTTTCAGTAAAATTAAGGATACCTAAACAAGGTTGGGTTCCATGATTTTACCAAGTAGACTCTTATCAGTTAATGCAGATTTAGAGAGGGGGAAAAAAAGCATAATGTTGCACTGGGCTCATGGGATTCATTTGATCAACATGATTAAATTATTTCCTTACTCAGCTAGAAGGAAATTACTAGTAACCAGACATTATGTGTCTGTTAATTATGTGCAATAAGGTTCTCTGCTATCACACCAGCTCTTGCATTCATGTTCTCTGTGTCTTAAAGACATGGAAAAAAATCGAAATAGTGAAAAGGAACAGCTATAATTTTCTTTCCCTTGTTTAATAAATATCTAAATGTAAATGTTACAGTACCAAAAAGCACTTGTAAGAAGCAGCTGTTTGTCCTTCAGGTAATCATAGGTAAGTTTGTGGAGGTGACATGCCGGCATTTCACGTGTTTTTGTTGCTCCCACCAGGATTTTTTTTTTTTTCGTGTTGCAATTATTCATTTTTATAAATTGGATCATTTATTATTGTAAGAAATGAGAATGACAGTTTGCCAGAAACCTGTAATTTCACTTGAAATACTTAATCTTCATGATGCAAGATCTGCTCACCTATATGTTGTCTTTGTGCCAGATCTACATTTTGCTCTGATGGTGCCCAATCTAGGATTTCAAAAGGATTTTTTATAAAGGAAGAAACATATGGTGCAAGAGAGGCCTTATTCTTTTTCTAATGAAATGATGGGCTTCTGTTTCATATTAAAGTGTTAATAGGTCTGAAATTAGGTCTCAAAAAAGAGAATAGTGCTTTTAAAATTCTTAATATGATCCATTATCTGCAGTCAAAACCAGATGACATTTATTTTTATCCCAAAAATAAAAAAAAAAGCCAAGCCACAAGGAAAAAAAAAAAAAAATCCTGGATTCAGGCTCTGATTTATTGAATGGAAAGCTCTTTAGAATCAGAGCCTGGGCTGGAGGCTGGAGGTTTTGTTCGAGTTTGAGAACCTTCATATGTTTTTGAAATCTAAACAAATATTTCAAAGAAGGTGGTGTCACATTTGAAGTAAGTGATCCTATTAGGCACTGGGACACGGCTGCTTTGTTGGAGGACTGGGCAGCATTTTCTGTAAGATAGTGTGGTGTTCTGCTAATACACCGAGACATCACTTTCATCTGAAATGCCGATAGAACTGAACTTCCCTCGTGCACTTTGGCTTTCAGTGTTAATAATGAATGAATAAAAGTTCAGAGGATAGAAGCTAAATGGATATTGTACTCTAAAAAAAAAAAGAATTTTAACTAATAGTGTGCCAAGCTATTCAGAAACAAGTGAAAGACAGTAAATGGACGAATTTCTTATGAGTGGTTGGGAAGGCTGTACCGAGGCATTTGTATCAGTTGCACTGGCATAAAACACATAAAGGAATTTCAATACAATTAAAAATGCATATTTATTATAAATAATGAAGATTTGATGACATTTTCTTAGTTCTGGGAATTTTGGGTGCAATCTAATTCATCACAGTTAGCTTCCATAGGATAGCCATCTCTTCCATAGCTATTTGAAATTGCTGTTTTTCTTTATGTCTGCCAGAAAAGTAACTGGGAATCTAATGGGTTTTGTAGCTCTGCAGCATTGCCAGTAGGCAGCCTAGAAAGCACTTTCTCTGGAAGCATCATCTGGGTGATGCCCTCAGATGTTCTCTATCTGATTATTACAAACCACCAAGCTTCAGCGGCTGTGGTCTCTCTTGACCAAGAAATCTTTTGGGTGGCCCAGATCCTCATTAACATTCATCTTCATTATTAAAATGTCAGCTCAAATCTAGAGCAGGTCCAGCTCAGAACAGCCATCAGTACTTGTAGCGTGTGGCAAATAAGAGCAACAGCCTGAGGTTTCTTCTAAACCATATGAATATCTTCTCTTTTATAATCTGTCTCCCACATCTAAGTGCTGGCACTGCTTACCAGGAACTCAGAGATGCTCTCAAACCTGAGTGGAAATTGTTGTGTATAAGCAGGGCTTGTGCTCAGTTGTGTCAAAGTCACAAAACAACTATCTTCAGCACTTTTTGAGGGATACAAAAAGAATTATATAGCAAAGAGCTAATCCCAAAATGATGTGCGTGTATGTGGAGAGGTACGTCTGACATTCACATTAATACCAAATGAGTTCATCATGATTAATGTTATTACATTAAATATCGAAGGAATTAATAATGATTAGACCATTATTTTAAAGGGTTACCAGCATGACACCAGCTCATTTTTTAGCAGCTGTAGACACTTGGGTTTGTACTTTTTTCTCTCTGTGCATTTTAAGTCCTCACCTACTTTGACCAAATATACTCACTTGGAATTTCATCTTACTGAATTTATGATTTTATGGCTGTGTTTCCTGTCAGGACTAAATCCAAGTCCTGATGAAGTCATTAGAAGCTTTGCTATTCACTTCATTGCTGCAAAAAAGGCTGAGGTCTGATCCTGGTTTCTTTGGACTGACAAGCACTCTTTCCATTCGTTTCATTGGACTTTTATATGCCTCCTTTAGCCTATGGAAAAAGATAAGTGAATATTAGTTTGGAATTTTTTAAATGTGTTTTTAGAAGATCTTTGCTTGAAGGACAGCTCTTTATGTGCAGTCTTCTACCTTTTAAAAAAAAAATGCCTTCACAGAGATCAGTAAGAAAGTCCAAAGTACATGTGTAGTACTATGCTTTAAATAAAACTGCCTCAACTAAGGAAAAAAAAAGTCACATTTTGCAAGTAGGAAAAATGCCTGAAACAGATGATTGAGAGCTATGTACTTTATAGGAATTGCTGCCAACACTTGGATAATCCACTGTTTCTTGATGCACAAATAGTATTATATTCCACACTTTTAATAAAACTAAAGAAGCCAAAAGATCTCATAAATTATCTACTTAGTACAAACTACTAAAACCTACTAAATCTGTTTTGAAGTACTAATATCATGCGCAGTATTTAAAAGTGGTACGTATCAAAATATCATTTATAAAGGGGAGAAAGCAAATATTATTTCCATTTCTAATTGGAAATTCTTCTATAAAAGGATAAATTTTGTAACATTTATCTGCTTTTCTTTACTTTTTTGCATATACTGATTTTTTTGAAGGTCTTGGCTATGATTAAATTGCTTCTTGATCAGCTGCTGCTGATTAGTAATTTCAACCTTTTCACAGATATTAAGAGTTGGAGTTTGGCTGTCATTTTTTCCCAGCTTTAATTGGTAATAATTTTTCTGTGATGGCTTTATAAAATGGTAGCTTAGGGTTTTAATTTGGCTTTTTGTTCTGCAGTAAAAGAAATTAAAGAAAATATGATGAAACGAGCTGCAATTTGTTATGATGTTGCTTTTCCTAAAGATTTTCTACTCTGTCCAAGACATACCAACATCTATGTATATCTTTATATTAGGAAATTAAACATGTCAGGGACCATTCTGTGTCAGTCAGGCTCTTGGGCACAATGCTACTCACTTGCATATTATTATACACTTTTAACAAAAAGATGGTTGCACAGATGGTTGCACCCATTTTCTGTTGGGAATGGTTCTTGATCCATGAAAATTCCCAATCCTTGCCAAGGATTTGGCCAAGGGAATGGTGGATAGGTTGGTTCAAAGCATGCAAGGATTGATGGTCAAACAGCAGAGGTGATGGAGGTGTTGTTTGTGAAGCACGCAAGTCCCTCATACCACCCTTGCTGCCAAATGCTGGTCCAGAGATGAATTTTTCTACTTCCACTGCTTGAGTCCATGTTCACTGTGTCCATTTTGTACCCTCGTGTGTGATTTTTCAGATGAGTGATACCTCAATTGGTGTCAGTGGATAATGGTAACACTTCTGTCTCTATAAATCTTGTTGTAGAAGTCTGAATGTAAAGTTTGGGGGCCAAAATCAACTCTTATAGCTCATGGAAATCATCAAGATTGAAGTGTATATATACAAACTTCGAGTTGGGTGATTTTCTGTATCAGATCAATATATTCCACCTGAAAAATCCAAGTCCAGTTGTATTTAGCCAGACCTATATGTTACATACTAAATATTCTTTAAACTCTGCATTATTATTAAATATAAAGACAATAAAATAATGTATAATGGGGTGAGTAATCTGCCTGCTGGATAGACACAGATAGCCTTGTTAGTCATGATATAGAGAGATCTCACTGTTTTTGTTGTTCCTCAGTTATGAGTTAATTTCTCTGCTCTAAATACACCTGCCAAATATTTATAAAAATAGTATATTCTGCTTTTAGGTTTGGGTGGTGTGCAAGTGGTGAGCTGACTGAAGAAAACTTCAACTTCATGAATGTGCTTTGAAGAGTGCATTGAGTTCCACTGGTATTTTGTACAAAGACAAGGAATCAAGTCTTCTAGGAGTATTTTGAATTATTATAAAGGAGAATCAAACTCCTATGTGTAGCTTTAGTTCTGGTTGATCATTTTGTTTTGCTGCAGGAATGCCCTGAGGTTCCTGAGAGATTTCTGCTCCTGGCAGCATTAGGCTCGGTGCAGGGAGGATACCTCAGAAATTTATCCTGCTTGACTGCCATCTGGACTGTGGCATAAGGAAACAGGTTGGAGAAGGCTGAGTGTGGAAAACCTTCCAACATGGTGAGAGAAAAGGGTGTGGCCAGGGTGGTGTCTCAGGACTTTGCTTGCCTGGCTGGTGCCAAGCGTTGGCAGTCTGAACTCTTCTAAGGACGGCGGAGGACGTCAGTGTGAGCTGTGTCACTGGCTCCAGGGGAGGCAGACCTTCCACAGCTCCAGCCCTTGTCAAAGCTTGTGTGATGGAGGGAGGTTTAAATGTGTGACAGCAGCACCAAAACACTTTGTGTCATTTGCTTGACAGGAGGCCAGTGCCATACATGTGTTGGCAGAGCACCCGTGGGGCTGGGACCTGCATCTCCCCACACCAACGTGGCAGATGCTGTTGACAGGCTCACCTGCCCCCATGCCTTCCCTGCAAGACTTATAGCAGTCTAAACTGGGAGAGTGTTACCTACTTAAACTGTTTTTTCTGACTTAATAAGAATTTTTCATCTATAGCAAGCCAGTTTAAAATATTGTCTATACACAAACAGTCATTCTGAATAATAGGCCTGCACACAGTAAATGTCAGCTCTTTAAATCACAGAGGACTTCGGAAGCGGAGTAGAGAATGCTTCATAACAGTTTAAACTTCAGCCTCCCATTTATTATGTATGTGTTTATAAATCTCTGAGGGGCACTCTTTTCCCTCCTGGGAAGCCCAGAGGAGCAGAGTTGTTTGTCAGCCTGGCTGGGCGGTGCGTGGTGCTGCAGTTGCTCCTCTGCATTCTGACCCCATTTGGTTTCAAGGTTGGCATCCAAGGTTGTGCCTGAGGAAATTTTATTTTCTTTTCTCCTAACAGCAGCATACAGGACCTTTTATTTCTAGGAAGATAGTACTGGCAGAGCAAAAAAGTGGCGAGGGGTCAGCAGAGCACTGTTGTGCTGTGTTTTTCTTTTTAAGCCGAGCATGAGTGATCACCACTTTTAGAAAAGGGCTCTCTGTTTGCCACAGAGGAAGAGTGTAAAGGTACCTTGCTCAGCCATGGCGTTGAAAAATTTCTTCAGCGTTCCCATCTATCTTGGTTAGTATGAATACTTTAGCATTAAATGGAGAAAAGGAGAATCCATCAATAGTTAATAACTGACCTTAAGATAGGAATTCAAAGTTCACTACAATTAAACCCAAGTGTCAGCAGAACCCACAAGGGAGGCTATCAATATATTTGACTATACCTACGCATAGATGGCAGATTTAAATTCTACAAGGGAAACGACTGTGCATTATTCCTAATCAAAACACATCCTTGTACTGTCTTATATCACAGACAAAACACAGAAGTTCTGTGTTATGAATGATAGTAGGAGAAAATATACTGAAGAGCAAATGTGATTCTGGATGGAATTTCATCACATGACTCTATTGTAAACCAGATGTTTGTCAGATTCGGTGGGAGAATGTATCCATCTTGAAATTTTTAATAAGGTTACATAAAAGATTAAAAGCAAACATTTACAATACATAGGATTTAAAGATAATTATATTTATCTTAAATTGGGTATTTGCTTGGTAGATCGTTAAAAATATTTACATGATCTATCTATGGTGCAGTGCACCTCATGGATGGCTTCTTTCATTATGTTGTTTGATGTACATCCACAGCATCAGAGAAACAAAATATAAAGAGACTGTTCCACAGACATAAACAATACATGTGATATAAAAAATATGCCCTATTATTGAAAAAAAAGAAAAAAGAAATCTGAAGCCAAATCCAGGAGTTATGGGATAAAATTCTGATGCCTGGAAAAGAGAATTACACTTTTTTACAAAAAGCAGAGATGCCCTCACTGCAAGGGAAGCTGGCTCTGGGTAGAATATAGATAGGTTGTTACTCTTGCTGCTGCAGATGTTTTTTCCTTCAATGTCTTCCCCATTCTCAGAAAGGAAAAGGGAGAATATAGTTTGAAAGAAGGATTAAGAAATGGGAGAAAGGGCATCTTGGCCTTGCAGTTGAGACTTCATTAGGAGATTGCTTCACATTTGTGAATTTGTTCATGCCAACTTCCTTTTCATACCTGTGCTCATTTTTGTGGGGCTACACTCAAGGCCACTAACTCTCAAGATTATTTACTTTAGTGTTCTTTTTATTGGCAGACATTTTACAAGGAAACTTCATGGCAGGATGAATCAAGTGTACACAGAGACATACACAGCAATGCTGCACCAGTATTTCACTACGCTGGCCTCAAAAAAAAAAAAAAAAAAAAACACTCAACAAATCTGTGTGATGAGTCTGAGGTTTTTACCTGAAATCATATTTAAAAGAATAGGAAGATGAATTCATTATACTCCCTGGCTTATTTTGGGAAATATTCTTTCCCTCAGTGGATTTCTGATTCATAGGGAACAAGTACAAAGTAAATGAAATTAGTAAAAAAAAAAAAAACTATAATAACGTTTCTTTTGACATTCTTTCCTGTGTAGCTACAGGGTGTGTAATTCCACTTGGACTTCAGTTGTGATGTTTTATATGCCAACAGACTGATTGGGAATGTTGCTAAATGGCAGCATTTTGACCATTCCTGGTACCAACAAGGTCTGATGGATATAGAACCTCCAGAAGAATCTACAGAATCTGAAGTCAGAGGACAGCATTAATATTGAAATATAACATACAAAACCCAGGAAGTTGGTTGCTCAATGTGGTGCTAATTCAACCACATTATGGATCACTTATAGCCCAGATGGATTATTACAAATTAAAGATATTGTTGATGATTGCTATGGCCAAGTTAATGATGTGACAGAGGTGTTGACACTCACTAGCTGTAGTGTGCAGCTGTAGCCTGTTGTCACACTGCTCTTCTGGCTGCCTCTTTCACCTCTCCAAACCCTCATGCATGGCACAGCCTGGGAGGGTTCAGTATTGCCAGCTCAAAGAGCAAGGAGATTTAATTTTTCTTGCAGAATACTTCAGCGTGCAAGAGGGATTTCTAATTCAGAGCCCTTAATTCTAATCTTCAATAGAAAAAAACCTAGGTACCACAAATTCTCAATGGAAGATAGAAAAAGTTGTCTTTTAGTACATAGAACATGTTTTTTCTTATTTTTTCTTGGGATAGGATTGGTTTGGGACTATGATGCATGTATAATTGGGAGAGAGAAAAAAAAGAGGGTTGCTGGAAAATTGTGAAAGTCGTGAAGAAATTTTCTACAGGTGTCTCCCTGATACTGACTGAATAGTTCACATCAGTGTAGGAGACCCCATAAATATTTTGTGAGTATATTTTTGAAATTTTTCCAGCAAACCCCCTAAATTCAGCATCCATGTAAGATGAGCCTGGTCATCAATGTCTAGGCGTACATTTAGGCTTGATAAACAACATCACAATTGCTCTGTTGAAATACAAAAATATATCTCAAAAGCTCAAAGCAGGACAATTGCTAAGAGGTATGTCTTGTATTGAGTAATGTAATTTTAAAGCCTTGAGATTGTCTTGGAGAATGTTACCAAGTTTAAAATGTCAGCCAAGATCAAAGCATAGTGATCACAGTGAAAAATGCATTGCTGGAGAAGAGAATCAGAGGTGGGGGGTAGGGGACACCTCCTTGGAGATTGTTCCAAATCCAGTGCCCACTTATCCCTCACTCTGCCCCTTGACCATGTCAGCTAATCTCATTTTAGAGACATAGCACAGGAAAAGATAAAACATGAAATAGCTGTATCTGACTTACTTTGAATGTCTGTCAAGTTTCATGTCTTTTAAGTCCTCAACAGATTTATTTCACTTGTATCAGTCACTCTGTGACAGGTGTACATAAATCAGAAAGCAGTCTGGGAGAAGGTCCTTCAGTTGCCAACTTGCCTGTGTCACAGATTCCCACAGAGTACATGGTTATACATGTATATGCAGAAGAGATTTGAGATTCAGTATAATCATCAAGGAGTGTCACTTTCCTCATAGCTAAATACCCAGAAGAGCTGGATGAAAAGGTTAGACTTATCTGTCAGGTTTTTTGGGTACAACAAAGGATCTTGTCCATTCAGGCTGTACAAGGTGTAATCTCATCTGCATGGGTCAAATATTCCAAGTTCATTTCCCAATTCAATGGGCAAATGTCACAAGCTCCAGACAGACTTAGTATAGAGCGATGCAATCTATCAATACTTAAGCATATTGGAGGGGGAACATCATGGCTGGGAGTGCTATTTATTCAGTGAAGCACAGGCTAAATTGAACAGCATGCTTTGGATAGAGAGAGTGGGGGTCTACTACTCATCTTTCCAATGAGCTTTTTTATTTCCATGTAGAGAGATTTTATACTCAAAAGGACTGTAACAAAAGCTGTTTAGACTCACTTGTCGTCCAAGTGTATAATTTGTCCCTGTTAGACTGCGAAGTCTTAAGGAAAACAAGTTTTTGCTAATAATTTTCAGTTCAGATTGGACCTGTGTGGGCTTATAAGATCATTCGCTTGACTGAGCAACCACGGACGTTACCCAGTGGGAAGTGGGCAGGGCTAGTGCTTGACAGCTGTTCTTGGGAGTGATGGCCATATGTATCCCTTGCCACAGGACCGGTTTTCTGATTGAGATCATTCTTTTGTGGAAACACTTGCCTGCACTCTGAGGGATGATGCTGTAAATTCAAAACAACGTGGAGATGCACTTGGTTTACACGGGCGTGAGCGGGCTCTGCTGGTGTCTGCCTGCCAGCTCCAGTTGGCACAGGGTCAGATGTCCCTCTGAACCTTCCCCTTCCACCAAGGGGTTATCATTATCAGGAAAAGGTGCAGAATAATGTCCTATCTAATCAGCGAGGTTGCATTTATATGGTCCTGATAAAGCCTTTTCATTGACTTAGTGGTATCGCATGTCAGTGAGAAAAGCCTGTGGTCAGGTAGCGTGCTGGGACCTTTGTATGCCCATAGGAAAAGTATTTTTTGTGCCTTGCAACTCTGTCTCCCTCCTTCTTTCTCCCTTGGTCTGACTCATCCACTTGTCTCGTGAGCTTTGTTATCGCTGAGAATGCCTTTTATTGTACCTAGATATAGAGCCTATCAGAATGATCTTGTTTGATATCTTCATTTCACAGATGAAAATAACCAAGCACGCAACAACCCTTAAAGGCCTTTGCTAAGGTTGCAAAGTGAGGTAATGTGAGGTTCATGATTGCCTGCATGCATTGAATTCAGCCTTCTTGTGCATATGTGTCAAGATACGATCTTTAGTGAGCTGCTCACTCATTATTTCCTCCACAGGCCACTTCCCTAAGCTGTAAGCCTGTTCTTCTAACTCACTTGCTCCCTATACTTTCCTAGGTCTTTTAGCTGGCATCCTGGAGGCACTGAAATGCTATGGTGACTACATTCATATGAGCCATCAGTATCCTTGGGAAGCTCAGGGTGCATAGCATCCTGACGTTGGCTGTTTATTTTTAGAGGGCTAAAATAAAAAAAAATCAAATCTTACCTAGAGCTATCTGTGCAGAGCACACTCACTCTGTGAAGCAAATGGGTTCTTGTCAGGTAGTGCTCTCATCACCAGGATAAGGCTTCATGCTCTGCAGAGCTGAGGCATTTTCTGCAGGTGTCCAGAGCAGGTTCTTACCTACTGTCTCTTCTGCCTTGTGTGTTGTGCCAAAACACATGGCTCACTGAGTATTGGGGGACAGAGAAAACACAAGTTACAGGATACTGGCATGCTTTCACATGAGATTGTCAATGTGAGCATGTTTTGGGTTGGCTCTCTCCTGTAGCTGCAGAGTGTCAGGGCTGATGTGAGAGAATAGAGTTCATCCACACTTCCAGGTAATTATCACATTGTTGACATGATGGAAATGCAAGCAGTCTGATCTGCCTGAACCTTAGCAGATATCAGGGATGCTGTCATTAATCCTTTCTCCTTCCACTATCCTTTCCCATTTACATGTTTTTGTAGTTTTCTTGATGAATGCTCCCCAATATCTCAGAGGTTCAGAGTGACTATCTGGACAACTCATGCCCCATCAGCTTTGTCTGTCCATGGCTTTTGGGTCTTCCACAGCTTTTTGCCTGATTTCCCTATAATAAGAAGGCTGGAGAAACTTTTCAAAGAGACAAGATGTAATATTGCTAACATCTAATCCTTGTATGCAGCTGGAATTTTTCCTGTTCTTGAATTCTTGCCCAGAATCCACTTTAACACATGGAAACAGTGAGTAGCTTCATAATTGGCTATCCAACAGTATAGTTAACACCAGCTTGTTAAATAGAGGCATGGAGTCAAGCTTGCATGTCTGTAGGGCTTCATTAAGCCTTTATTTCCATTAGCACTTCAGTCCACAGCATCTGTAAATTCATAATTTAAATCCCCACTTTTTTAACTTACCAGTGAGTGATACACTAAATCCAGCCCGATTTTGCCTACCCTTGCAAAGGTGTCAAACTGCTATGGAAATAAATAAAACAATTCTTCATGCAGTAACCATTGGACATGCTGTGGTTGTTTTTTGTAAAGCTGTTGTCTTTCATCAACTGGTTTTTCAATGAGGTTTTGAAAAGCCATTCCTAATTGTGTAAATATCAGAATATAATTGGCTTTCCAATTTCACAGCTTATCAGAAGGAGAAAAGGGGAAGGGGGGAAAACTCTAGATATTTCAAAGACAATAAGTGCATTTGATGTAATGGTCTATGATTTTTGTCTTTTTTTTTTTGTTTAGCCCAGGACTGAAGAAACAGATGGTAAGATTTTCTAGGAAGCTTAAAACAGAAGCCAAGCTAATACAAAACTGTTCAGCTATCAGACAGGGTAAATCCATTCTGTTGCTGTCTTTTTTTTTTTTTTTTCCAAATCACAACCCATCAAAAGAAAGGTTTAGCTTCATAAAAAGATATTTACCAGGAAGCTTTTTGCAAAGAAGAAGGGCATGCTTTGTTAAACCAGATGCATTTTATTTTTCCTGGAACCAAGATTTATGAAAGCAGTATGCTCATATTTCTCCATATACAGTAATTGGAACTCATTATGCTAATTGTATTTCCATTATCACTAATTAACAATCATAGTGACCTGGCCCACAGTCTAATTTGTCTTTAATCTGTTTTTGTATAGGGAGTTTTACCCTGTAATTTCAAGGTGATAATTCTATTCAGCACAACTTTATTGAATAGTGAAATGTAATACTTGTAATATTTAGGGCTGTTCCCATTCAGATAGTTCAAAGGGAACAGGAAGTGAATTTATACCTGTCCATGCTTCTGTGTTACTGGATCTTCCTCCCTCTTGCACTCTGTTTAACCTACCTGTGTCTACCTTAACCTGTATGCAGCTTATCTGGAGTAACAGGAGGTTGGTCAACACTTGCTGATGAGATTTGTGAGCTGTGAAAGAATGTGTGTGTGTTTACTTGTGGATAAATCTGTGGGAATTTGCCATTTTTCACTTTGTGACACTGCACCTACAGGAAAACAGGATTTTCCTTAAATGGTGTTTCTGGTGTAGTATAAAATACTTCCTATGTCCTGAGGGGGAAGAAAACCCTCTGAGCTTAGCATGAAAAGTGTTATGGTCTTTTTATTTTTTTCCTTTATACCTAAACAACAGTTAAAGAATTATTTGTTTTTTCTCCAGGGCTTCCCAGCATTCAGACATTTCAGGGTTTTCCCTGTGCTTTCAGTGTGGGGGAAATGAGCAGTGCTGTGCCACAGGGATTTTGCAAAACCTGCTGTACTGTTCATCCTTCTAGAGCCAGTGTCACAGAAACATTTTCAGGACTTATGGCAGGCAACCTGTCTGTTCTTTTCTGGTGCTGCTCACCTACTGCTCTTTCCCTCTGCAGATTCACTGGCTGTGCTTTGCTGCTGATGTCATGATGTTCCCATCCTACCCACTGATTGATACCAATAATACTGTGCTGTGCAAGCCTCTCCCTTAAATCCTTGCCTTGTTTCTTGGCTTCCTATCCGCGCAGAGTGCCACCTTTCAGTGAGGTGGGTACTAAATTTATCTGATAATCTGTATTATTGCTTCCCCTTTGCACTGCCCCTGGTGTGCTTTGTCATTGAGGACTTCAGAAACTGGGAGTGACTCTAATCTGAGCCTAATCTTTCTGTCCCAGGAACGGCCCAGCTTTCTGAGCAAACAAAATTGTATAATTTGGTTTCAAGGTAGCTTAAAAGCTTTACATGGCTTGTTGGTTTTTCCCTGGATGGGTATGAATATGTAGAAATGGTGATATATATATATATATACATGTTTTCTTAAAACAGTTATTTTCCAAATTATTTGCTCTTGTTGCAGCTCTTTTTTTCCAGTGCCTTGTTCTCCCTCTACGTGCCACTTACCTACTTTAGGATAAGGTGAATCACATCACTCTCAAAAATCCTCACATCTTTTTTTTCACACTGGAATGTGCAACCTTCCAAATCCACAAGTGAGCCCTGTTTCCATGTCACCCTTCTCCAGGGTTCACTAAAGCCTCCCACATCCTGGGTCCAATCCCACTTCAGCTGCCTGGGTGGCACAACCTTCACAGAGTAAATGCTCCTCTTTCCCCAGCACATCAATCAAAGTGTACCACCTAATCGACAAAATAATCTTAATCAATGCTTTCCCCGTCTGGCTTTCCCTAGCAAATATAACTCCCTGTTGATGTTCCCCATCCTCCCTTCTGTTATACCAGATGGTGTGTGTTCCAGTCTTTTTATTATCCTTCTCTGACCACGACACTTTGCTCAGTCCAGAGATCTTCATGCTGCATCCCCTGAGTGTTGTCATCAGCAGCTCTGTCCTGCTCATTGCACCTTGCACTAATGGCCCTCTCCTTCCCCCTGCCTCTGCACTGAGATTTTTCACAGTATTCATTCCCACAGATTGATCAGCTGATAGCAGGTAGCACATGTGCTTAAACCATCACATATCCTAAGTGACCTCTGCATAAACATTGGCAGCATATAGACTGATTTTGTTCTTCTGTGTTACAGATGGCTAAATTCTTCATGATAGATTCAGAAGACAGTGCCCTCTTCCTTTTCTTTCTCATTTGTTTTTTGGTTTTTTTTTCCTTATAGAAGATTACAGAAGTTGATCTGCTTCACATTATCTACAATTATGTTGTTTCTGGGTAGGATGACATAATAACATAAGCATCAGTCAGAAGAACTGTACAGATTTGATTTACTGCTTTGTCTGTCTAAGGTGTTTACTCTGAGAAACAAGCATCATGCTTGTGTTGGTAAAGGGAGAAGGCAAGGCAAGATTATTTTAGCTACAGGAAAATGGCACATTACAGAGGATGTGTCTTCTGTAGCATCCAGGATAAACAATGTAAGATAGGCTCAGTCTAGTGTTAGTTTAGTTCCTAGGTTCTTTCTGTGCAAGCACCCAAATCTTTACAGTTCTTATCCTTCTCTATCAAAATGGAGGCATTTTATATTCTTTTTCACCATCTCCAAAAAATGTACCCTCCTTTCCAGAAGGGCTATGGCAGAAGAGCAGTCTGTAAACCTGAAATGTGTATATACTGTACATTTCACAGCCTCTTCAGAGCCTCTGCCACAGCAACATCCCCCAGGCTGAGCAGCCCCACGTTCAACTAAGCCAGCCTTGAACCATTTGAACCATTTGGGTGGAGGAGAAACAAAATCTGCCTGGACTTCCCGGCCCTCCAGGCTGCAGTTCCGCTCTGCAGGAGAACATGCTCACTAAATACAATTTGTAGCAAATGTAATAGATGTGTGGAGTTGAAAGAGAGGCTGAGTATCTAAATTGCAAAGACCACAAATCAGTTACTGAGTAGATAGATATGCTAAGTGAACGCCATTTTTCTGAAGTATCTGACAGAACTGGAAATCACAATGCAGAGTGATTTTATCGCAGAGGATTTTCAATTTGTTGTTTAGAAAGACGGGTCAGTAAGCATCCACTTTATCCCTAATGACTAAAGAATGTAAATAATCTTGTTGTAACCATTTTTCATGTACATTTTCTGTCTATATGAGGTATATTGCCTTCTAGGTATTTTTTTCCTCTATCAAGGGTCATAAAGGATTTTTTTTTTTGGCCTCCTGTTAAAAGAGGCACTGCAGACTAATAGCTCTTTCAGTCATCATAGAGGTTGATGCAGCTAACATTTTAAGTGGTATTGTCTGCCAGTAATACTTAATCCTATTGTCAAAGGCTGCAGTGCACAGAGAGTGTGTTTTCCTTGGAAAGGTAGCCTGTAGGGAAATGTAATGATTATTTAACTCTTAAGACGAGGCAAGACCCTGCTCTAGCATCAGAAGGGTTATACCAGCTACTTATTCCAAGAAGAGCCTAAATTTTGCCTTCTAATTTATTCAGTTTCGTAACTATTCAATAAAAATTTGTAAGAGCTCTGGGGATTTGTATCACACTCTTTCATTTGCAAGTTGCTGTTTTGGGAAATACAGTTCCTTGCCTTTTTTTTCCTCCACTGTTCTTTTGAGAGGTCTCGAAGCATTTATTGCACTCTGATACAGGATTATATGTTCAGATAGGAAAAAAAAAAGTGGTCCATGTAATTCTGATGAGGTAGAACAATTACTAGGATTTTACAAATAGAAAGGACCTTTGCAATCTAATGGCCTGTGTAACATCACTCAAGCCATTCCCTGAAGCTTCCTTGAAGTCCAACACTTGTGACTTACCTTCAGACACCTTTTATGACTTTGTTGACACAACTTTGATTTATAAGTTTTCAGTGATGGAGCATCAATTGTAACCTTTAATTGGTTGTCTTCCCTGTAAAGGAAAAAAAAAAAAAAGAAAAAGGAAGTGCTCCATATTCTGGACCTTAATTTGTCTAATTTGAACTTCAAGCTATTGAATCTTGTTAAGCCTTTGTCAGCTAGATTGAAGAGTCATCAATTATCAATTTTCATTCCCTTTGATAATAGACACTTATAGACTAATAAATTATCCTTTAACCTTTTCTTCATTAAGCTAATAGATTGAGCACCAGGAGTCTCTCACTTCCAGGCATATTTTCCACTTTTTTGTTCATTCGTGTAGCTCTGAATTCCCTCTGATTTTTCAACATCCCTCCAAAGTATAAGCACCAAATGTATACGTGCAATAGGTTCTCCACCATAATCAGGGATGGAGTTCCATTGTTTTCCTCTATGCCTTCTTGCAATTCATATTTGTTTAGCAACAGATCACATTAAATATCAATTTTTTTTCCAGCAAAGTCTCCTGCAATTATTATTCTCTGTGACTTCTAAGTACCCATTACAAGAACAGAATAATTTCCATCAATTCAGTTTTGTTCCTGGCTATATTATGTGATATTTTATGAGTTCGAAATTTGTATTGTGGGCTCAGCAAGGCAAAAAGATTACCAAATAGTCCAAGTCTGAATTGTATATTTGTTGATTCTGAGAATCATGTGGCAAATTTTTGATGATCCCTGTTTCATAGAACACCGGTCTTCTTAGTAGAGAATAGACAATGCATTTTTTTTTTTTTTTAATGAACTCATTAACATTGTGGAGCACATCCTTTAACTACACAGTGGAAGCATTGATGAAAGAGATAAAAATGGAATTGGCATTTTGGGGGTTCTAGAATTACAATGTAAACCTTTAAAGATACTGAAATAAAACTCTCCTGATAGCAGAATATTTCAAACACAGTTTGCATAAAATTTTTCATTTTCTTGCAAGAACCTTAAACTTTAGAAATCAAATCTCTTATTTTACTTGAAAATTATCTGCAAATCTGTTGCAAAAATATTCAAAGATTGAAAAGAAATATTCAGGGCAGGAAGGAAAAAACACACTTTTTTCTCTGGATCTGTATTTCTTTTGTGGCAGAAAAGTTCTATTAATTTGTTTTGGTTGGTTTTTTTTAATTAAGATTGTGGTTAAGATTTCATCAAGTAAGGTACTTAAGCACAGAATTTTTTGAGGTTACAGTTTATAGTTTTTCATTGAATAGATGCCCTGGTTTTGTTGGGACAGATATTTCTTTTCCTCTAGTGCTGCTTTGGATTTAGGATTGGAATCTTGATAACACTCTGATGTTTAAGTGGATGCTGATTGTAATGTGCATCATTTGTTTTGTATATTCATTTATCATTATCTTATCTAGCATTTTTATTTATTCTTAATTTCCCTGCCTTTTATATCCTACTTGAATGTTTTTATCTCAGTCTATGAGCTTTACTGGTTTTGTCATTCTTTTCCCCATCCTGCCATGGGAGAGTGGCTGTGTGGTGTTAAAGCACAGCAACAGAGGAAGCTAAAACACATCAACTCCACAGGCTCATCTCCTCTGTTTTGTCAGAAATGCTTGCAGTCCAAACAACATTCAATGAAAAAAAATTAAAAATACTCAAAAAAATTGAGCATTAAAGAGAAAAGTGTATTCAAAACAATACTGCCCAAACAGCAAAGATTTATTCAGTAATAGTTCCTTATTTCTTTTGAACTTGGTTTTATAATGCCTGAACTATGGTTCTTGCAGCAGCTGAAGGAAAATATTCTGCTAATATATGGTGGTGGAAATATATACATTTAAATTAAAACCCCGCGATCTTCTATAGCAGTAACATTTTCAGGGCAAGACACTGAAGGGTAAAAGGAAGAGGCTTTGTTTGTTTTTTTTTATTAGTAAAAAACTAACTAAATAAATAAAGTGAAATTAGTTTTAAGACAATTAAAGTTATTTAAGTTATTTAAGACAATAAAACTGGCCAAAAATAATCATGATTTCAAGAGTGGATTGAAAGAACACGGAGACATTTTAGCAAGTGCCAGGGAATTTCTGCTTCTCCAAATACCTCTTCTGTTCTATTTATTCTCTTTAAACAATGTTTAATGCATGTATATTCCATAAAGCTTGAAAGCTTGCCTTTAGGGGCAATAGGGAATCACTCAGTACCTTTTCATGATGGTGCACTAATTTTGGTCTCCTTTGTATGAGAAATACAGGGACATACTGGAGCAAGTCCAAAGAAGGGCCACAAAGATGACTGGGGGGACTGGAACATCCCTCAAATGAAGAGAAGTTAAGAGAGATGGGTCTGTTCATCCTACAGAAGGCTCAGGGAGGATTTTAACTATGTGTGTTAATGCCAGCTAGGAGGAAATAAAGAAACAAGAGCCAGGATCTTTTCAGTGGTGCCCAGTGATGGAATAAGATGTAATAGGCAAAAATTGAAACACAAAAAATTCTGTTAAATGTTAGGAAAAGCTAGGAAATGCTTTTTGTTTTCCCCTTTCCCTGAGAAGATAGCATCTTCATCCATGAAACTTTTTAAAATCTGACTGTACATGGTCCTGAGCAACCTGCTGTAGCTGATTCTGCTTTGAGGAGTTCTGGAAGACTAGATTGTCTTCAGACTTGCCTTATGCTAATTCTGACAAATTCTTCATCTCAGTAATGATGAGGTTCAGGGAAAATTCATTAAAATATTAGCTTATTTTTTACAGCAATGCTGCCTTCCTTATTATTAACATACCAAAAACCCCAACCTGAGAAGGAAATTCCCATTTTTAGTCCCATGGTTAAGGCAACTCAGCAGTCTCAAGGGGAGCAAAAAACTGGTGATGGCTTTACTGTGCATCTTCTAAGCTGGATGCCCAAGACATTGCTTACACCCCTTTCATTCTCTGTGAAAAAGGGGATACACAGTTACATGGAGATTTATTGGTCTTCCATGAATGTTAGCTCCTTACATAAAATGGCATTAATATGTTATCACTGTGTGCAAATCCCAGGTCTCCATATTTTAAAAACTTCATCAAGTTGGTTTGGGACCTTTGCACTAGCAGAAAGAGAATCTTGGAATTTCTTTTATAGCCTATGTCAGCTGTGGGCTTTCAAAAGTATGGGATTGCAATACCTGGTGAGGGAGAGAGAGAAATTGCAATGGATGATATTTTTGCATGCTTTTAGCCCAGCCATGCTGTGGAAAATCCAGTGAAGAGTAGTGGAAGCACCTTCCCTTGCACTGTGGAGCCTTTAGCCACCTCTCTGTGCACATGTGCCTCCAGGAAAAGTGCCTACAGGCACTTCCCTTCCCAGTTTAAGGATGCATCTGAGCCTGCTCTCCTGGGGTAAACACTTTTCAAAAAACTTTTGTGCGAGTTTAAAAAACTCTGAAGGAAATCAACTCGGCTGTCAAGATGTGAAAGCCCAGCTCTTGCTTGCCATGACAAAATGAAGGAGAAAATTAGGACTGAAACCTATAATCCAAAGCAGTCAGGATTTTCTCCTGTGTTTTGTGGAGCTTATGTCTCCCTCCAGAGTTTAAGGATAGGAAAGATGCTGTTGGTATTACATATGTAGAGCAGAATGTGTGGACACAATTGGAATTCCCCCATGCCAAATTGATGAATATTTTATTATCTTCTTTGGGAAGCATCCATAAAAAGCCAGACCAACATTTTCTGAAAGTTATGAAATAGTTATTAAAAAATGGAAATGTATGCTGCATGTATCTGAAAACTGTCTCTTGGAGCACATATGTTCTATCAAAGGGAACAAATGCATTGCAACATAAGGCTATCACATCTGTGAATAAAAGCTCCAAATACCTCTCAAACCTTATTTTGCTTCCCTTTGGTTTCAACTTCTATCTTAATGGAAGTTCTTCTAGAGTATAGTGGTTTGGCACAGTTGCAGAGCACAAGACAAAAAAAAAAAAAAAAAAAAAAAAACAAGAGATAAAGCCTGACTTATTATGTAATTCTGACCAAGACTCTTTTATCCCTGCTTTATCCACATCTTCATCCATTATACTTGCTTTACAGACATTGAGAGGATAACATATTTACATATATTGAGAGGATAACAACTGCACTAACAATATACAGAGACAATATACAACTAACTAACTAACAATATCGAGAGAAAATAAACTAAATTTTGGAAGTTGTATTCTACTGTCATTCATAAATCTAAAAGTTTCATAATAACTTGTTTTCTTTTATTCAAGATCCACAGATCTCTAAATTGCAGTCAGTGAGGAAACCTGCCTCTTTCTAAATGGTCAGGTAATTGTGCATGGAATGTGTTTAGGAGTTTCAGCTCCTTTCTCTTTCTGATTTTTCATCACTGCTGTTTAAGGCTGTCTAATAAGGAGAGGCTCATCTAGGAAAGCCATCCAAGACAGAGTGCTCCAGCCTAGCACATATCACTGACTGCGTGCTGAAAGTCACAGCAAAGCTGCATTCAGATCCTCCTGTTGCTAGAAGTTGAGGATAAATTAATTAGATGTGCAGCTTATGCTGATTAACGGTGAGGTAGCAAGAGTGTTGCAGTGATTTCCACTGTGTAATATAGATATTAAATGTTCAGTTGCTGACCACAGAAGAGCATGTGTGCTTCTCTCTTCCTTAAGATCAGCTTACTGAAATTTCCAAACTGAGCTAGAATATCATCCAGCTGAATTATTTGGATCAGGAAGGAAAGAAGGAGGGGTGAATCCCTGGGATGTATGTTGTCACTGAGTCTTGAATACAGAAGACACCCTTACTGTCAATCTTGAGTGCTCATCACAGGTCAGATTACTGTATTACTATTGATTACTGATTACTATACAAATATATTTTTTTTTTCCAGAGTCCTTTTGTACAGGTCGTCTGGCTAACAGACAGGTAGTTGTCTTTGAGTTGGTTTTGAAAATAATTCTTCAAGTGTTTGAATATCAGGTCTCCAGCCTATTCATGGAGATAGTGATTTATTGTGTGTGGTGCCAGGTGTAGTGATGATGGGCCTCAGCCATGCTGCCCAGTTTCAGTTGCTCAAAACATCATGAAACAGGCTTTGAAGACATTCATTTGTTAGCTTACAAGAATAATTCACACAGCATTTTTTTCCTGGTTGTTTTTTCATGTGTGTTCTGGCTGGGGGCCATCCTTTTTTAAGGTGTGTTTTTTCCCCCCAACCTTCAGGGTTATATATTTAAAATGAAGAAACAAAAATGTTGCCTTAGGGGTTTTTGTTGTTTTGGTTTCTTTTTCTTCTGAAGCTTCTTGATTCTAGATGCTGGATTTTCAAGAAATACACATGAAACTTGAATCGTATAATGAGATAGCTGTCAGCAGAGGTGATTAGTGCTGACCTACTGCTAGGGACCAACTTTTAGATACGGTGGCCTTTGTCTCACATTACTTTGCTCAGTTGTTTCACATTGTGAAACATCCTCTGAGTTTCCCTTTCCTATGGGTTCTGTTGGGAGCCAGAAAGTTTCCTTCTGAAAGCCTGAGCAGATAGGTCATATTTGAAACCTGACAGCATTGCCACTCCCCGTTGCAGACTGAATCCAATTGCATTCCTAAGGCCACAGCTGTAAAGCAAGTTTGTGGTTTTATTTTTGCTCTTTTCAAGCCATATTTTTAGTGCTCCCTATAATAAATCTTCATGTTTTGATTATGTGCAAAAAGACAGTGACTAGAGACAGAACACAGCACTACCAAAATAAACTCACTTAATGCAAAATGGTCCTGCCACAAGCACGGACTCCCATCTTTGCCTAAACTCAATCTCATTTGAAGTGGTGCAGAGAGAAACATGGGCAGAAGGCAACAGCCCTGTCCCAGTGAAGAGAAAATAAAATTAAAAAGAAGGAGCACAAATATATACGCTGGCAAAATGCGCACGGAGGGTTGCTTAGCAATTGTGCAGACTGTTTGGGCAGCGTGGGGACCACGTTCTGAATTACCGCGGCGGAGAAGCACAGCCGCTAACGCCAAACTCCTCAACGTGGCAAGCTGGCCGCTGCTTCCTAAAGCTCAGAGTAGCAATTTTCTTTCTTAGAAAATGAGTCACTGGGAGCCACCAGCGCTGAGACGTGGCCATGGGGCAAGAGCCTGTGGAGTAGGGGGTCAGGGTGCCTGATTTTTGTTGCCCTCTTTACGAGAAAGACGTGGAGGTGCTGGAGCAAGTCCAAAGAAGGGCAATGAAGCAGGTGAAAGGTTTGGAACACAAGTCCTGTGAGGAGAGGCAGAGGGAGCTGGGGAGGCTCAGCCTGGAGGAAAGGAGGTTCAGTGGAAACCTTCTTGCTGTTTACAGCTCCTTGAAAAGATGCTGTAGTGTGGTGGGTGTTGATTTCTTCTCCTAGGTAACAAGTAACAGGATGAGAGGAAATGGCCTTGAGTTGTGCCAAGGGAGCATTAGTGTTGTGGTGTGATTTTCTTTGATTTGATATTTGTTCAGTGTTTGTCCACCTTCCCCCCCAATCTCCTCCCTTCCCCAGTTATCAATCATCCCAAGCTCTCCTCTAACCCCCTCTTTTCCAAGTTGTCAATCCTCCCTTTCTCTGCCCCTTTGCCCAGAACGTTCCCTATCACTCCTCCTCTGCTTCCACAGCATTCCCTGTGTATTTGGTGAGGCTCAACATCCCATTGGTTACTTTGTGTTACTCCACTCCCCATGTTTCCCCTGATAGGTTTGTGATATGTTAGTCCCTCCTTAGACTCTTCCCCAGCCCTACCCTCATTGGTTGCTGTTCCTATACCCCTCCTCCTGAGTTCTTGTATAAAACTTTTGTTTGCCCTCCCCGGAGGGTCTTGGGGCTCGCTGAATAAAACCATCCTGTTCACCCCCAAGTCCCATGTCACCTCCATCTGTCCCCACACCTACAACTGGGACTGCAGAGCTTCCCAGGGGGAGCAGCCACCCGTTCTCTTCCCTCGCCGCCCAGCACGTCACCGCTCGGGGTATCACAGCAAGAGGGGCGGCACCGCGATACAACACATTAGACTGGTTATTATGATTTTTTTTTTTTTCACACACAGGGTTGTAAAGCATTGGAGCAGGCTTTCCAGGTGAAGTCACCATCCCTGGAAATGTTTATAAAACAAGCAGGTCCTTACTTGAGGACATGATTTAATGGTGAACATAGTTGTGGTGCCAAGCTGCAGTAAGACTTTGTCGCTGTTGAGGCAGGATGGGAATGAGAAAACTCTGGCTCAGAAGGCTGCTGAGAGTAAAACTTTGATTTATTTAAAATATATAGAGCTTCGCAAGGACCAAATCCATTGGTTCTGAAGTGAAAACAACCCACACCATTGGTGCAGAGTGCTTGACGCACAGTGATAGAACTTAACTATAAACAATGTTAAAAACAAGAGAGATAAAGAATTATTTACATTCTTTCCCAGCTCTTTCCCAAGCTTTTGCCTGGCTAGAAACTCTCAGTTTCTTTCTTTGACTGAATCTGAGACCCACAAAACTTGATGAACTTAAAGGAATTTTCCAGCCTTAAATATTCTATGATTCCAACTGCACAGCACTTGATGGCCACCATGGATTATCCTGGGGTGCAAGAAGCTTGGAGACCGCCAGGGCTGGATGATGGATGCAGGAGCCCTGGAGGATGTCACTGTGCCAGGAGTGCAGCCAGGCTCTGGGTGTCCTGCCGGTTCCTCAAGAGTTTCTCTTGACTGTGCCTATGCACTAGATGATAAGTTAGAAACCTTTTTAGAGTGCACTTGGTGGTGCCAAGTACTTTGGTTGAGAGGGAAGGGTTTTTGAATTCAAAACAACTTTGTATGAGGATGCATTTCTAAAAGTACTTACTAAGCCCTACAGAAAACAGCAACTTTCAAAATCTATAGTTCTAAGGGAAGTCTGAACTTTTTTGAAAAATGCTTTTTAGACATTTTCCTGTAGAAGAACTTTCTTGAACCAAGAAGATTTCTCTTTGTCTCTTTCAGCAAATGTAATCACACTTGTCAAGTTCAAGTCTTAGCTCAGAACATATTTAATCCTAAAATTCTAATTTTGCTTCTCCTTTCAGTGTTAGTTTATACTTTCACTGTGTAAAGCTCAGGTTTATAAAATCCAGTTCAATTTTTTTTTTATGCTTCATGTCAAATAGTGGGGAAGGGCCTGAGGTCAAAGAAATGTTTTTACTTTTTCTTGGTACATGGACAAAGTCTATTTGGAAGTTTCACATTTATTCTTCATTAACTTTTTCCTAATGAGCGGCTGAGTACAGTTCTAGTTTGAAAACACTTTTTTTTTTCCTATCCCTTGAAAAGCAGAATCTTTTTCTCCCATACCCACATCTAGCACCTTTCTGTTTTTTCAAATATTTAACCTCCTAGGAACTCCTAGAACTATATCTCCCATTCATAATCTCTAAATTAACCAGAATTTCTATTAAGCCATAAGTAAGGTAGTTACTTTAGAAATACGTGTTCAAAGAAACTACTAAACTTCATGGCTCTATCAATATGTACTTATCTGCTAATAGTATATGTGTTTAATATATATGTAAATAAGAGTTATTAGTAGAGATTGCATGTTTAGCTATAACTGTGGGTACCAGAAGATTACCCTGGGGATCTTTTAAACTCTTCTTTGTTTTATTCTACATGAGAACGATAAGATTTCTATTGAGTTAAACTTAGTTTTATTTAAATTATCTTGATGTGTACCCAGAAAGTGTCCATTTAAAGGAAAATGTGTATCTGATTTCAGAGACTCAGAATGGATACTGCTATATTCCTCTTTGGCCATGAGGGAATATGGCTGGAACATTTTATTTCAGTATTACCTTATTAAGGAAGACCTAATACAGGAAGTGTGATGTGCCCTGTAATTTCTTATGGACATTTTCTAACCTTTGCAACAAACTGTGGAAAGCTCTCCATGTATATCAGTTCTTGGGCTGAGCTAGAATGGAAATTTTTTTGTCATCTTTTTCTGTTGCCCTGGCAGTATTTTTCCTTACCAGACCCATAAGTTATATCCGTTTCTGTTCTTTCTTTGAATCAATCAGGGTTGTGGGTTTGAGTTTGTTTTTTTTTTTTTTTTACATTAGCTGTTTTACATTGTCACGCCTATCCTAGGGATTTGTATTTCTAGAAGAATTTGTGTGACATTTTTACATGCTTAGCACCTGCAAAAATTGGAATTTATGAGCTCACTTTGCATACAACAACCAAACCTACATGTCTGATGTTCACTAATTGAACTTGGAGCATGTAAACAATCGTAGCTGGACAGTCCAAAAGGGATATGAAAGTGAAAATAGGGGTTGCAGGACTATGGCTGGACAAGAATTCTAAGGGCTGTTTTGGACATGCTGCTGCAAAAGCTATTTTAGTAGAGGGGAAGAGCACAAGCAATCACCTTGTTCTGCTTTTGCATTGCTCATGGTTTCCCTTCAGAAAGTGGGTGTGAATGGAAGCCAGGCACAGGAATTACCTGGTGCAGCTCAGGGCTGGTGGGTTAAAAAGGATCTTTCTCACAAACCTGGAACTCTCTGCCACTCAGGGCAATAGGCCTATTTTCCAAAATTTAGGAAAAACTATAGGATGATATGAGTAAAATATATTGTTTCAACCGTTCTGGATGTTTTTTTTTTGTTTGGTTTGAGTTTTTATTATGTTTTTCTAGGTCAGGTAGGGGAGGCAAAACCATGCTCATGTTGCAAAGATTGACAATTCAGATACTCCAGGGAGAAATGTTTAAGAAAAGCCTGGAAAGAATGCTGAGGAAGTGATGGGAGCTGTATGCTGCACAGATGTGGTGGGGGAACACCATATTTTTATTTAAGAAAAACCTAACCAAAACACCATATCCTTATTAAAAAAAAAAAAAAAAAAAAAAAAAGGAAATTTGTGTTTCCTCTGTACCATCCTTGTGCTCAATTGGGAGGATGCCCTGCAATCCTCAGGCCACGTGTTGTGTCAGGCTGTTTGGGTCAAATCCTGCTGTGGAAGAGGACAAATGTGACAGTATGAGAACAAAACAAGCACCTACACCGTTGATGCTCCAGACCACATACCCTGAGTCAGGCACAGGAATTTCCTGGTGCATGGGAGTCCCCAGAGTGGAATCTGCCTCATCCATGGCAGGCAGCAGATCCAGCAGTGCTTCCCTACCTCAGTGTGTTTCTTCTTAGCAAGAATTTGCTCAAATTCACTGATCCTTTGTCAGCACTGGCAATTCTGCACCACTGAAAAGAAGCAGAAAATTAATGTGTATATTGCTAGAGTTGCTGGCTCTTATGGAAAAAACGTAACTGTTAGGAGATAAAAACACCAAGTTTTATAAATGATGTTGCATCCACACCCTGAGGCTGCACCAGCATCACTATCCTCATGAGGAATTTTACCTCTCCATCATCAGGTTTGCTAAATGTAACTGGGCTGACTGGGTTCCTCTTCTTCATTCAAGGTTTTTGGGTAGAATTTCAGCTATATAAATGTCCCTCCTGAATCAAGTTAGATCTCTCTAATCTAACTTGAATATTGAAATGGCTTGGATTTTTTCCTCTTCTTTTTCTTGTCGATTTTCTTTTCTTTCCAAACTGCTGCCTTTCAGTTGCAGAAAATATTTCTCTGTGTAAATAGATAATGGAAATTCCCAATTTATTCTAAATTTTTTGGAATAAACTTGGAATTTTTTGGAAATTCCAAGAATTCCAAGTTTGTTTTCAGACTGACTTAAAAAGAAGTGTAATAATTTCAAAATATGCTCCAGAGTACAAATTGCAAAAAACAACAGCTACCAATTGATACGGGAGCATTGAAACATTTCATTTTACTGGCATATTGTGAAATAAAACTATTGATAAAATTTAAATAAATCAAATACAAAAATCAAAGTTAAAATAATTTTAAAACAAACCCCAATGTGAAATATCTTTTCTTTAATTAAAAGTTTTGATATTTGCAAAGTAAATATTTAGACATAAGTGTCATAGCTAGGAATTAGACTGTCTTTATAAAGGTTTATTTTAGAACATTTTAAAATGCTGTTGAAATTATCATGGTGGAATTTCTATCATGTTCTTCTTTCTTTTTTTTTTTTTTTTCCCCAAAGTGGAATGTTCTGCTTCAAATCTGTTTTTCTTTCATACAGTCCTAAGTCCAAAAAAGTATCTAATGCCAACACATCAATTTAGTGCTGTATTTAGGGCAATTCAGTCACATACTGAATTCTTCTCACCTTACTCACGGCATGCCCCTGCTGAGGTCAAGGGTTGGATTTGAGCAGCCAAGCAAACGTGTTTTGGCCATTTTTTCAGTTCCTGGATCAAGATTCCCAAACTCTCTGGATGTGAGGGATGCAGATGAGCCACAAGAATTGATGCCTCATTGCAAATCAAAGAGAAGTGACCCCTCCAGTTACATGACAAAATTAGTGCACTAATTCCTGGATTTTTTGTATCCTGATGCAAACCTTACTGCTTTCATTTGGGTGTATCAAATCCACGTAACAGGGAGAAGAATATGGCTTTTTTAATGGATGTTACAATGCCTGGATGTGTCTTTTCTGGTTTGGTCTTACCAACTTAAGTGTCAGTTTGTGAAATATTTACTCTATCTGCAGAGCAGATGGACTGGAAATGTTCGTGTGAGTAAATATTTGCCATATATGCACTGCACAATCTGGCCGCATCCTTGCTTTTACTCTGTAATTTATGCTTTTTAAACAGCAATGAAGAAACCTCAAAAGATTCAAAGGTTCATTTGGATTCTCATAAACACCAAAAGCTTGGATGCTTTTCTTTGCCTCTTGGGGTTTTGCAATTTCTATAGGAAATTTGGTGAAAGCACTTTCTGTAGCACTGTAGTTCAGAATTCTCATTCTCCTTCTACCTAGGTGTAGAAAAAGTGGGATAGCTGCAAGTTAGCTTGGACATTCACTGCATGAATTTAGACTCCAATACATAGTACCATTTACATTTGCATCAAATACGAGGTTTAGTATAGACAATTCCATTTTTACCTAGAAATATCTCATCTAGTTTAGTGTGGGTTTTGTTTTTTAAATACCTAGTTCTGTTCAAGACCCTATATGAGAAATTGCATTTAGCTATTGTAAGTTGAATATTTCACCTACCTACAAACTCATGTACCTTCTCTTTTGCTAGAGAAGCAGAGTTTCAAAGCACATTCACAAAGAGAAAAAGGAGAGAAATAGCAAAGTGTTGTGGTCTTTTTTAATTATACTTTTAAATTATTTTTGTCTGAAGATTTATTAAAAGGAGAAGAAAACCCCCTAAAGTTCTGAAGGAATATTAACATAACATGCCTGTAACTCAAGCTGTGTTTAATGAGAGGTGCTGTTTTTTTCTGCCATGAGGGCTGGAGTCCAATGAGTGATAGCTATGAAAGAGGTCACATACATATTCATCAAATTCGACATGCACATGTAAACTGGTTTTAATAGGCCATGACAGCAGAAGTTGTGTCAGGCAAATAGCTGCACATGTGCTCATTCCCTCGACTGGCATATTTAGCCATTATCACTCTGGTATCCATGGATGAAATATTAGCTTGTTAACTTAAGACCATCAGTTGTTGCTGATGCTTAGTGGCAACCAAAAAAGCACAGATTCCCTCTGCAACTTTATTATGTACAGAGCTAGCATTGAATTATTACAATTTCACTGTAGTATTTCCATTCCCTTCCCTTATTTATTATGGAGGATATTTGTAAGTGATAAATTGGAATGTAGCTACAATATAAATAAAGGGACTATTGATTCAAAAATACTCCAAGGACTGAACTCCCATGAATTTCTTACACTGTGCTTCTGATTGTAGGTTCAGAAGGGACAACGTTGCTAAAGCATTAATTTTTTCCATGAGCACATAGCAGCATGTTTGTGTGTTGGCACACACACACAGAGAAATAAACCAAAGGAAAATACAGCCCTTCAGAACCCTCAGCACAGCAAGGGGTAAACGACCTCACTCGGACAGGTATAAATCAGTGTACCCACTGCATCCCAATGGGTTGTTTTGCTGAAGGTGTGACAGTTCAATTAATAGTTTACCTCTCTCCTAGCACTTGAAAAAAAAAAGTATACTAGCTCCTCCTTTTCCCTTCTTTTAGGGCAATAACCTCTTCCTAAACTAGGAACCTCTGTACAGAAAACAGGCTTACTTAGACAACAGCTTTGCATTTTAGGAAGCAAGGTGTGCTTTATTTTGCTCTTTTCCCCAAAGTGATGTTTTAAAACTACAGATTTTGTCTGACATGTGGGACAGGGTCTATGATGGTGTGTTTGAAATAGTGATCTAGGCTGCCACAGCAGCAAATGTACATTTGTATGGTACAAGAGGGATGCATTGCTTCATAGACCTGTCTTAACTAAGAAACCTGAACTGAGAGTTGAATAGAGAGAAAAACCCAAAAAAGCATTAAATCTGTTGTGCTCTAATTATGTATGCTGAGGTGTGAAAGCTTTGCTTTTTGGAAGTGGTTCCCTTGCATTTCTTGAAAAGCTTTTGCAAATATTGAGAGCTAGTGAAAGCAGATGTCAAGCTTGGACAAATTACAGCGTAGTTGATTGTAATTTAAAAGTAATAAAACAAGTCAGCACTGAGAAACTCAGTGAAGAAGGAAGTAATTCCCTCTGTAAACAAGTCCCTCCCCTTCCATGTCAGATCAGAAGATATTGCCCAGGTCTCAAAGACAAAACCTGTAGGTGCCCAAATGGGATGTGGAAGGTGAGATTCAAACTATCTGCTCATGCAGTCATGACATGGTAAAGATGGCAGGAAGCTCAAAACCATGTTTAGGTTTTCTTTTACTCAAGGACAGTAACTGTCTCCTTGGAGACAGCACTTGCAAATTCCTGGTGCATGCTCTTATTTAGGTCATAGCTCCTGCTGTACACGGTCCATCCCCTACAAAGCTCTTTGTGCCAGGTCTGTTGTGAAGTTGGCCTTATCCCCTCAGAGAGTTGCTCTCCTCCCTGGAGGGAACATTCCCCTAGCAAACCACAGCTGCAGTGAATAACACCAAAGAGTCTTTGGAGCTGAGGGTGATGCTTATTTTAAGAAAGCACACCTCTTTGTGATTTCACACTCTGGCACAGCTGGCCATGCTATGGCCAGTTGAGAAACCCCTAAAGCTGGACTCCTGGGGCAGATACATTCCTGAATAACTGCCTGTGCATGTCCACTATTGCTTCTTTTTCATGTGAGAACACAGATGAAGAATGGCACGCTGTTAACCATGCTGTTTGCAAGGAGAGTCAGCTTCAAAGGGAAATACTTAAGGAAAAGTACTGTGTTTCAGTTTTGAGGGACTAATTTGAAAATTGTCTGTATTCACAAAAGATGCCAAATTTTGAGAACGTTCTCTGTGCTGATTTTTTTGTCTTCTGAATTGGACTGTGTCTAGCTCTGAGGGAAGCTCATCCTCCAACAGCATAATGGCCAGGATTTGAAGGTTAGTCTTGCATCCAGAGGTAAAGATGACATTAGAACCTAAAATTGCAGGCATTACACGCTGACCAAAATATTGGTTAGCACTAAGTGTTGCTACTCCAGGAATTTTTGGCATCCAGATAAACAGACATTGATTTCTGCCTGTCTTCTTCATTTCTGAGTTGTGGAACATTCTGTTCCTCGTAGATCTGGAGATACAGAGATCAGAGTTCCTGAGCCTGAAATCATTCAGACAGCACCTTCCTAGGAGAGTCTAGTGCAAGGGGCCACGTGGGAGGCTCTTCAATGCTGCTCTGCAATAAATGACAATAATTTAGAAGCAGAGACATTAATGTTTGACACAAGCTAATCTTTTCCTGTCGCTCTACTTCGTATTTGTTGATGTATCAAGTCTGATATCAAATATATTGAAAGAAGACCTGAGATTTCTCCAGTATTAACTATTCAGGGAGAAGTCTATCCTATAAAAAGACTTTATCTTTTTATTAAAAAATGCACTACGTCGTGGGAAAATATTCAAAATGAGGAATGATGTGATAAAAAACATAAGAGGCTTGGCTTTGGCTTGTATGAACTTTTGTGAAAGAGAAGGGATGTGTTTGTATACTTCTTATCAAGCAGCTCCAGATTTATTTATATCAATCATTCCTGTAACATGACATGTGAAATTGGCATTATGATTTAACTTTACATTACAGCAACAAGTAACATCATTTTTGATCTTGTCTAGATGGAAGAAATGTTTTTCAAAAGTGCTTTGCAATAAATGAGAGGACTGGCTGCTCTTTAACAATGCAGAGTGAAGTATTTGGTTCATCTGGGTTTTTGGAGCACAATTTTTTATGGAAGAAAGTTTTTCAAGGAAGTATAAAGAAGAAAGTTTAAAACTTAAAGAAGAAAGTTTTTCAAAACTTCCTAGTCATATTCAGAAACCTGTCCCCAAAGCAGGACAATAATATGTTGCAGTCTTTGACACAGTGCAGCCTTTGAGGTTTCTCTTCAATTTTCTGACCTCAAATCAACTTCCCATCTCGAACATGGGACAAGTAAACACTTGAATTTCATTCATTCCAGAAGGCAAACACATCTGACTTGCAATCACTGCTATTTGTTTGATTTTTTTTTTACTGTGTTTGTTTGTTTGATTCTTTTCTGACAAGCTGTTTAGCCTCTTTATTGATGTGCTGAGTTAACTCTACTATGTGCATGTATAGGGGTCTGGGGGTGAGCTGGGGTCTCAGCATTTGCAGCTGGAAGTCTAGTTAGTGGATGAGGCAGCAAGAGCTGATTGGTCACTTTTAGGTGTGTTTTAGTCAAGGCATCCAACAAATTCATGGATAATACTTACAAATATACATGCAGTTAAACTTCCTGCAACTGTTCAAATGTTCCAAAAGCTTCTGAGTGTGACCCATTTTCCTATGGTGATATCCATTTGCTGTATAATCCTGTAGTGGTTTTGGTCTGCAAAACCACCACAAGTCCCAAATTATTGGTGGGATGAAGGATCAAAAATGAAAAAAAAAAAAAACAAAAAACCCTCAAGTTACAAGGCCCATACTTTATGTGCTGTATATCAGAAGGATATCAGAATTTTTCAATTTTGAATTAAGTCCTCTGTTAGCTAGCCTGTAGAAAATATTTTATGCATTAGCAAATGACAAAGCATGTGAAATAAAAGCTGATTGTCTTGTTCTTTCTCCTTTCCTCTGAATGTCTTCTCCTTCAATTAAAAAACCTCATCTTCATCCTAAGTTTTTAGGAAAAACCCTTTCAAGTGAGACTGCCTTTCTGTAACCATCTGCAGTGCTCATGTCCACCAAATGCTGGCCACACTGTCCAAAAAAAAAAGACATGCTATTTCCTAGGGAACAAGCACAAAGAGGGAAATGAAGCCTCTGGTCTTTCTCTTGCTTCCCTGACCAACAGGAAAAGTCCTGTAAATCAGTTCTGATCACTTTTCTGAGTCAGTAAAACACAATTTGGCACACAGCTCCCTAATGTTTATGGGGAGGGTTTTCTGATGACATGACATATAGAAGATGGTGTCTTGCATGTGTTTTTCCTTCCTCCCCTTCCTCACTGACTGCTGGGTCACTGTTTAGTTGAGCATACACAGCGTGTGCACTATTGAATTCACACTTCCTTGGCAAAGGCACCTCATACAGAAAGCTCACTCCATAAATAACCTAGGCTGTGTGTTTATTCTGCTCTGAAATGCTGTAAAAAATAAAAGGCTACCTATCAAAGTTGTTTGTCTAATAATGGAGGAAGGGGATGATATTGTAAACACTGTCCAAATGAATTGTAGTAACCAGAATAAATGGTGGTTGCTGTTACTGAGCGCTGAAACTGAATTCAGGCCTTTCTAAATACATCACATGTGACTTTAATCCATTCCAGAGCCCAGGTCTCTTCCAGGCTTGGAAATTTGATGCTCTGAGGTGCTAAGCCCCCTCTATTGCTATAGAAATCAATAGGGCAGCAGCCTCCACAGCACTCCAGAAAGGTGATCAGGCTGGTGAGAGTCCAGTCCTCCTGCACAGTGCTTCTATCCACACTCAATTTTGGGCAAGGATAGATCACCTTTTGCAGAAGGACCACTCGCTTGTCTAGGTCAGCATGTATCTATAAGACAGGTTTACAGCATCGTGGCCTTCATCTGGGTTCACTTTTCACATTGCTTGTCTCAAGTGCACACTCCTTGTTCCACTCTACATGAATAAGGACCATTTCTCTTCCTAAAATCAGTGGTTTATCTCCTTTTGGCGGACAAAGTTTCAACACGCAAAACTTTTTGATAATAAATGGTACCTAGGGTGTAAAAAAATGTGTTTACAGTGTATACAAGAGACTGTAGAGGATAAAGTTAAACTAGATGCAGCACAAAGTGATTTTATGTGCAAATTTAATCCAAGGGGTGCAGAAACTGTAGGATGTGGAAAAGGTGAATGAAATAATAGGGCAAAACAAAAATGTTCTCAGCCATCAATATTTGTTGCCTGAAAGGAGGGTGAATCCTGCCTCAAACAGCCCTCTAGATGCCACCACTTAAGGGTCTGAAAAGGAATTTTTCTGAGGTGAAATTCAAACCTTTAACAATGGGCAGGCAGTTTTGACAATAATAATTTTCTCTCATGGCAGCCCAGCAACTCTGCCACTCATTTACCTGTCCCCAGCAGCCTGGGCAGACCAGTAACCTAATCCTAATGAATTTTGGGGCTGGGGGGTAGAGGCAGTGCCTGCAGGTCTCTCCAGCCCATCCATAATTATATGGCTGGCAGAGGAGTGCCTCAGGTTGCACATTAGGCCCTTGCTGAGATTAGTAATTATAATATCAGTTTTCTCCAAATAGGTCTGACAGAATGGCACTGGTAGCAGAGGTGACTCAAAGTTTAGTAAGTCTTAGGGAAAGTTTACTGTCTCCTGCTGCTTTCTGTCCCACAAATTTGGCCTTTCTAATAACCAGCACCAGCCACAAACAGTAGGAATCCTTTTCAATCACTATTAGCAACACTTCATTTCTGTCATATTTGACCCCTGGCAAGCTGCAGCCCAGCAAAGAGCATTCCCTGCAGAAAGCAACCAGACATCCAGGATTTACTCTGTGACAAATGACATTTTTAAGGGCCCTTAAAAAACACTGAGACAAATTCACAGCAGGAATCTGGAAAGCCCTTTACCAAACTCCAAATGAGATAAGGGATAGCATAGCTCTTTACTCAGTAGCATCCCATCTTTATCTGTTTCTTCTGTGTGACTTCATCTTTGCTGGTACCTCCAATAGGAAACTGCTGCTCCCCTTCAGTGTCTTAAAGGCATGATAAGGTTATTTATGTAATATAAGGAGAACTTTCCTAGCACAAAAATGTCTTTCACCTAGATGTTTTCACTTACAGCTCTTTCTCAGTAGCTCAGCAACTCTGTTTTCATGAGGGGAAAAGGGAGGCCTAAGGAGGTTGTTACAGCCACTAAGTCAAGTTCTAGTCTATGCCTTAACTTTAAATTAATTTTTGCAGTTCATGAGGAAACCAAATAATTATTAAAATTCTTTTGTGCCCAAGAAAGAAGTCATAGAGGGTTTTTATTTTTGTATGTTTATTTTCTTGTCAAAACAGTCATACGTATGAGACTAGGTTGCTGACACCAGTGTCCAGGCAATTCACTTTTATATGGATTTAAGATGAGTGCAGCTGGAAGAGGCAATCAGAGGGAGAAGAGAGCAGAATAACTCTGTCTGGTTACAGGAACAGAATAAATCGGAAATGTGCAGACTTCTCCTTTTTAGACACTGCCAGCTTGGTAATTTTGAGTTAGATCTGGGATGCTCAGTGAGATCTGTAGGATAAAGATGAGGCTGTAGTATGCTAAGTGTAATGAATATATTAAAAAGCCAAGAGAAAATGTGACAAAACAGATAATACAGAGCTTTTGATACCACAGCTTCTTAATTGCTCTTTCCAGCCATTTTTCCTTCTTTATTTAATTTTATTTTTATCTTATTTCATATTCTGTGATTTACAGAGAGGAAAAAACAGAAAAGCATCTTGGCCAAGGGTTTATAGCCGTTCTGATCCAGCAGTCATCAGGGTCACTGATGTTCCCCTGTTCTCCTGCCCAGGCCAGCAGCACTGGGGGCAAAGAGCCCCCAGGATGGGCAGACCCTGCCTTCACCAGGAGAACTGCATTGCTGGCCCTGTCGTAATCATTTTCTGCAATGCTCACTGTTGAAATATGAAATTGCTCTGGAGGGTGTGCTGGAGCTGTGCCCACAGGCCTGTTGTCCCTGTGACCTGGGAGCCTCTCTGGCAGCCAGGGTGAGGGCTGCTCTCTCCAGTCAATGGATATATGCCCTGTGCATCCCTGCTTTAGTGGCTCAGGAGGTCCTTTGCTCAGTGCCAGGACTCCTACGAGCAAGCTGGGGAGTGTGCTGGTGACTGGAGAGAGAAGGGAGGACTGGGAACCCCTACAACTGAAGCAGTGCCACCATTTTTGATCAAGAGTACAAGGCTTCACTTGTGCTTTCCTTGCACTGTGCCTTGCACTCATAACTCAACTTCCAAAATGAGAGTTTCACCACAGTTTTTAGCCTTCTGTGTTCTGTCCAGGCTACATCTTCCTTGGCAAACAACCCAGTTGTTTGCACCTTCCACTTTGAGTCAGCCAGCCAGCATCCATGGGTAGGGAGAACAGGCTGGGTGCACTCACATGCAGCACGGAATGCCCAAAGGCTGGGTGCCTGCTCAGCTCTGTAATGCACCTTACCAGAGACTGGGGTTGGGTGGATGAATGTCTATGAGGTGCAGGAGCTGTGTTTCTCATTGATGTAGTGATAAGTGTGTGTTAAAAGGCTGAACAAAATCATTACCTCTTGCAGCAAAAATCTGTGAGAGCATAGGGGAGAAAAAAGCAACCAAACTTGGAGAATTGCTGTGTCTTTACAGGCCTGAAAGTGAGCATTCTCTAGAGCTTTTGAGCCACAACATTTGGCATTTTACTGAAGACTAAGCTAGACTGATCAAAAAGACTAAGACTGTGATGAGGGACCAACTACTACATGCATTGTGCTCTGTGAAATTGTTTCTACACTTTGATATGTTCCTAATACACAGAATGTAGCTTATAAAAAGGGCCAGCCTTGTTATTGGGATTGTATACAATAAATTGAAAGTATTTTCCAGCCATCAAAATGTCCTTTAAGAGTACATTTAAGTTCTGACTCATCTTCTCCCTTATGCTTCCTGTCGAGGCATACCAAGTGAGTAAAAATAGCTCAGCAGAGCTGAAATCCTCTCAGGTGCTAGTGGGGTCCATGGTTTGTGCTAGGTTAGGTCAGTCAAGAGAGCCTTGGTGAAACAAAGCATGTTGAGCATCTGGAACAAAGTGTGTGGCCTACCACTGTCCCCACTCTGCACCCTGCTCTTCCTCTGGCACATTTATTTAAACAGCAGAAGTTGTGCTATTGAGCAACCATCACTCCAGGCCAAGTATCCCATTATTGTGTTTTGTCAGGTTGATTTTCAGCTGAAAAGTTCCTCAGCCATGCAGCATCACGAGCTCTCTGGTTGGAGTCAGTGGGAAGAGACACAGGAAATGTGGGGGGACACCCCAAAAACATCATCATGATGCTCAGCATCATCCCTTTCCCAAACCCCAGGCAATGCCTGCCCTTTCAGTGCTCTAGCAGCTGAAGTCCACTTGCAGAAAAGTTGGTTTTTCCTCAGTTATTTCTTATTTATTCTTCTCCTTAATGCCATTAATTGATTTTCTTTTACTTTGGCTGCAGGGCCTGGATTTCCGAGTTCTGCCTGAGCTCAAGGGTACAGGATACTTCTAAAACTCAATGCAATTAGTGACAAAGCCCAGTTAAAATTTCATCCACTACTGAAAGTTCACAGTGAACCATGCTGATTCTGCAGCATGTGAGGCAGACAAGACATCAAAAGAAGTCCAGTCCTGCTGAGGAGGACAGGTTTGTCTTCTGCTTAATGCATGGAAAAGGGATTCAGGAGTCAGAAGCCAAGTTCATGATTTCTCAAATTCTCTGCCTCAGCCTTGCTGCCTGCCCTTAGCATTGCCAAAAGTTTCTGTGTGCCTGTGCAAAGCCAAATTTCCTTAAAAAGCCAAAATGCCTGACACAACCTAGCTGTGCTCCTGAAGCTGCCATCAATATGAAGCATCCCAGTTAAAGAGGATGGCTGAATACTTACCCTTGAGTACAACTCTGTTTCTTGAACTAACCCACAATGTAGAAGTATTTTGGGCTTGTTGACTTGCTGCTGTGCTAATGCTCATTGTCATGGTTCATTTCTTTTTTGTGTGTTGCCCTTGTGTGAAAATCTGCATCTTTACATTTCCAGTGACAGTCTGGTCCAGACTGAGCTAATATAAAGCTCTGCAGAGGAACAATGGGGCAGGCTGGTATTAAAAGGAAGGGAAGAAGAGGTGACTCAAAGTTTAGGGAGTCTTAGAGAAAGTTTACTGTCTCCCGTTGCTCTCCCTTCGACAGAGTTGGCCCATCTAAAACCAACACTGGCCAGCAGCAGTGGGAATCCTTTTCAATCACCATTAGCAACACTTTTATTTCCATCATACTTGACCACAGCAGGCTGCATCCCAGTGAAGAGCATTCCTTTCAGAAAGCCAGCAGACATTCAAGTGCAGCGGATTTACTGTGTGAAAACGGCATTTTTAGGGGCTTCTGAAAATGTTTAAATGAATGCTCTTTTTTTATTCTTTCTCACAGCTTGATTCTCAGCTTAGAAAGCCCTTCTTGCTAAACAATTTTAGAGTTTCCTACAGGACCTTAGAAGTTAGGTCAACGTTCGCAATATAAATGTTCAGTTGCTGCTGTGAAATTACACATTTCTTAAGGCCTCTATATTGTTAAAACAAATGTTTGTAGCTATTTTGTTCAGGGTGAATGAATTTGTGTTAGCTATGCATATTTTCAAGACAACAAAAGAATTCTGCAGTCTTTTCATTTCAATTAAACTCTGCAGTAATGTTTGCAAGGATTTCTTGCTCTGACTAGCAGGACAGCTTTCCATAGCACACCCTTATGCAAGTTGAAAAGAGCCAAAAAATAAAAATCTCCCCCCAGTTTGGCCCTATTCCTAAAATTTTCCATATCTCGTTAATCAGGAGACTGGTTTCAGGGCAGAGGGAGCCAGTGAAGGGACATAAAGTGAAAGCTTATTTGTTGGAGAGAACTTATAAGAATAAAGTCAGTCTCCATTACCAATCACTGCTAAAGCAGAGTTACAAGGAGCTGGATAAATTCAACTTGTAGTGAACTCCTCAGACTCCCCTTCACTCCCCAGACCATATGAAAGTGGCTCAGTTTGGTTCCTTTCCTGTGCAGAAATGCCTGGGCTCATGCCAGTTCTGGCTGGAATCAAAGGGAATCTCTCTTCTGCAGTGAATTATGTGACGGGCAATTATGTGCAAATAACTATAAAAGTATGGGTTTTGTCAAGTTCCTGTAAAGTCCCTATTTATATTCACAAACTTTTACTGTCTTCTTCCCTGAAGCTGAAGATTTCAGAAGCAGCTTGTGAACTTTGTGCCCCTCACCATTTATTTTTTCCAATCTCATTTTTAGGGGTATGGGCTGCCCCTCTGATGGGATTTTCACACTCTGATTCCACTTACCTGTCCATACACAACCTGTAATTGTGTTCCAGGTTAATCCCACATCCCTAAATTAATAGCCCAGTCAACAAAGACAATCTTTTAGAACTACCAGGGAGAAATTATCATATTTAGGCAGTTTTTCAGCCCACCTATAGGATGAATCACCTCCCTGAGTGATTGTAGCTCGTTGTTAATTATGCAGGCTGGGTGAATCATCCTCTGACTGAGATGCCACCAGTAAAAGCAGGGTCAATCCAGGCCTGGGGTGCTCCTGCCTAAAGCTCCTCTGGGCATTCAAAGCAATGGGTACAAATTTGGTTTGTATTGTGAATTTCAATAATGTGAAAATATAATGCAAAATGCAATCTGAAAACCATGTGCTGTGGAACAGTCTGACAGACTTCTGCTGTTCTCAGTGAAAAAGTGTGGCAACGCTTTGGGAGCTGTGAGCATAATTTGAATATTGAGCTTTTTAATTGATCCCAGTCCCAATGAAGACAGACTTGACATTACATACTGTATGATCACTGGCACAGCAGGAGCAGCTAGGCAGAGGGGATTGAGTGGTGTGTTCATGAAAGACCTAATGGAAATTAAAGATAAAATGGTGCCTCCAGGAAATCATGCTCCCCCACACATGTGGTGTGTTCTTTCTTATACCAAGAATATAGGGAATATTTAATGAACTGGATCCTAAGTCAGTGTAGTGTGTTTCCCACTGCAACTACGTGGTCTCCATTAAATACAGTACTGTATTTTTGATGGGCAAGCAAATTGGTTTCTTTTGTTTTGTTTTGTGTTGCTGACATTAGCCAAGAGCTTACATTTTCAATTTCCTACAGTAAATTGTGCTTGTCCACTTTTGAAGAGTACAGAACAAAGGTGTATAAATGTGTGTGCCAAGGGCGGCACCGTGGAAGATGGAGTTCAATAGTGCAGGTTCTGCTGCTTTTAAGCAGGATTGAGGTGAATATTTACCCCACTGCCAGTTATATTTTTTCTAGAAATCACTGCCCTACCTAGAGTTCTCATGTCCTTCTTTGTCTCCCTGATTCTTAAGATTTTTTAAAGCCATCTGAGTTTACATATTACTTTGCATTCCTTCATAGGGGTGGAGAAACTTGATGTACTAGTGGTTTGTCCAATGTCTTTGGAGAGGTGACACATTCACTCTTCAATCCACTGTCACCTTTGGAAAAGTATAAAAGTTGGAGTCAGAAAAAAAACCTTGTTTTTTACCTTGCCATTGCAGTGGCTCGTGTGGTGTTTTCACACGTCCAATAGCGACACTTCTTTACTCCTAAATTATAATAATATTCAGTTAAAAGGTATTTGGGCTGCAATACTGTATTTAAATGACTGACTCATTCAAGTGCACTACAGACTGTAAGTTAGAACTTCATTATAGATTGGCCAATTCAGACTGAAGGTGAAACGTGCTCAACCAGCATAAGTTTGTCTTGTTTCTGCCAAGTAAAACCATTCTTGTTTCAATGGCATTTTCCAGTGTAATGTTTATTATTAGGTTGTAGGTGGGAAAGTGCGTGTCTCCTATTTTGGCAACAAAATCAGTAGCCAGTGGGTGCTGGGATGATTTGAAAGTGCAGCCAATGCAATGTTCACAGTGATCAAACTGGAGCTATTGCTGCTATGTCAGCTGCCAAAGATACATAGTTAGAGAATTCATTCAGGGAGAATGAGGAAAATTCATAGTCCCATGACATTAAACAAAGAGAACAGCCAAAACCCTTATTATGTATTTCCTTTTTTACATTTCTTTGTATGTGTTTTTCTCCTCTTTTACATTTCTCTGTGTCATAAGGGTTCTTTGTTTAAAAGATTTTGTAGGTGTTGGTAAAAAAGCATCTGAACTTTTAGTTTGATCCATCCAACCAATCTCCTCCTGCCACAGACAGCTGCTCTTTCCTCTCAAACCCTTCAAAACCACTCTGACCTAAATGTTTCATTTTTAAAAAGTGACTCATCAGTCATAACCTTTGTAGTAAGGAGAAGATACTTCTGAACAATAATTGCAAAATTTCCTGGCATTACTTTTCAAATGGTGTCTGTTGCTCTTTGTGCAGCAAAGTTTTTTTTTTGCACCCAGCAGTTCTTCCTACTGTGTATCTGCTTTTTCATCCTCTCTCATGACATGCTGATGCTTTGTCTTCCCACTTGTATCATGTTCCCTGACTTTTCCCCTTTCCATCTCATTTCCATAGGCTTTTCCTGGTACCACTGAAATTAATGGACGTTTTGGCAATTTCTATGTCTACAACAAAGCAGGATGCTGTCTGAGTGCTGCTCCACCTGGCCCAGCAGTAAATGTGTCAGGTTGCCTATGAAACCCCATCATGCTGGTGCTCTACAGGAAAAGCAGCCCTGCTTTTGTCAGGTCAGCCAGGATGTACGTCATTGCTAAAGAAGCAGTCGGGATGTATGGAAAATTCAATCAAAGTCCCAGGACGAATTGGAGATTGGCTTCCTCCCAGTTCTGTTCCTTAGACTGAGATCTTTAGCAGACACATGCTGCAGGAGGGATCAGGAAAGAAGGGAAAAAATGGAGTAGGAGAAAGGAACACTTTAAATGCCCTGAGGCAAAAAGCTTAGCTCTCCTCTGCAGTAGTTTCTAACCCTCTGAAAACCTCTTGCTTTCAGCTACTGAATGAGTACTCGCCATTCCAATTTCTACTTTTTTTTCTTTTTCTCCATTGAAGTATAAATATCAGTCTGTCTAGTAAGGTAGTTTGTCTTTTGGAACAGACAAAGGTTAAAAAGTTGTTTGGAAAACTTTACAATAATATATGAAGAGCGTGTCACCTGCCTTGTCTCCACACTGGAGAGCAGTGTTACAAAATCTCTTTGTGAACTCTTGGCTTAAGCTTCCTTTTTAGGTAAAATAAGATTGTCCATGTAAACCAGACAAGGCAAACCAAGTGGAATCTTAAAAAAAAAAAGGATCAGAGGTTGAGAGATGAGGGATCACAAATCAAAGATTGGAAAAAATGTCTGTACTTTGTCCTGGACTTATCCCCTGTAAGCACTTTAGTGACCCTGAGCTTTTTCTTTTCTGTAGAAACCAAGAGGCATCTCCAAAGAGGGATTCTGCTCAGCTAAAACCTGAGTCAGCCTGTCCACATAAAACATCTCCCTTTCTCGATGACAAGGGACACAAAGGGCAACTCATTTTCTACTTTTCGCATTTCAAGCAAATGCTTAAATTTTGAATAGGACGAAATTGGTCCTTTATATATACTGTGGGGTTACAGTGTGTATGAATCTGGAGAGAGAAAATGGGATGTTAGAACCAGTGGCACAGAGGAAGGACTGGCACGTGAATGAGGTTGTACATATGGGGCAAAGGAAAGGCAAAAGTTAATGGCAACCAGGAACAGATGAGAGTGATGGGCACTTGACAGAATCATCTGTGGTGGTGGAGAGCAGGAGATGTGGAGCAAATGTCCCTGGTTTTGACTATGTTCAGTGCAAACTGGTAACAAGGCAAAGTTAGAAGCTTTAGGGTTGCTTGGGAGGAGAAAGCCAAATCAAATCTAGGTGTACTGGAGACTGGAGCAGATAGACTACATGCAAACCTCTGTTTCTGAGAAGCTTAAGAAATCAGGAATTTTATGCCTAAATTGCCTCGCTCCCTGTCATTAATAATTTGCAGCAAAAGCAGACAAAGGTAAAAAAACTTTTCCATGTTAAAAAACACTCTAAACAATTTTTTTATTTTCTGTCAGATATTTGTGCAGGACCAACAGGGTAATAGCAATCTTTGCTAAATTAGAAAATTTGTTTACTAAGAGACCATTGCTCTCCCATTTGTTTATTGCTTCATCTGACACCTTAAGCACTTCCCATGTTGCTGAGGATTGTCTATAAATCTTGTATCTTGTACCAAATTAAGAAGACCATCTGTTGAAGAAAGTCTGTGTAAGGAGGTTTCCTGGAAAGCAGCACTGATGAAAATGCATCTCTACCATCATCTAAAGTGCTGCTTCCTCTGCAGAGAAGGGGCCAGGACTGGTTTTCTGTTGAGCAGCACAGAGCTCCAGTGAATCTGTAATTTGCAAATGTCTGTTGATTGAATTTGTGTATTAATGGTTATAAGGATCTTCCTCCTTCAGCTATAAATCAGATTTTATGGTATTAATTCATAGGAAATGATTAAAGCATCCCAAATAGGTAAAGATTTACAGGTTTAATATTAGCTGTTTGACTGGCATCTCCTCTTGATGTTGTAGTGCCAGAAGAGTAATTGTAATGTGCTCAATTTTATGGAGTTTTTCCTCATTAATAACCTGTTTCTGACTCCCTCAAACATGTGCTAGAGACACAGAGACAGTTTTTTGTTCTGAATATGAGGGACTGCAAGTTAAATGCTTTTCCTTCAGCCTTAATCAGCAACTCACTGCTGGGAGTGAAACAGCAAGGCAGTCAGGTAATGTTCTTCATTATGAGTTTTTGAAAAGTCAGGGAGATCCACTGTGAAGAGTGTGCAGAATTCTGGCTTTGTTTGTTTGTTTGTTTGTTTTTCATCTGAGCATGCACAAATTATTTCCATTTTGAATAACGTGCAGTCTTTTTATTAAAAAAAAAATCTTCCTGGGGATTTGAAGACATGACAGCACAGACAACTGGGGTAGCAATTCAGAAAATGTTTTCCTAGGTAGGAAGGAAGAAAGAAAAGAAGAAATAAAATGTTGTAAGAGAATAGTTTGTGAATTGCAGAGGGTAGAGGGCAATGTAGAGAGCATCAGAGACACAGTAATTGGGTCTGGAAAGGTCCTGGACCAGGTCAGGAGAATATGGTTGACTTGTAGTGGTATAAAATAGAATGAACTTTGTTGAATGACAATTGAATTCCAGTGTTTTGGTGCCTGGATATGCATAACTTGTGTGTCTCTAAGATGTAACCACATTTCTACAGCAAACAAGGCTGTGCAGGCATCTCAACTTTAATCTCTTATTAAAATAAACATTGCTGCAGAACTGCCTCCATGTTTAATCCAACTCTTTAGGCTAATAACAAACTTGAGGGTGCTCCCTTTGATTTTGATAGAAACACTTCTCTTTTCTGGAAGGCACTGTACCTTTTGCTCTCCCGAAACTGATACACAGGTTTATATAAAGGTTTGCCAAGATTTAGCTGATCTTGAGAATTTTTCTTGCTTTGATTCAGCTATTAAATCATGTTTGAAGAAGTTCACTAGTCAGAAACATATCATCAGCTGATGGTGTCTGGAGTCAATGCAGACATACAGCTCCACTGTGCCTGAAGAATTGTCCAAGAATTGTCCCTCTTCCTGGGCTTTGTTCAAAATCCCTTTCTGTAAAAGGCAGCAGCAGTGAGATTGCCACTGCAACATGGCATCATTACTGCTGGGAGGGAAAGATTCTTTATGATTGACTTTATTTAAGAAATTTACATAGTATAAAAAAAGTTTGGACTCTTCTGGTTTTCCCTCCAAGAAGTTGATGTGAAAGTAAATTATTACTACTGCAGAGAAACAGAAGAAGTGTAATATTAGGATGTTTATATTTGAAAGGTGTTCCATGCACAGTGCCTGGAGGATCCTGTGATGAGATGTCACATCAAATAAGAAATACAATACTCAAATTCAGTTGTCATGAAAAGAAGGTTTTACTTTGACTCTATTCCAGCACTGAATCCATTCCAGAAAAAGTCTCAGTTTCAGAATTATTTCTATTTTCCTTTGAATGCAGTTCACATACATTAAATGAAAAAGAACTTTCATGTTGTGATTAGAGAAAGTAGCTCAAAGAACATTTTAATGCTACTTGCTCTTACTTTTGATTTCATGTTCCAGAAATGTCTGTGGTGCTTGCTAAAGATCATAAAGCATCATCAACCTCTCCTTTACCATGCATAATGAAAGCCAGGATTTCAACAACACTGGAAAGAAGCTTTATTTACATTGCACAAAGGAAAACAACTTTTTGAAAGACCAACATTAATCATGAACAGTGTAGCAAATCACAATGTTTTCACAGCAAAACACAATCAAATGTTTTTACTCTAGCCAAAGAACCAGTTTTTGATTCTGAGAATAACACTGTTAATATTTAGAAGGTCTAATGTTGCTTACCCTTGATTATTTCAATGATATTTTTTAATAACATCTAGATTCTTACTTGTTGTCTTTGCTTCTTTGAGAAATGCATTTTTCTTACAGTCTGAATGCAGTTTGAAAAGGTGTGGGAGATTCCCAAGGATTTCCCCCGAGACAAGCCAAATACTTGCTGCCTTTCTGTTTCATCAATTGATTCCAGTTTTTAATCCTTCAAAAGCAGTTTGATGCAAAAGTTGCATCTTCATGTCTTGAAACTCTGCATTTCCTTCTCAACCTTCTGTGTTCAATGTTCCAAAGAGAACACACCTCCCATGCTTCTGAAAATAAAAATAAAAATAAAATTTGAAAATAAAAATTAAAATTAAAAATAATTATAAAAATAAATAAAGATAAAAATAAAATAAAAATTACATTAAAAATAAAATAAAATATTATTAATATTATTAATAATAATAATAATCAAATACATTTCTTGTAAGAGCTCCTGGGGTATCATTCTGGTACTTTCCTTCTGATATGATTTATGGGTGTGTACATTAAAAATCTGTGACTACCTGAAAAAAGTGGATTAGTATCACAATGTTCCTGTTTCCTGGTCTATTGTTTTTCATCAACCTAGGAAAGTCCCATCCTACCCAACACTAATCTTTGGCATTGCCCTTTAATTGCTGCCACCAGTCTGATCAGAATGGGGCAGAAGCTGCCAGGTTCTAGTATTTCCTTGCTTTATTCCTGGAAGAATTTTCTGCTTTGTTCAGTCTCCTCCTTCCTGGATGTTTTCTGTACAGCCGCTTGTGACTATTCCCCAAGACAGTGTGTGCTCATAATTAGTGGAGCTTTTAAGCAGATTTAAGCCACTGTTCCATAATCACCTCTTTTCCAGTCATTCCTCTGTGATGGGCAAATATATTTCACGACTTAATAATGTCCCTTGGCAGATTTGCTCTCATTATCTTAACGTGAATGTTTATAGACAATGGACTCAATGTGCCAGTTAAAACAGCTTTTGATTTTGCTTATCTGAAGCCAAAGTTCTTGGCCCCTGGTGCACAACCAAGCTATGTGTAAAAAGATATTCAGCCCTGAGTGAGATCACTAACAGCTGTTGATTCACATAGCATTTAATCTTCAAACACCATCAACAGCCACAAAAATCAGGCAACCAGAAATGCAGAAGTGGAGGAACATGGGTGCTGTGACTGCAGCTTCGATTGCTCTTTGCTGCTGCCATGCCTTTTGCACACAGTGGTGTTCTCCTCTCAGCTACAGCAACCTGCCCTCAGGACACCCTGAGAATTATACAAGAAAAGTTAAAAAAAAAAAAAAAACTTTCTGAGAAAAGCAAGCCAAAATACAGCCACTCCCTCTCATCCTCTGGGCATTTTGGTTCCAGCACAATGGAGAGGTGGAAGGGTGGTGAGAGAGGTACTGAAGTGGTCAAGAGTGTTTACTAAATAGTCACTGATATAAAGGAGACTATTTTACTACTTTATGGTAAAATTAGCTCATAATCATGCCAACTTGCTCCTGCTAGTCTTCATATACAAATGTGTATCTCCTCTTCGTTGGGATACTTTTGAGAGATAAAAGATGATTGCAATTTTCCAGTTGTCCTGAAGAACAGAAAATCTCAGCCATACCTTCAGGTGTTCTTTGCATTTGTCATTGAGACACATCTTGACAATTTTGTTTTTCTTTTCCTTTGTTCTGAGAGCCATGGTGTTTCCTGGATCTGGAGCTGAATAAGGTATCTGGGCTTTATACAACCTTTCCAAATGCTTGGACGCCCACTTTGGAACTTTTTCAAAAAGTATCTGCTTCTGAAATACATCAGAATACATCTATCTGCTTCTAGATACATGTATTTTTTCTTTTTCTCAATGGCAAATAGTCTTGGCTTGTCACGAAAGTGTCCAATGCTGCTGGAGTCTGATAACTTTAGCCAACTGAGTCCCAGCCCTGTGTACTCATGAATTCTTGATAACTTTGCTGGAACCTCACAAATTCTCTCCACTGTTTTTCTGAGCCGTAGGGATTCTCCCATGATTCACTGAGAGCTCTGTCAGACTTACATTTTGTTGTGCTCCACTAACGTGTCTTGAAGCTATGCTGCTTTTTAAATACAGGTTAAAAATAGCATGGCAGTGATAATGAGAGTAATATAACAAACTGATGAAATGAAGTAAAGCAAAGTGTAATGCTAGCAGTAGAAGTCAGCTATGACATTTTAGTCATACTGTTCTGTCTCCTAGATTTTTTTAAGTCCTTGAAGAAGGAAATGTTAATGGAATTTTGTTGTAGAACACTGCTGTTTTAAATGTACCTGCTGGTCTGGTGCTATTATGTCAAGAAGATGGAGTCTTCTTGACTGTTCTGAATTTTCACAGATTTCACAGAAAGTTCATCCTAGGCTTGCACAGGCTGCTCCATCAAACATAAATTCAGGTCTCAGGTCCTTTCCAGGAGTCATAGGTAGTGAACTTAACCCAGGATTTCCTGTGTGATTTATGTTTGGTACCTGTGGTTACACCCTGGCATTCCTTGCAGTGGAACAGATGTTTGTTATATGGTCCCAAACGTGGAAATCAGCCTGGTCTTTCCTGTAGTGCTGTGAGATGAGCATTTCTTGTTTAGCAGAAATGCTGGAGTGTTTGCCACGTTCTGTTTACCAGGGTGAGGAGAACAGGAATGAAATGCAGTCCTGGAAAGGGAGCTGTCATGCAGATGACTCACTGCAATCAAACACTTCAAGAAAATATAGTCTCTAAATGTTATGTCTACAACTAATTAACTTTATTTATTGTAGGACCTATAGAAATACAGAAACTGTGAAGTTTAGGGAAAATTAAATTAGGTTTTCAAACAAATGCCAGGCTGCCCAGCGTTCCTTTTTTTTTGAAAAAACTCCAACAATTTCTTTGCCAAGTAAAGTGAAATATGCTAAAATGCAAATGTTGATGTGTTTCAAGAAGGAAATTCAGTCACTAACTCAAACCTTGCTTTAAAAATTTGAAATGTTAAAATAATCTAGGTTTCAAACTTAAAAGTGTGCTCATATATACACAGCCTTTATTTAATCAGAAACTTTGACATTTCTTTAATCCCCTTCTCCAGACACTGTATTTTCCCCCACTGAAACATGCACAAAGTACAAAGTGCACTCACACTGAAACTAGCACACTTGCACTAGGGCTGGTAGACATAATTCCAGTTGTGACTATATATGCATATATGCATGTGTCATACAATAAATAATTCTTTTGCCCCTCTTTGTTCCTAATGTCTCAATATTGTTTGAGTATACATAAGAACTGATGTCACTAGAGACTTGATGCTATCTGCTCTTCACTATAAGGATGGGCAGGATAAAGATTAGGATTCAAATTCCTGAATACTGTGATCTTCAATGCAGTGTGTGCAGGAGCAACAAGTAAAACCAAGTGATACCTCACTGATACCCACTGATAGAATAGGCCATGAGTTCTTTGCCTAAGCATTTTTATGACTTTTTAATTGCATCAAAGGACAAAAGAGAGGAGAGAGGAGATGAATGTACCCTGTCGTTACAGAGAGTGGGTATCTGAAGGGACAAATCCTCTGTGGGACAACAAAAATAATACCCTTCCAAGTAGGTTTTGGGAAACAATTCTTCTCTGCAAAAGCTACCGATTCTCATCCAGCACTGAGAAAATAGATTGAGAAGTCAGAAAATTAGTAATTTTAGGCAAATTCACACTACATAGCACAATCCATTTCAACTTCAGATCCTGGAAAAGCTGTTTGAAGACTGACTTCAGGAGCCAGCAGCAGGCTGGCACTCTTTTTTTTCTCATCTGGATAATAGTCCTGCAATAGTCTTGGCAAGCAAAAGCTTGCTCTGGGCAATCCTGTGTCATTTGGAGGGCAGTCCAGGAATGCAAAGCTCTACTCACCAGCCAGCATGGTGATGTGGATGTATGAAGGGCAAGAACAGAGGGAAATATAGGTTGGATATTAGGAAAAAAATCTTTTACAGAAGGGTGATAAAGTTCTGGAATAGCTGCCCGGGGAGGTGGTGGGGTCACCATCCCTGGATGTGTTTACAAAAAGACTGGATGTGCCAGGGTTGAGTTGAGGTGTTGGGGCATGGGTTGGGCTCGATGATCTTGAAGATCTCTGCCAGCCTGGTGACTCTGGGAATTCTGTGGATTCTGTGATTATCTTTCTTCAGCCTGGTCAGGGCTGTGTCAGTGCAGCACTAAGCTCACAGGGAACCCTGCCAAGTGCCTTCGGGATCCGGACTAGAGGAATTGTGCACAGGAGCCAAGAGAGGGAAGCCCTGAAGAAGGGCTGTGGCCAAAACCATGGAAATCAAGTGTAGGTCTGAATAAAGCACTTTGCTGACCAAATTTGGATTGTCACCATTGCTTCTATTTAATGAGACCCTGTGGAAAGCAGTTCCTTACACTATTAAACTTCTGAAAGAGGGGAAGCAGAGCCTTTTAGGTCAGTGATTAACCAACTAGAATAATGAATTGTGTGTGAGACACTTTGGGGGATAGATATGATTCAGTTTGTGGAAAGAACGAGGTGTCATTTAATTTTTTTTTAGGGATGTAAGTTTGTAACTAATTTTTGTCTCTCCTTGCCAGCAGAACGGTTTGAATGTTAATTTAATTTTGCAGAATATCATTTATGTAAATGTAATTAGAAGGGAAACATGATCGGGAGATGCATAGCACCAAAGAAAATTTATTACTCCAAGGGGTATTGCTCTAATCATTCAACTGCAATATTGAGTTTCCCAAGATTTAATCTAAAAGCAATAAATTACAAAAGGCTAATGTCCTGCCCAACAAAAAGCTGTCATGAACCCAAGTTTCTGTGGGGAAAAAATTCAACTTCATTTCAGCAACAGGCTCTCCTAGTTTACACATTCCTTTTATGATTCCAGTCGAGTCAAAGTAAAATGAATACAAATGTGAGAGTTTGAACACTTTCCCTGAATATGTATGTGTGTCTGTTGGTGATTGTAATAATCAGAAATTCAAGGCACTGGGACTCTGTTATCTCAGGCAAAATTAGGAATGCAGTCCTGGAAAGATACCTCTGCAAATTCTTCTCCCCACCTTCACATGACCCTTTGATTTAAGGGAAGGCAAACTTGAGTCTGATTAATTCCAGTGTCCATATGAATGTCTGTTGCTAATGTGCTGTTGTCTTTGTTCTGCCAACAAAATGAATGAGAAGAAACAAGCTGTCCTTCTGCCTGTGTTAGTGACTGCAACCTATGTGCTCTGTGGGAAACACTGCCCATGTGGGGAAGTCATCCTATTGACTGTGATGGTCTGGATTTACTAAAGAGACAATTTTTCAAGGTGGAATCAAAAACAAATCAAATAATATTGTGTGCCTACTTCTCAGAGCCTGTGAATAGCAGTTATGATGTTCAAGGAGCACCTCTGCACTCGAGTAAACCGGCAAGAAAAATTTGTCAGGAAATAAACAACAGCCAGGCAAAATTAAAATTGGTAAACTTCCTAATGTGTGGGATAAAACACTGTTAAATGTTGGGGTTTTGTGGTGCAATTTAGTATGAAGGCTGATGCCAACATTACACTTCTCTGGAAGTGGAGTAATTAGTACAGGAAATAGGTTTCTTATGTTTTATTTAGCCAAATTCATCTCTGGTTTAACTCCACTCTAGCCTGCATTAAGTTTGTTCTTATTTTCCAGTGTTTCTCTCTGTAATTTTTCATATCATGACCTTTAATTCCCTGTGATTGTCTTTTATTTTAGGTAGGGGCCATAGTCCCTCTCTCAGTTTGTAACTATCAATTATGTCGTAAGTCTTCGTTTCTTGGCTTGCAAAGTGAAACCCATCAGATCCACAACAAGTTTTTACAAAGTACTCATTGGCAGGTTTACAGATTCCCACAGCTGTACGTGGGACACAGGGAGAAGCACAGGGCTGCAGCCTCAAAGGCACAGAGAAACAGAGCTTTGAGAGGACTGGGGGGAAATGCAAGGAACAGAGAAAAACCATTCTGTTAAAAGCAGGGAAGGAGGGCCTCAACATATGAGCTGCTCATTTCCACGTGGAGGAAAATTACATCTTAGAAGGATGGCTGAAAGCAGCAATGAGCAGCTCAGAGAGTGAGAGAAAGTGCTTGGACTTGTTGGGTCATACAAACAAGCTCGTGAGGCTCAGAACCTGCTGCTCACCAACCAAGTCATGAATACGTCTACTGAAATTAAATCAGCATCTTTTTCCTTGTCCCAAGCACGTTCTGAAGGTGATGATTGTGGCTGAGATGTCTGTGAGGATATGGAGGCATGGGTCAGTGCTGGGCTCACGTGGGGAGATGGCCCTGGGCAGACAGGGTGAGACCAACTTCTCCTCCTCTTCCAGCCTCTTGTACTCGTTGCAGAGCTGAGGTCCTGTGCTTTTGACCTTCTCTTACAGGGCTGCTTCCACGCAGCAGACACCCCAACTTCTGTTTCAGTTCAGCTCCTCTAAAGTCAAACTGAAAGGAGAAAAAGGTGGTTCAATCAATTCATAGCAGCATCCATGCTCATCAGCTTTTGTTCTGTTTTGTTTTTGTTCTGTGAAGCTGTTAGAGTTGTAATTCTCCACCCACAGCTGTTTAGGGAGGCCCAAATGTGTGCAGCAGAACATAGGACAAAGTGCTGTGGATGCACCTAATTAACAGTCAACATGCACAGGACTAATAATCTCATCCTTGATTGTGCTCAAGTACATCACAGAGCAGGACAGAAGGTTGCAGGTCTCTGCTATAAAGTTGCATCAAGGTTGTGTCACACCAGCTTTAGTTCCACAGCTTTTTTTATTTTTAGTTCCATGGGCAGAGCAGTAGAAAAGGACAAAACTGCAGAGTAATGGTGGGAAAGGTCCAACCTTGGTGATCTACCGGATACACGGACTGCAGGATGTAGCACTGAGAGGCCTGAGATGTATTTTTGATTTCACAAGATGTAATTGGTCTAAATTGTGAAATAATGTCTAAGATTTTTGTCTCTTTAGTTTCTGCATAATGTAATGAAGGGGAACCCTACATCATGGAAAATGGTTTTTGCCCCAAGTCAAGACTACTGTTCTCTAATTCCTTAAGAGACATACATGAAGATTTTATCAGTCAAAGATGATCTTCCAAGATCATCGTAATTTATTACAGTTCTTGTGTTTTCATTCCAATGAGATTTATAATTATAAACTGGTAATTAAAGAGGCTCCACTCTGTAATTCCATAGGAATTCCACTGTGATCTGACATTAATTAGCAACCAATTATAAATTATGATATAACTTTTATGAAACCCTCTAGTGTCTGGATGCCTTCTTTCAGTTACAAGGAAATGTTAGAAGGAATTTTGCCTTTGTAAGGTGGAGCTTAGTCACAGGTTGATCGGTACTACCACGGGCTGTGAATGTGTTTCCATGATGCATCAGCTACATGGATGGGAAGGTTCAATCTCCCATCCTAATCTTTCTTGGAAAAGGCATTTTTCTCACAAGAATTTAACCTGCTGTCATGTCAACAAGTGTGCATTCTTTGATGCTAAGGTTTTATCTGACTTGTGTAAATCAGAGTTAGATGGTGCATTGCTTGACAGCTGAGGCAAGCTCTCTCTGCCTTGAAAGTGTATTTTAAATCATTGCAAACAATCAGGAAAAACAGAAAAATAGTCACAGGCTCCAATGAGAATGTCTGTGGAATAAAGAATATGTGACAGCAGGCTAAGGGGATAAATGATAAAAATTCTGGTATTTTTTAACCATCTGCACTAAATATGTGATATTTAATTAAATGTGTATGTCCCCAAAATCTGATAGGCAAAATTTTACCTAAAGGTGTGTTGGTAATAAAAAACACCCGATGCATATGGATAATCAACACTTAACACCTCTTTTTCCTTTTTTTTTCTGCTTTTCTTTAATTTTTTTTGGGTTTTGTTTGTTTGTTTGTTTGTTTTGTGAGCTCAGATCAATTATCACCATTAAACTTGTCAGAAAGAAGTAGGGAATGGGAAAATACCCAAATCCATTACTTGCAAAAACATGTAGAGAACAAGAGACCTAAAAGGAGAAAACAGATTCCTTTTGCATGGATGAAATAATGAGGTAAGTTTTCAAATTCTTGCCTTGCAGATTAATTTCCACCACCTCCACTAAACCTAATGAAAATCACTTGTGTTTCCAAATATTTCTTAGTGTGCTTCTCTCTTACCTCTTTGCAGCTTCTCCTTATCACCTCCTGCAACTCTTTTGATCAAACCTCCAAGATTTTTCCCAATAAATGAGACATCTGATCTGATTGGAGTTTGTACAGGTAGCAGAGTAAAAAGAATTGTGATCTTTAAGCCATGTCCACATCCATCTTCCATCATAAAATACCTCTGATCTGAGCACAAAGCTGTTCAGGAAAGTAAAAGTGTGGCTTAGTTAGCAGCCAAATTTTGTTGACTTTGGAATCCCCACTGTTCCTCAGAGCCATTGTGGTTGCATGGATGATATTACTTATCTTTCTATTTTTTGTCATTTTACAACAGTGAAATTTAGGGGAACAATCCTCTTACTTAAACTCAGACCAATCCAACAGTCTTGACCAAGAGATAGCCCTGACTTTTGTGTTCTCCCTCATTAAAGGAACTGTACCTATTTTTCTATAAAATAGATGAGTTTTCAGCTTGGAAATTCCCATAAAAACCTCATTCTGTTATGTTGCATCTAAATTGTTATCCAGATGTCTTCAAGCATCTTTGCCATGAAGAGATGTGTCCCTGACAGCAAGGAGCAGAGTGCAGCTTAAACTCAGGGAAATGTTATAAAAACTGGCTCGATCAGATCAGCAATCAGCAGGGACTCTGTCTGCTCCTGCTGGACCCAGAGAGTACACGTGAACTAAACTTGTTGCTTTTCCTTGTAACTATCCCTAAAAGGGATTAAGTTTTTAAGATCTGGCTACATGCATTTCAGATATTAATATATTCTCTTGGTTCTGTGCCTAAGTAAGATTTAGAGGAATTTGGAGAGCAGCTGGATGCTAAAGCTTTAGGAGGTCCAGATTCAAAGCAGGGCTCACAGTAACCAACATTCTGTCAGCAAATCCTAATGCTTTATATTTAACTTACTATTAAAATTATATTTTTGTTATTTTTTGCTTACCTTAATCTCAGACTTTGGCTTTTTATGTTTGCAGAACAAGGCAAGCTCTTAGGGTTATAAAATTTGTCTCACTGCTTTTGTTTTAGTTCAATGTTGATTTGATGGCATCTGAAAGGGCAAATGAGAAAGGCAGGTATTATGTTTCAAGGAGAGAGTTATAAAAGTCTGAACTGCATCTGAAGTATATTTTACTCCTAATAATGAGAACTGGATGAACAGCATTTAAAAAAATATGAACCTGCCCCAACTACATTGGTTCAGATGTAATTGATCTAATGCAGTTCTGCAAAGAATAATTGATATTATATAATCATAACTGGCAGTTTATGTCATGAAAGTGACACTTGACACTTTCCTGCTAACAGGTTTAGCATCATCAATTAAAACATCACTTGTGTAATGACATTTTAGTAACAAGTTTAATATCATAAATTATGACATCACCTTCTTTTATGGCATCAGGGTTAAATAAAAGGTTTTCTTTAGAAAAGTGAAAAACCAAAAAAAAATTGAGGAAGCCTTAACATTGCCTCTCATTTTGTCTTTATAAAAGGTACATAAGTCATATTCCTCTGACCACTGTCTTCAGTAGGGAGGATCTGAAAGCTAAAAAAGCTGCAAACAATTGTGAAATAAAAATTTAGATGATCTAGCTTCAGATTAACAGAAAAAACCTCCCAGAAGATAGCAGATCCTTTGCATCATACAAATGAAAATCTTTGAGAAATGGAGAAGAAAACATGGGCATGCTCATGGAGTCTGATGAACTCAATTATAGTGCAGTAATATTTCCTGAGATGTGGTGTGAAAGTTCAAGATTGCATCATTGCCCAATAGTCAATGTTCTTTTTCTCCATGGCCAGTGGCTTTGAAGTAATCCTTTTTATATTATTCTTCACTGAATGGTCCAATTTTGGTGCTGGAGGCTGGTATTCAGACTCTTCTGGACACTAGATTTTATGGCTGTTAGTGATCTGAGTCCTGAGTTGGCAAACGACTCCATTTATTCATGTCTGTCTAGGCTTGCATAACCAGACAGGAGCCAGACATGAACTGAGTTCAGAGGATTCCCAATTAAACAAATGTCTCTATGAATGTGTGTCTTTGTAGGATTTAATGCAAGAAGTCAAATATTGTCAGTAGATCATGTTTTCAGAGCTGCCTTTCTGAAGGCACATGGCATCAGCTTCACTCTCTTCCAAGGTCAATAAATGTTATCAGTGACCACAGACACAAGCAGAACAAGCCATAACCAATCATTTTCAATTTTTTTCCAGATTTTCTTTTTTTTTTTTCTTGAAGCTGAATCTTTATCATGTTAAGTTGTGCTGAACTCCACTAGGACTCTATCCTGAGGTAATGCTTATCTTCTAGTGCTTGTATAGAAACTTAATCTTGTACTTGCTGATGGCCCCTGTGAGTTCATGTGCTTCTCCCATGGCCTGCTTTTATACCAGGTTCTTGTTCTGGATTTCAAAGGTTTGAAAAGTGAGGAAAGAATCCTAGATAAGAAGTCAAATTCACTTTGTAAAACCCTGGACAACTGTTGTGTATTTTCTGGGGCAGAAACATTTCCCTGAACAACCCAGAAAGATTTCCCTTGCAATTGCCAGACTGTAAATCCAGGATATGACAAATGGGTGCCACATGGCATCTGGGCAACTGCTCCATACTCTGGATCAAGTGTCCAGTGCTCAAGAGATGCCCAAATTCCAGCAAGAAGGTGATAATTCAGTGAGTATGAAAACACTCCTGAAACTGCACACAAAGTTTTAAGCAAATCTATGTAAATTGACAGTGCATATCTTAGAGGTCTCCTGAGGATGCCATGATTTACCTACCCTCTTTTCTCAACATTTTTTCAGAAGTTTTTTTCCCCCATGAATATTTATGTCGATGCCTCATTTGCTGACTGAATTTCCACTCTACTGGAATTATGCTTCCCCATAGTACACGCAGGAAAGGTGAGCTGTTAGAGGTGAGAAAAAGAGACTCCATGACCTTTAGGAAATAGCAAGTGGCACTAGATAAAACCTATTCTGTGAGGGGCTACTTATGGATTGGTTGGACATAATTACCAAAAAATTATTATCTCACTGCAACAATTAACTTGTGGTAGATCAGAGCCCAAATCTCCAGAAACTCTGAAGTTTCACAAATTGGCTTTGCCCGTTACCACTCTAAGGCAATGAGTAATTCTTAAAATAGGCATGAGTGATAGATACCACATAATTCTAGTTATGAGTATGGCCTTATTTACAGCTGACATTTTTTTTAAAGTGAGTTGTAAATGTTAAGGTGCTAGATTCAATGCTTATAAATGTGTTTCCTTGGTGATAAAGCTTTCACTAAGCATGTTATCTATCTGTGCTCTCTTATATGCAGACAAGAAATGATTCACTCTGCATGTTATAGGTCTTGTGCTTTAAAACTGAATCTTCTATTGACTAATGGCTGAGAAACATAGAAATCAAATCCACAGCTGTTTTTTCTTAAAACTAAAGTTTTGGCAAACGCAGCAAAGGCTTTAATGCATTAGAAAAGTGTACATTTTTAAAAGTTGTTCCACTTCCCATTCTCCCTCTACAGTACTCCCTGAAGTTAAGAGTTTTCTTGTGTTTCATCTTGCAGTTTCAGCAGAACAGGGTTTTGATTTTGCATGCCCCTCTACTGCCAACTAAATCCGAAGAAGATGTTAGTTTGTGGGGGTACTCATAGTAAAGAAGTAAACACACAGAATGAAATCCTTCTGGGACAAAAAAAGCAATTTATCTGATGACTGAAAGACTGGTTGGAAATATCTTCAGCGGAGACATAGAAATTACTTGGAAAAGGTGAGGTGAGACAGACTGAGCAAAAACCTCCATGCACTGGCAAATAATGTCACTTACACTAGAGTGAGAAATGCTGGCCCAGTTGATATCAGTGGGAATTTTGCCATTCTTTCTACTTAACCATCTTTTGTAAGTAAAGTAGGGGCTAGTTGGGCCACTGGATATTTGTGAGTAGTTACCTGGTCACCCTGTTTTACTCTGAAAGGATGCTCTTGCATATCATCAGCTCCAGCTGCCAGGAGATTAGAGGGGCTATGAGACAGAAGAACAGACAGATGCAAAAGATCTCAGACACTGCTGGTCCCAAACAGCCTGATCCTGGCACATGTCAGGGTTCCAGAGCTATAGATTGCACAGGGCTGTATGCATTAAGTGCTTCATAAAGCAGTGGGGCTCCAAAGGAGACCTGGTCTCAGCTATGCTGGAACTGGAACAAACAAATAATGAGAGAGTTTACAAACTCCTGAGGCAGGACAGGGGCGGAGTATTCATCACCCATCCTCTGTGTTTGAGACTCCAGTTTAAATATGCCCATTGTTTACATAAATAGTCCATTGAAGAGGAATGGACCTGACTTTTTCTTAGCCCTGTTACCAGTTTCAGGGGTTCGCTTTTCTTTCCTTCTTGTTTTGCTTTCTTGTCTCTTTCTTGTTTGGAGCACGAGCTCCAAAACCCCCCTTATAACACAGAAATCATCAAAGACATTTAATTTTATGTTTTTTCTCTAATTTCAACTTTTGTTTCTATGGTTTAACGTTTTGACAGCTGCAGGGCTGTAAAGTAAACTGTGAACTATTCCCAATGATCTTATCTAATTTTTTTTAAATAACCTGCTGATGACTTTGCATATGCAAAACTGGTCTATACATTTTTTAAGAGTGTCGTTTTGGGAGCTTCAGATAAAGTTAATACAAGAATCCATTCAAGTGGCATTGAGTTTCTGAAACACAGTGAAGAGAGAAAGCTGAAGTGCCTTCTAGACCCCATAGTGCTGCTTTTGGGTTTGCTGCTATTGTTGTCTTTATTTTGGAACAGCTTCTGCTGGAGCTGTTGCCTAGATCCTAGATTTTGGCATTGCTTTGTCTTCACTTATGTTGTTTTGTCTCAGTTTATCTTTGGAAATGTCCAGAAGTGAAAGGGGCACCACTTTGTCAAACATGCAGGGGACAGAGAGTTTGTCTCCTTGACTTTGGTTGGCCTTGAAATTCCCCTTAATTAGTACTGTCATTAGATTCTCACTTACATCACCCACTCTGTCTATTCTACTTAAATATACTACCTCCAAATATAATAAATCTGGAAAAAAATGTGTCTATTATTTTTCTTTCCAAATCCTGTCCAAAGAAAATGATCCAGCACTATAGTTCCACTACAGGGACTGCTGATTTTACCACTTAATTTTCTCCCCCTACTTCCTATTTCCCTTTGTTCTTCCCCGTATCTCCAGGATGCATAAACTCCTTGTCACTCTCACAGCTGTGCAGCTGCCTGTCAAGGAATACATGGTAAAATTCCTACCATTACCTGTTCCTTACACTCAGACAAGCATTAGTCCAAGATCCACAAATGTGATTTGCTTGCCTGGATTTTACCCATTCCATGAAAGAGTCTCTCATTTAAGAGGAGAAGACACAAAGCACACAAGCTCCCCTCCAGCCTGGAGAATTCCTCTAGAACATCTCCCTTGGAAAAACACCTCCATCAAAACAAACAAATACAAGTGGATTGGGAAGAAATTAGTTTCCCTGAAATGTGGCTGGATTTAGTAGGAACCAGTTTCCTTTGTGAAAACTATCTGAAAGTGGAGTGAAATGAAAATAAGTTTCATCCTTGTCCTAATTTATATTACTCAATAGCATTACTGATAGAACAGGAGAAAAGGACTTTGTAGGTTTCCTTAAAGAAATTGATGAAGTCAGGTCCCCAGTTTTTTATTTAAACATTTAAAGAAGTGCAAGAACTGAAACATACATTATTGTCAGTATTTTATGCCAGTTTTGTCAATATTTCTGTATTTGCTCTCAATTACAAAACAGAAACATTTTTAGATAGTATATTCATTAGTGTTATTTCCTCCAATCTGACATATTTTAGATAAGGTTTAAAGATCTGACAAAGAAAGCAATAAACAAATTCGGACAAGGTGATTACTTTTCTAGCAGGATGCTTTCCTAGTCATGGGTGACACTTTTAATTTTTCTCACAATGGAGTTGTTTAGTAAGCCCCTTTGAGTTCTTCCTCAGCCAGAGCCAAATCTCCAAAGCAAAGTCCTCCTTACTGTGTGATATTTCATTCCTGGCATATCTGTTTCTCAGAGCCAGGGATTATGAACTAGTTAGATTTAAGACTCTAATTTGCTTTGTTTGGTTTGGTTTGTTTGTTTTTTTTTTTTCTTTTTCAATTTCTCTTTGTTATTCCTCTTCTTTTGGTCTTCCTACAAAGGTCAAGAGCATCTGAAATTCCACCAGACACCAAAAGAAGAACAAAGGCAGGTGTTTAGATATTGTGAATAACAACCATTCTGCTAACCTGCAGCTTACAGGGAGCACCAGTGAACTCCAGTTTTGATTTTAAAATATGCTGTTGCTTTGACATTGCTGGAGGGGGGGAAACAAGTGAACATTATGTCATTTTATATATATATATATATATATCCATTGTACTTGCCTGGATTCTCCTTAGTTGATATATCAAGCCTTCATTAACTACAAGACAGATTGGCTAATAGATACATCAGTTAAAGTAAGTTGAGCTGAAGTGTCTTAGATAATAAAGCTTTGCGTAAATTCCAATTCAAGCAATTTCATCAAAAAGCATAACAAGAAGCTAATCTGGGATAAAAATGTTTTTTATTTCAGTACCGTGTTCTTCATAATATCCTTCACAGATGCTATAATGTTATTTTATTCTTTAGAAAAATATCTAACAACATGATTGTCTCACACCAGGCAGAATCCCAGTGGAAATTAAAATTGCATGCATTTTCTCATCACTCTTTATTTAACAACTGGGAGAGTTTTAATATTTGAAACTCAGCAAGAAAATTGTCTTGAAACACAGAGATTCCTTTGGGGTAATTTCACTTTTGTTTTTTGTAAACTTTAGCTGAGCAATTTTTTTACAGTAATGCAGATCTGTGGATTGAATGGCAGTTAATAGGACTTCTATATGTGCTTCTCACCTAATATAGAATAAAAATATCACAAGGAACATTCAAATAAAACCATTTGAATCAGCTGGCCTTGTTATTAAATATGTTCTGTTTTGGATTTTTAATTGTTTCTTTTAAACCCAAATCACTGGGTTGAAGTGTCAATCTGAATGTGACTCTATCCCTGCATGAAAGGCAGTACAGTTGTGACGCTTTTCAATTTTCACTTTTTTTTTCTTTTTTTCCTTTTTTTTCTTTCCTTTCTGTAATTGAGAGGACATCTGGCATGCCCTAACATTGTTGGGACTGTTTGGTACTGTAGTTTGCTGGACTCAGAACAGCAATATCCAAAAGGATGGCTCATCTACGGAATGAGCTGCTTGTCTCACCTCAACAACTAAAAAACAAATGCTTGCAATGCAAAATAACAGTGACAGTGGATTTAGTAGGGTTGATTCTATCAGCTGATTTCCATTAGAACCTTTTTATTTTAGCTTGTAATCATGCCTTGGGAGATAGGCTTGCTAGCAAGACCCCATTGGCTATCACACAGTGCCTTCTAATATTCATTATTGCTCACATCTCTTCTGCAGGTTGAAGATTCAGAGGTCAAGAAGCACCTTGCAGAAATATTCCAACCACACTCAGAGATTGTGACTGCTGCCCTGCCTTGCTTTGGGGATCCCTGCTTGTTTTCACGTACTCAACAGAGAAATACTGACACTCCCATCACTTTGCTTGCACTGCTGATGTTTCCATCTTTAATTTCTGGGACAGAGTGGGATCTGCCAGTCCCTATCAGAAATTTGAGTCCCCTTCCTTAAATGTTTCTAGCACAGTCAAACCAGCAATATCCAAGGCCTCTCTTTATGCAGAACTTTACACTGGAGTTGAAATTATTGCCACTATGTCCAAACACAACTTGCTTGTCAGTTTGGATGGTTTCACACCAAAATCTGGTGTTTCTTTGTTTTTATTGTTTCACTCTTACTGTAATATTTTAATCCTTTCCTGTGTATCTTAATCACAACACCTTTTTCTTCCATTAAATGTCTCACAGGAATTTTGTTTTCTAATTCTTCAGCTAAAAAAATAATATCTGAGGCTTCTGAGTTTTTTCAGGTGTCAGATCCACCTCTTCACTGCAGCTTTAGCAAGACCAAGCAGAATCAAAAATTAGTCCTGTGCAGATACACAAGTCATTATTTGTCAGACCAGAACATTTATCATCAGATTCCATTTCAGTGGCACAGAGAGAACCTGTGGCTGTTTTCCAAAAATCACGTTTTCCACTTTGAATCAGTATCAGAGCTCCTAAAAAGTCAGAAGCTCATTCAACTGATTGTTTCATTTTCTTTTTTCCTCTGCACCTAAACTGCACATTAAGATTTCAGTAACCTGGTAGTGGATGGAAAGACCATGTTTCTGAAAAAGCAGCGTTGTTGCTAGACTCGAGGTCGTTTCTGACCACCCTTGTGACCTCTGTGCCATGTCAGGGGCACTGAGGTTGTTGTCAGCAGCCCAAGAGCACCTGGAGGGCCACTATTAACCTGTTATTGCCCAGCCTCGTGCTGTTCAGCTCACACAGTCACACGTGCAAGGTCTCTCTTTGGATCAGCCACTTCTACCTTCCGCTCAGGCAACAGGGCTGCTGAGCCAGGGCTGATTTTACACCCTAAGCCTTTGAAATTGAGTTTAAATTGGTTGGGGGCAGCACTGTCTTTGTTCTGTTTCTGCAGAGCCCACCCCAGCAAACACCAACCCGTGATCTGGTTCTAATGTACAATGGTGGTGTGGAAGGCTAGACATCCATATCAAAAATTAACTATTTCCTGCTGAAAACCCCTGTCATCACCTTGTCCACGCTCAGGATTTTGGTTTGTGTCAGTCATATGTGACTCTCAGGAGTGTCCACAACTCTCACCAGATTATTCAACAATTTATTTCTGTTCTGCCAGTTATTTCTGTTTGCAGACCACCTTGGTTACCTTTTTAAATATTGCACCTCTCATTATTGCAATCTTCCAGCCCTATCAAAGTCATAATGATTATTTCCTAGTGCCTGTTATGCCTGTATTAGCATGACTGAGACAAGTACATTAAAAGATTTTCCTTTTATAATACAGCCTGAATACCAGAATTAAAGGAACAAACAGTAATTTTGCTGATTGAAGTTTCTTGTGCTGGACAGCATTTTTTGTCTTATTCTTTTTCCATTTAATCAATCTATTTCCACATTTTCTTGTAAGAGTTTGCCTTCTGGGTAAAGAGCATCTTTTATCTCCCCTTTTCCCCCTTTTCCCAAACCTTCTTCTGTGCTGGGAAGATGGAAAATATATGTGATATCCCTTTCAGAAAATATATTCATCATATATTACAAGTATTGTCATTATGATGTATTAACACAATGCATCATCAGAGAGCTGTCAGGGTGAAGATTTATTACCCTAAAATAAGTTATGATGAGACACTGAGGAATGGGTTGAGAGAATTTGTGTTTATTTTTCTAAATTAAGTATTTTTAAAGTAAGTTTTAAAATCTCTTTACCTTCATGAAGTAATAGAATTAAGAAGGTGACAGAAAAGAGACTTGAATCAGAAACACCAGGACTCAGAAGAAAAATTTAATTGTTTTTTCCCCCAGTAGTTTCTGAGTTTTGTAAAGTTTAAGTTTCTAGCATAGATGAGTGTAAGGGGGCAGTCCAAGTCATTTTAATCCACCTGAATCAGGTTTTACTGTTTATCCTTTGAAGAAAACAGTCACCAAAGCACAAAGACTTGAGCTACAATAGGCAAACTGTGTTAAAATGGTAAAAGAATAATTGCATTTTAGCACAAAAGGGTGTGTTCAGTGGACTTACCAAAACCTGATAGCAAACCCTGAAACCAGGGAGAGCTTTCCAGCAGGCTTGCACAGACTTCAGATCAAGCTCCTTCTTTGTATCATGTGGTGAAGCCATGAAACTTGGCACATTTATAGCATTGTAACATAAAGCCATCTGTGTACAAGTACAAACTTTTCCTTATTGCCAAAGTGCTTAATGTAATTACAATCAGGCTTGCTTTTCCTCTGCTCAGTTCATCCATATGCTGAGGTGGATGAAAACTTGCACTGGTAAAGAATCCCGCAGCATCTGAGTTTGTGTGCTGCTTACAGCAGTGTGCATTGCTAGCCTTGTATATCTCAGGCACTTTTGCATTTTAGGGACACACATAAACTTGCAGGATGTCTTACAGGAAATCTCCTGACAGAAATATGCCAAAAAATTCAGCCTGGATTCTTTTCTTGTTAATGACACAGGACACCTGGCTTAGGAGCTCAGTTGTCTTTGCTTCCCTGCATAGCCCATGAAAAGTCAAGAGGTGGCACACAGTTTGGATGCCTAAGGTGGGAATTGCTTTCAGGAGGCAACTTCTATTCTTTGCTGGATGGAAAATGAATGCAGAGTTCCTACTCAGCTTGTTCACCACCTAAAGAATGTTGTAATAATCCTGAGTGTTGGCAAGCAGCTGCAAAGTCATTGCTTCATCTTAAAATTCCGTCTCTGTTGACTTCAACTCTGTTCAAATACAGTATTATCCCCTGGCTTTAATTGTATCCTTGTATTTCCTGTGTCATGGTATTTGCATGCAGTTTTTTTTAATCTGAATGTAATATTGGTCAGTGTTAGTTAAATACCAAGGTTGGTTATAGGTTGATGAATGCACTGTGCTTGCTGCTGACTGATGTAATTACTGATAGGTGGTACACTGAACTTGACCCTTCAGCCCCCAAATATGTACTTGACTTTATCAGTGGAGATAGTCTATCCAAAAGGAATACTAACACTAAAAAGAAACATATGCACTGGATTCATTTACAGGCACAGGGAGTATTTTTTCAGGAAAAAAAATTGCTGGAGGCAAAAGGTGGTTATGCCAAAAAAGTCTGTAAATTTCTCATCCTGAAGGAAAATAATGATAAGCCACTTGAGTTTGGCCAGTTTTAGGAAGATAGTTCAGTTTATTACCTAAAATGTGGGTGTGAAATTATTGCCAAACTTACACAAGTTACCTCTACTCAAAGTCCTTTATAAATTCAGCTGCTATGAATGTAGGAAAAAGTCTTCTCCTTCCATAAACCTCAGCATGGCTTTATGATGCATAGTGGCACAGATAGATTGGCTCAAGCCAAATTTGTTTTGAGGTGTTATCAGAAATGGATCTGTACAGATGCTTAGAAAGCAACTGCACTTTGCAGATAGCAAATAACCAGTTTTTACACTTAAAGAAGGATTTAATGGCTCTCCATTAGGATGTGCAAATAGATGCTTATGGTTAAAAATGGAATCCTGTGTATGGACACCATATCTCCATCTCAAATCCAGGAGGGATTTGCTTTTCTAAAGTGAGATGTAAGAAAGGCACAAGATTTTAACTAGTCAAAATTTGTGTATTATGTACTCATGATCAACTAATCTGTTTAATGGAAGAAGGTGGGCCTGATCCTCTCTGGTGCCAGGGGGATGAGCTTATCATGATCACCTTATGAAACATCGAATTTGAGGGAAGATTTGTGTTGGTGTCTGTAGTCTGCTGGTAATTAGTTCATTTCTTAATTTTGTGATGCCAAAAGAAAGGACTTCTGACCCATGCTGCAATTGTTAAGAGGCAAGTAAGTCTTTGGTTTGAAGAGTTCTATGGTATTTCTATTGTCACATATGCTACAAATCAGAATTGAAGTGATTTTGGTGCATAGATGTTGGAGTTACAAGGGATATGTCCAAACCCCTGCCCCTCTCTAAGGAGGGTTTTACTCATATTTAGTGTTAGTCCTGGTGGTTGCTCAGATAGCCAGTTAAAATCTTAGGTCAGTAAATTTGAAAGGAGGTAAAATATCTTGGAGGGACCATATGAAATCTATCATGGAAAACCACTGATAACTCCACATCTTATTAGCTTCAATTAAGTATTTCCATAGGGAACCATGGAACAGTTTAAAGTCATGATGACACACACACACTTTGTTCCATCCAAAGAAATAATCTGTTTTCCAGATTTCCCAATAGCCAAGCTATTTTGTTATTCGGGGGGGGTTTTTGGTTTTGTTTTTTGTTTTTTTTTTCTTTTCCTCCTTTTAAGAGAAATAATTTATAAGAATTTATCTTGGGCTTGCTACAGATTTAAAAGGAGAAAAAAGATTTCTTCTGTCCGGCTTTTAAATTATATGCATGACCAAAGATAAATATGTTTTTTATTTATAGCAGTGGATAGATGCCAAACAAAGCCTTTCATATGACACACCGCTGCTGCAGTAGAGGAGCACTTAAAACAGTTCCAGTCAAGTTAGGCCCCAAGACTTTTCATGCAACTTCATGCAAAATGGTGAAGACCTTTCATTTATTATTTCTCCTCTTTCCTTTTGAACATCTTCAAAGGTCACAAGTGCAACATGCTTGGAGGATGCCAGGCTCCTTCCTGTCATGCTGGGATGGTCTGAAAACCACATTGAAACACGGGGAAACTGCAACTACCACAGATTGCAGATGAGGGTTTTTGGGTTTTTCCTCACAGGGTTTAGGTCTCTCCTTCCCTTTCCTGCTTGGTTGGGTGGGTGGAGGCTGGCAAAGCAAAGGATTGGTGTGGATGGCCTCTGACAGTACTGCTGGATTGGAATACTTGTGCAGCTAATACACACAATTTGTAATTGTCAGAGCTGAAAAGTAAAAACATGATTGTAAACCGTGCCTAAGATCAGCTTATGTCAGCTTTAAATGATTTAGAAGTCTACTGTCTGCAGCTGCATCATACTTTCCTGTAAAACTCCTTAAAGAAGACTTAGAGAACACTATAAGCAAGTCTCTCCTTCCTTGTGCATTTATTGTGAAAGGTAACCCTTTGTCTAGCTGACAGGTTTTTAGGACAGACATAAAGCAAAGTCTCCCAGATAAGTCACAAAACACAAAATTTTCAAATTTCAATAGAATCAGACAATTGCCTGGTAACTGTAACTCTTAGAATTTACTGTTCTTGTTTTATCCAGGGACAGGCTCGGAATAGTTACGTGCTGATGCACCTTGGGCACCTGGTGGCTTTTGCTGTGCCAGGTTTGGAAGTTGGTTTTGTGTGGATGTGGAGAAAGCCTGTAAAGGATGCAAACTTCTCTGAGGGAAGGGAAGTAGCCAAAGAAAGCATCCTCTGTTTCCTGGAGGCTGCCATCATTACTTCTGACCCTATCTCATTATCCCCTGGTGTCTGCAGCAGGCGATGACCTTTGATGACACAGCACAGCAGTGCTCCAAAGAGAAACCTTCCTTTTAATTTTGGCTCCTGAATGCCAAATGCAGGCACTTCTTCCCCATGCTGCACCCAGCCTACTTGTACTCAAAACACAAGTACAAAAATTTAAATTGCACTAAATACTGCTCAGCAACACTCTTTAGGTATGAGGCTGCGTTTCTGACTTTGCCAGAAGAACCTCTGGCTTCCCATCACTTGAGAGACTGGAGTAGGCTGGAAGCAACTAATTTACCATGTAATAAGATAGGTTCCTGTTGACACAATTCAAGGGCAAAACTATTAAGTCATTAGGGCTAATGTTGTAACATTCTGATACAAAGGCACGGCCAGGGCCTTTCTGATGTACCTCTGACCTTTTGAGGATTAAGTTTCTTCGCAGTTTATTTTTGGTATTTGGAATTTGTCTTTTTTTTTTTTTTTTTTTTTTCCCTTCTGCTTCACATGCATTCATCTGTGGTCTTGTTCAAGGTACAGCTTGGAGAGCAGCTTCTGTAGTCCTGTTTGGTCCCAGTTTTATCAAAGAAGATAAGAACTTATCAAAGAGGATAAGAACTCCTCACATTCTTAATCCTGCAATACTAAAATTGCATCATGTGTTCCCTTGCTCAGCCCTGCCCATGTCACAGCTTGGCTCATGGCTCTGCTGGCGAGAGGGAGTCAGGGGAATAGAGCTGGTTCTCAGGATTCTTCCACAAAATAAGGAGGTGAGAATTGCTCAAAACAGTACATCTAGCTATCATTTAAATAAATATAATATAAAAGTGTCTTGCTATAGCCCTGTGATATTTTGACAAAGTAACTTTTCTCAAATTTAGTAGTATTGCGAATAACCAGATGATTATTTTAAACCATTGAATTCTCCAGCTCAGCAGCAGGTCTGCACTTGTTTCACTTTCATTCTGGTGGTTGTGAAGTCCTGTATCTGGAACTTATGACCAAAATGTTTTAGAGCATATAAACAGGACAATAATTTATAGAAAGGCCTGAGTATTGTTGCCAAAGCTACCCAAAATAACACATTTTTAAAGACATAATGTGACCAGGAAGGCTCTTTTTGCATTATGTTTTTGTTTGTTGTATAGGAACATATTCAATGATGTGGAGAATTCAACAAAAAATTCTGAAAATATTTTAAATTTAATTTATAATTTGTTTTTAAGTCTATCTTTCTTATGCACTTAGCTTATCTTTTTAGATTGCTGGAAAGCGTTCTCTCTCTTGAGGAAGAATTAGCAGACCATTCTCTAGAAGTAACATTTGGGAAGCATGGCATCCACTGAGTTTGTGGCAAGAAGCTCTGGAATGTTATATATTCATTAATTTCTGATATATTTTATTTCTGCATTCAGTCTTTTTAAATATGATGATGCTGAGGAGATGTATTTCATGAATTTATGTTTGATTTATTTTATTTTTGCTTTCAGTGACTTTAAATACAACTGTGATGGGGAAAAGGAAGTGAGAAAGAGTTTAAAAAAAAATTCTGCTCTTAAAACTGTACATGCCAGCATGGGTCTGGAATGGATGCTCATGGCTGAATTAATAAACTCTGACTGTGGAGGTTTCAAACATGAATTCTGACAGACCCTTCACTATGACAATACTAGTGGGAGTCACAATAATATCATCTGCTGCTGAACATTGCTAGTATGTGAGTACTGTTGTGCCAAAGGTTAATATGCCAGTTTTATTTCCTTCTCTCTACAGCTATAATTTAAATGAGTTGCACACGTAAGTGATGTTATATGCATAGGGTTTTGCATTAGGTTTGCTATGTCAGATTTGTTTATAAAAATCATATTTTGAACCACTTGCCCAGGGGCTCCACTCTGGGAAGCTGCAAGCTGATTTCTTTTAAAGAGGTAGTTTTCATTTTCCATGGATTTTCAACAGAGGCTTTGGAGCTCTGAACAGGGAGCTCAGTTTTAAATTCAGCACTTGCCCAGGTTTACAATTAGGTTTAATTACTTAGCAACAGGGAGTCTAATCTAGTTTTACATGTGTGCCACACGACCCTTTCCATGCCTTACTGGGATTGGAAGGGCTGCCTGCCTCTCTTGGGGAAAATTGCTTCCAACATTTTGGAGACCATTTACAATGTTTTTATTCCTATGCTGCAAAGTTAACATTGCCCATAAACCTAATAGTCACATAGAAGTTAATAAGGGGCAGAAAGTTTTATAGTCTTTTCTGCAGTTTTTAAAATCTTGCTACTGTAGTTTACTCCTAGCCACACAAAACCTACGAGTTGTGAAAAATAGGATGCTCTGTGTTGGTTTATTCTTGGAAACCAATAGAAGAGAGGACCTTTCCTGAGAATCTAGCTGAACATAATGAACATGGGGATTATTTAAATTGCTTGGCTTGTAATATAAACACTTGAGGGCTTGCCAGCAGTGTACCTTCAGGATGTGTGACTTTTCTAAAAAAAATCATTTGGGATTTTTTTTTCAGAATCCATTGCAATTAGTGGCTCTATGGCAAAGGACGATTTGTTAAATTGCCTTTCAGTGAGAGGAAATAGAATCCATTAATGATGTTGCACACATATTTTTAGTCAGATTCAGCAAAAATAATTTTATAGCTGTCTTTCTATGTTATGTAAACTGAGAACATTCCCAGGGTACCAGCTGGATTGTCCTGTGGGCCTTGTAGACCTTCAAAATGGCTTTGACCTTCTCCTGCTAGAAGAGATGCTCATGTTCACGGCTGCACCAGCAGAAGTGAGGTACTTCTCAAAGTTAGCAAGATTTCTAGACTCAAAACTGAACTGAAATGGGCTCAAATGTAATAAGGGATTGGCTCCTAGTACCTCTTGGGTACACACTCATTTCTTTGCCACATTGACAGAGAGCAGGAAAGTCTACAGCTTGACAGAATGGTCACTGGAAGGAGTGGCAGACAGGAACAGCTCTGAGAAGGAACAGCTCACAAATTTCTCTAAAAGAGAGCTTCTTTTGCCTCTGTTAATAACAAAAAAAAAAAATCCAGCTGTTAATAATTCAGAATATTTTCTCAAAAGGTACTTGTTCTGCTAGGATGTGGAAAATGGGTGTAGAGATTAGTACACAGTAGTGAAGAGTGAGGGCAGAGAGGAATAAACAAAAGCTTATTTGTTTCAAAACTGCAATACCATAGACACTGTGAGATTTTAAGAGCAATGATAGTGCATGCTGTCTAAAAGAGCAGAGTTCTAATTACTTGGCTGCTGTAACTGAACTTCAGTGCTTAAAATGAGCTTTTCTTTAGAGTTCATCTTCCACCTGTGTTGCCTGCATTGAAGATTGCTTTATATTACATTTCTAAAATGCATTTTTTCACAGATCACCAGTGCATACTTTGTTACTTACATCCTCACACTGCTCTCCCATGCCACCTCTGAGAAGAGGGTGACACATTAACTTGGATAAACTTGGCACTGCCAGCACTCTGGGCTTGCATCCTCTGAAAACTGGGTGTAGTCAATTATTGTAAATGCAGCGAACCCAATGGGAAGAAATGATGATGTCTGACTCAATTCAGAAGCCTGAATTATTTATTTATTATAACTGTGCTAAAATACATCAATATACTATATAAAAGGAAGATACTAAAACTACATACTACCTTCTCTAACTCTATATTTAACTCTAACACAACTCATGACCCTCTCTTAAGAGTCCAGCCCCAGGCTCAAACAGTCCTCACCAGAATCCAACCAAGCCATCACCCCAGGTAAATAATTCTCCAAACACATTCCACATAGGAAAAACAAGGATCAGAAATAGAAATTGTTTTCTCTTTCATTTCTCTCTGTGCTCCTCTATGAAAAAATCCTGAGAAGGAGAGAAATGTGCTTGCCACAGTCAATGGAGTAGAATTCTGTGGGTTTGGTGTTGAATTATATATAAGTGGGACTTACAAATGCAGGGAACAGATATTTTAACAATGGTAGAAGTGAAGATTATGTTGTGTTAGTGGTGGGCAGACACTTTAAGGGGAAGAGTCTGTGAAAAACTCTAGAGCTCCATACTTACTTCCCTGTGCTCTGTGCCAAAATATTACCAAAATATCATGCTATAATCAAGGTCTAAAAAGGAAATAATGCTATTCACTCAGTAATTTCTGACCTGTTGCATGACTACACTACTGGATTAATTTTGAAGCACATATATGGAAATACCCATGCAATTATCTGTCTAAAAATACAGCACTGCCATTTCTGGGTTGGTTTTTAAAGAGTGGTTGCATAAAACTTTATCAAGATGCTTAATACACTGTGCCATGCTCTTCTTGGGCTGGATTTTTACTGGGAAAATAAACTTAGGTTTGCAGTGGTTGCAATGCCTTCAAGGTCTGGCCAGCTCAGTGCTCTGGATGTGATGCTGCACATCTGAAATTCCACAGGTTACAGGCTGGATGTTAATGGAGTGGAAATGGGTGGGAAATAGAAGCAGGTCCCTGTGCCTAACCCTTCCCACACAGGCTGGCTTCTTTTCTCCTCGGGGATCTGCCCCTGTGGTCTGGTGCCAAATTCTTTCTGCTTAACCATAGGGGTGAGGCAAAACATCCTCCTTGTGCTTTGAAGGAGTTTTGGGGAGATGCAGAGGGGGAACTTAACTGAGATGCTCCTGGACACCCTAGAAATGTGTAGAGCCTTCACCTTGGGTCTGCCCCAAAGGTACAGTCTGCTCCTATCAAGAAACTTCACTCTGGAAAACAATTTTGTCTTTGTGCAGTTAAGTTTGCTCTCCTTGATCCAAAACCACCAAAATCAACAGTGTTTTGAAGTCAATTTCCACTGATTTCCATGGTCTGGAGATTAGATTTCACTGCCTTTTCAACTCTGTATCCCAACAAGTCCTTACTACCTCACCCTGGGTATATTTTTTCCCCACTGTGGGATAAAAAGATGCTATTTAACATGACAAGATCCAAATAACTGGGCACTGTGCATGGAAACTGCAGCTCTATTGTCAGCCCCATTTCACAGACAAGGCAGCTGCATCTGAAATCATACCTCCAAATTGCAGCAAACCCAAGAACTGATCCAGTTTTCATTCTGGAGATATCCTACTATAAGGAAAAATTTTCATCTTCATATTAATTTCCAGATATTTTCAAACATTTTCCTTTATGCACAGTCTCTTCCAAATATAGCTGTCAACTGTTGCATTGCTGGTTTTTTTTAATTTTCTTTTCTTTGTTAGTTGCAGTTATTAATATTTTGTGAGTTATGGATAAAAATATACTAATTATGGGCAAAATATATACCATATTACCATAATAGTATACCATATAGTTACCATGTACCATACCCATAATAGTATGGATAAAAATATACTAATAGATAATTGAGCCTTTTTTTTTTTTTTGTTCTGATTGGGATAGAATAGTACAGGGAAAATGCACTGGTATTTTCAGTTTGAAAGGGAGAATTTTTTTCCAGATCTGTGCTGACTATAAGCTTCAACCCTCAAACCTTTGACTAAGAACTGAGCTCCTTAAAAGACAGACTGATACCCTTTTCAGATTTTCCATTACCTCGGAAGCATCCTTGGTTCAGCAACCAGCAACCAGGGAAGGCAATCGGGGAACAATATTGCAAGTGACATTTTAGAATTGTAGTTTTTTTGCTATTTATCAACCGCTGCATTTTAAGCATGAAGGTACCAATGTTTTTGTGTCGCGTAATAAATTACAGGATGTTTACATGCAATTAGGTGTGTGCCTACGGAGGAGAAAACACTGGGAAACAGGATTTTCCAGAGGCAGTAGCTAGTTCAGAGGCCCAGAGCCAGTGCAGCAGCAGTTGTCAGGGAGGACTGAATGGCAGTTCTAATTACCAGTGTCTACACAGGTTTCTCATAGGAAGATACAAGCTGTCATGATCCCTTGCCAATCACATGAGAACTGACCTGGGGAGAACATCAGCTGAAGGTGAGTGTACATATCCAATAAATCCTGTCCCCTCTGCATTAGCTTATTTTTAGGATTGTCCTGAAAAGACATTCAGCCTCTATCACAAAACCTTCAACTGAGCAGAAAATACACAGAATGATGATGATTTTAAATTTGGGTTCTTGCCCTCTGGGGCATGAATTCATAGTGCTTCAGATATGATTTGATAATGTACTGAATGCTGGAAGAATGGAGAAGCTGTAGATGAGTTCATAAAGACAAAGCATTTCTGCAATGTCGGTACGCTCTTATTCAAAGGAAGAAAAAATTAACTTTTTTTCTTAATATTACTGCAAATGTTAGACTTAATTTTCAGTGAAACCATCCTCTCTATTTAAGATGTTTCTCAGAATCAGAACATTTAAAGTTAGGATGTAAATTTATGCTTGCAACTAACTGATACACCTTTTTCTGATTTTTTCACCTTCTTCCTTTGAATTCATTAGAGTTTTGTTCTCGAACATAGTTTAGACAATACATGTGTCACAAGCAATGATGAATGAAAGAAAGAAAGCATCCAGAAAGGGAAGTTAACCAGACAGGTAGGCCCTCATCAGCATCACATTCTGTTCCATAGCTGCAATAACAATAATTGAGCCAGACACATGGATTTTAAGTGCCTCTTAAAGAGGAAAGTTAGGGAGAGATAGTGTGAAAAGAAAATTATAGACTGAAATGTGGCATCCCCGTTTTGCAGCTGCCAGCCTTCCTCTCTCAGTAGCCACAGCTGGTGCCTTTTCTTCTAAACTTAGCAGGGGATGGGCGAAACTAAAGAAAAGCAGGACAGACCCTTCAGCTGATAAGGAGGTGAGGGTCCAAGTTCCTCTGTGTCATCAGAGAAAACCTTTAATAAGCTGGAACTCTTGAGAGAGAGGGGCTTATTTCTGTGTGGACAGAAAGAGAGGTGTGTGCCTGCCTCGTGGGTGGATGCACTCTTGGGATGCTCCTCACAGCCCTTTCTGCACCAGTTAGGTTTCCTCCAGCTCTGCTGTTTTGTCACCTGTGTTTTGTCCACTTTTGCTCAGTGCCATCTTTCCCAGAGAGTGAAAGAGAACATCTGCCCAAAAAAGGAGTCAAACCTGTCTCCACTTCTGCTGCTGATTGAAAATGGTCTTTTAGCATTTGGTCCTCTACCCCCAAGTCAAACCTGTGGATTCCAAAGCTGGAGTGGTGAGAAGTACAGGCTTGTTATATCAGAACTTGATGTCACTCATACTAGTTTTCAGTCAGAGTCTTGCTGTACTCTCACTGAATTTGTGTGGTTGTTTTGGTAGTTTTGGGGGCTTTTTAAGTGTCAGCCTTAGACAGGATGAGAATAAGTATGAATATTAACTTTTTTTTTCCTTCCTTTGGGTTGTAGAAGAAAATGTGGAGGCATGATGTGACATTAAAAACAAATGCAAAGACTGAAACAAATAATCCACCATTTGTGATTTACTTTTTTGGCGTTTTATTTTTAAATGCAGTCTTACGCTTAAAAGCCAGTTCCCTGCTCTTTGATCTGCTGCCTTGGGATTTTTGAAGTGCTTTGTCTTTCCATGTGAAAGTCACCTGCCAGTGATGATTTGGGGAGGTGAACAAAATGCAGATGTAGATAATGTAAGACATGTTCCTGCCCCCGTTCACAACAGTCTGAAGTAATCTGGGCCTTGGTCATGGAGAGTGTTTATGGTGCAAGGGTCTGTTGATGTAACATGGGAGGATTCCTCAAGGCACAAAATCTGCTGTGGTTTTGCCCTATAAGAAACAGTCCTGGGACAGAGTTACCTGCTGAATGTCTTTCACCTCAAAGGGATGCAGCTCCAACACAGAAGTTGGGCCTGATTTCAAGTGGGGTGTGGATAATCAGGAGAGAAAGGGGAACACAACTGCCTGAAAATAGAGATACAGCCCTCTACCCATGGGTGAGATTTACCACCCATGGTAAATAAACAGGGGATAAAACATTCTCTGCGCCAAGCAGGATAAAGCTTGCTGATGGTGAGCTATGAGCCACTGACTGAAAAGAGGAGAAGGTCCTATGGAAACAGGAAATGTGGATGTTTGTGTCATATACAGACAATTTGGCCTGGCCTGCATGCCAGATGATATCCTTCCATCTGGTGAAGCTGAAGATGCTGAGAACAAGGAGAGGAGGAAGGGGACCATCCCCTATTCAGATCTAGGTACAATGTGTAGTTGAAGGAAATAAAATATTTCTTGAAAAATGATTGATGAAGGCTAGAGCTCATAACCCCTGCAGTAATTTTGTCACTTTTATCTTCAGGGTGGAGATCACTACATGCCAGGCTGCATTCCTTTGTAGCATCTGAATCGTTCTTATTGTCTCCACAAGCTGAAAATGAGAAACAGACTGGCAGGAAAGTTAAAATTTTCAAGGTGGAAAGAGCAAGGAATAGCCTGATTTGGTTGTGTTTTGGTTTTGGTTTTTTTTTAAGATTAAAAGTTCCTGTTGCATTTTTGCAGATAATAATACACTAAATTTTATTTTTGTTTTAAACAAAAGTACAGTTTCCTAGATTTTGAAGATAAGTTGGAGAACCTGAATAAAAGGGCTTTCTTCAGGGTTGTCTGTATCCAGCCTGGCTTTCCGTGAGCTGCACAAAGGAGAAATATTTCCAAGGCACCAGTGGTTGCCATATCCTGTATGCAAAAAGATTCCATAAATGTCTGAAAACAGATGGAATGCAACTTTGAAGGAATAAATGGATTTTTAATTTTCTGAACATTTTGGATTCCATCTGGTTGAAGTAACTAAGTGACCTACTAGAATACTTTTACCTTTCTTGTATAATAGAAATACAGCTTGCATCGCTATTGGCTGGCACATTCCTCATTAGTTCATGGGGTTTACTTGCTCATACATTTGCTTATTTTTAATTCTTTTGCCTCTATGTCAGGGGATGCACCTCTTCCCACACATCAAATCTAAATGTTGGCCCTCTCTCAGGTCATGATTTATCCTTGCAGCTGGTAAGGAGCAGCTCTAAACCACCTGCCTAAGCCCACCTGAGAGCAGTGGGAGTCTAAAGAGCTAACATACCTTGGAGTTATCTCCTTTTTGTTGTTGTTGGGTTTTTTTGTTTGTTTGTTTGTTTGTTTTTTTAAGCATTGGCACATGGCAAAAATAAAAATGAATTGCTCATATTTTGTTGTCTGGCTTAGAGACAAAGAATAAGGATGCGTACAGGCACTAATTAGGTGGATTATTTCTGTTTATCGTTTCTTGTTACTGCCATTTAGAATGTTGTTAAATGAATAAGAGTAAATACATGTGTGTTTTTAAACAGGAAATGAGCACTTCTCTATGAATAGGAAATACAGGCAACTTGAACTCACAAGAAAGAAGTCATAAAATATATTACTCTATATAAAAAATTGATGACCTAGGTTTATGGAAAAGACCAGTTTGATGCCTTTCACCTCAATGAAAGGTAGAAACCAAATCTATTCACCCTCCCTGAGAGAGAGGATGGGTCTTTTAAATCACTAATTTAAAGTCTGTGCCTAAAGTTGCACCACTTACGAAGGTGATTATTTATGATTGCCATATTGCCATTCAGAAAATTCTACTGAGAATAAGTATTTCCATGCAGATATGTTCATAACTAATAGTTAGTTAGCATATTGACAATGTGTTTGGCATTATTTTCCATACTTTTTGGCACTTGGGAACATTTCTCAGGGTTCTTGCTATGAATATGGATAAAACATTCCAAAGAATGGGGAATAACAGCACTTTTTTTTTTTTTTAAGGGTTGTTAGTGAGACTCTTTTCCACTTCTGGAACCAAGTATATTTGTGTTTCATTAACAGCTGTTACATTTTAGGATCACAAGTTTCAGTCTAGCACAAAGCCTGAAATCATTGAAAGTTTTCCCTTTTGCCTGACACATTAATTCTGTGTAAAAAGTGTGTTTGTTCAGTCCTTAATAGGACAAAATATAGCATTTCTACTGCAAATAACTTTTACATAAAACTCTGGTCACCATAACCCCATAATTCAAAGTAGGCTTGTTTCTTCTCCCTGAATTTTGTGATTATGAACTTTCTGAGGGCTGGCAGGAGCAAACATGGGTTCAGCCAGCAAAACTCTGGACACGCTGCAGTCATGTTCTCAGTGCTGGGGTCCAGGAATAAGTTTGCCTTGTATGGCATTGGGAAAATTGAATTCTCTTTTGCATTATGCACTTATGCAATTGCATTACTGTCTCTGAAGCCTTTTTGCCCCTATAAATGATTAAAACTGTACTTCCACAAATTTGGACTTGGGAGACACATGTAAACCTCCTTATACAGAATGTAAGTGGCTGAAAGGCTCACAGCTGCCAGCACGGAGAATTGGCTGGTTTGTGATTTTCTAAGAGTTTAGAGTTTTCTAAAGAGAAGTCTATCCTGCTAATAGTACTCATCACATGCTCTCTCATATGTATAATTGAGAAAATTACAAATATAATGAAAACAGCTCTGTCTAAATAAGTTCTCTATCCACAGTTAATAAAATAGTATCTACCCTCAGAGACCTGGAATTTCTCTGCAAACACTTTTAGTTAAACAAAGCATTTTGTGTACCTACAGTAAATGCGATATTTATTTTTTCATTATTCATGAAGCAACTTTAATGTCACTGCTGATTTTCCTGGAAGGATGTTCAACTCCAGCATACCAGAGCTCATGCTGAGTTGTAGCTGAAGATGTCATTCACAATAAACATGAGCTGCTGTGACAATATGATGGCAGAAGGTGAAGAATCTCCTTTCTTGTGCAAGGGCACGCATGTGTCTCTGTGTGTGAGACAGAGAAGGAAAGAGATTTGATTGTGTTTACAAGATTCATTCATGTCACAGCAGGTAGTAGTCACATTGTAATAGTCACCTTAACATAGCTAATTTGATTTTCAACCTGGTTATCATGCATTTAGACATAAGGATACATGAAAATATATGCTCTAGCAGTGCATTTTAAATAAGGTTGCACACTTTAAGTCGGAACATATTAGAGGTAAGCATTGATTTTTTGCAGTTGCAGGAGTCCTGGAAAGCACTGCTCAGTGTATGTTACAAAATTACCAAGAGAAAAGTGAATTCCAATGAATTCCAAAGTCCCAGTTCTCAGGGACAGCTACCATTTCTGGGCTGAACTCAATAGGATGGGTGTCCTCCATATTTGACATCTCTAAAGACAAGTTTTTCCATTTTAAAGCTTCACATACTAATGGAATTTCATTTCTGAGTTTCAAGTTGCCTTCTAGGAAAATGAAGAGTCAAAAAGTCCTGAGGCCTTTCTGCCCTCCTGACTGGAAGGAAAATGAACTGCCTGGTCGTAGGATGAATGTTGTCTTGGGTCACCATCAAGATCCTGACCTGCCTAAATGATGTGACACAAGGAAAGAGGTATGATGATGTTTGTCAAGAGCAGAGCCTCATTACTGCATCCTGGAGTAGCCTGAGAGATAAGGGGATCTATCAGCAATTTAATTATAGCTGTAGCACGCTAGCCTTCATGAGAAACAAAAAGGAATCTGCTGTTTGCACTGTGAGATTTCAAGCTCAGTTTAAATCTAAAGAGAGTGGACGTGGTTGGGCATGATTTTGTGAATCACCTTCAGCATATTTGCACAAACAAAAGAAGGTATAATTCTCCTGAAGTCAATAGAGTTGAGCATGGTTATGTGAATGGGGCATTTGGCCCATATCCAGTTGGAGTCTTTGCCATATAACACCTCTGAATCTTCAGAGGTTTGCTTAGAGTCATTAATATTGAGGCTGTATGTACCCAAGGTAATTACCCATTACTGTTTGAGCCTGGCCCAGGAATTGTTTCACAACATGTTGCCTCATTAGTAAAATATAATGGGAAAAAAAACCCAGAAACAAACTGGAAACTAGGAAAATAAGGGTGCTAAAAGGAGGAGAGTGTGAAAAAAACAAACACAGTGGGGTGAGATTCTCTGATGGTGTAAATCAGTATCACCTTCTGTGAGGCTCTGCCAATTTACACCCTGTGATGCTCTGGCCCATGATTATTAGGAAAGTATGTTGTTGATATGCTCTATAATGGCTTCCATTACCAGCCCATGCTAAAAGAAGCAGCTGGTGAAAGTTATGTTTATGTTCCACAGATGGATTGGCAATGGCAGACACATAGCTCTGTGTCTGGTAAACAGGTGTTTTGCTTTATGTTTGCTAGCTAGCCATAAGAAGCCAGATTATTGGTGAGGGATGTAGGCAAAGAAGATCAATTCAGTTGCTGAAAAGGAACAAGCAGTGCTTTTTGGTTGCACTTTATTTTCTTTTAAAATTGCAAGTGGTGTCCTGAAAACCATCCTGCCTTTATCAGTATAATCTAAGTGACTGGGAAGAAAAATAATAGAGAAGCAAAAACCCCCAAGATGGTACTCAAATGATACTATCTCATCTCTTTCCTTTCTTGCCCATTTTCATCAGGAGAAAATGGGCAAGAAAGAAAAGAGATGAGAAAGAAGAGATGAGCCAAACACTTTGGCTTCAGACAAAGTAAAAACTGCTTATAACACAGTCAAAGCTTCCTGTGCCAGAGGAGCAACTTTGCCAGTTAGTACCACGCAGAACATGATAAACTGAAACTACAGCAGAGTTTATCTATGCCTTTGGTGGGAGGTGGAAATACAATCCTCATTTTAATAAGTAACATTTTGCAAACCAATTCTGACACCTGTAAATTTAATACTTACATGACCAGGAGGAGAAGTGTTGCTTTTCATTCCTCAAAATAAAGCATGTATTTTGACTGTGTTTATTCATTTCAGATTGCCCAGAAAACTAAAAAGGCTGGGATTTTTCCTGACCTTTGAATGACAAATATTTCTGGATGGCAGAATGACAACATGTAAATTCCTTGGTGACTATCATGGAGACTAAAGTTCTTTAAACTCTTAGGGTTTGATAGCATCCTCACAAATACCCAGCAGCAGGCTGAATATTCATTAATAACTAATATTATGAATCGTAGTGATACAAATTAGGAACTTCTAGTTGCAAATTAAATTATTATCTTATTCTTTAAACAGCTCTAGGAAAACCTCCTTGGTATGCAGTGAAAGGAAGTAGCCTAAGGGAGTAGAGCAGGCTGGTATAATTTACCTAAAATTTGCCCACACTGCTTTTGGGTGTTGATCCCTCTGGCAGAAGCTTAAATGCATCTTGCTGAATCCTTGGAACCAGTGGCCAAGGCAGGAGTGAGTGGTGCTCCAAGCCAAAGAGATGACATGGTGCTGGAGCTCACCCCTAGGTCAGGGGTGGCTCCATGTGGTGGAAAAGTCTCTCCTCCAACCCATGCTTTCAAAGAAAACTCAGCAGTCTCTGTTGTTCAGTCTCATGGTTGTTTATTGCAAGATATCTAAAAGATTTTCTCCTTGGGCTGCTGTGGTTTGCTCACAGCTCAGGCAGAGGCACACACACACCCTGACATCCTCTCTGACCCCGACTGCTTCTTCTCTCCCCGCCCAGGGCTGCTGCTCTCTTTTATATGGGACATTACGTGTTACATGTTTACAGTTTTTCCCCAATGCCTATTACCTATATTAAATGGTGCTTTTCTATCTTTTACATGGTACATTATGTGTTAAATGTTTACAGTTTTTCCCCAATGCCTATTACCTATATTAAATGGTGATTTTTCTACTCTAAACCAATCTGTGAGTGCCAACATCACCAAGAACATGGAGGTAAGGAAGAAGAAAGAGGGAGGACAGGGCAGGCCCAAATCCCAAATCCATCTTAAAACTTCTGACCCCCATGTACAAAACTAAAACCCCCTGTACAGCACTCAAAAATTCTTCCCTTTACTTTGTGACTACTCCTACTCTAATATCTAAACTTTTGTGACTTCTTCCTGCAAGGTTGGTAAATCATTCCATGGCTCAAACCCAAAATCACAGCTGTTTCCAGCTGCCTGCCAGGGTCTCAAATGCTTCTGACATGGACCCGGAACATCCAAAAATGTCTGAGGGACATTTTGAGTTCCGACAACCTGGAGAGTGGGAAGAGTAGCTGGGATGGCTGAAGAACCTGGAGTAGATCTGAAAAGACGTTCACCCTCAGCATTGCTGACTCATTATCACTCCTGGTTTATGGAAACCAAACAACTCCAAGGGGCAGCTTTGGAATTGGGCCGTTTTGTCGGAGAGGCAGCTGTAAAAGCGGTTTGGTGCTCATGTTTTAGATATAAGGGATGGAGGAATAGCAAGAGCAGCAGGTGTTGTCGAAATTAATGTGTGCAAGCAGCAAGCCCAGGCGGCAGCCCCACAGGAGGAGCAGTGACAGTTACTGCAGCAGATGGTCTCGAGAATTATGGATGTGGGACCTGTCCCTAGCTGCCCCTACAACTTGGTCCTTCTCCAGCAGGAACCAGCAAGGTGTTGACTCCAGGACCTGCAGAGTCAAGCTGAGGAGCAAGATTGGTGGTGGTCAGGGCAAGCAGCCACTGCAGCTCCACGCTGAAGCAGCCCTGACCAAGCTGTACGTGTTGATCTCTGAGCAGCGCTGCCGGCTAGCAGAGATACATCTTGAACCAGTTGGGAATCCCAGAATAGAAGTACTGATAAAGGCTCATGAAGGAATTTAACTACCCTGACATCTGCTGAGTAACAAATACAGCTGAACATGCATCATCGCAGAGGTTCCTAAATTATAGTGAAGACAACTTTATGATCCAGAAAGTAGAGACTCCTGAGGAGAAGCCATCCTGGATCTACAGGAGTATATTAATGAAATTTGCAGATGAAACTTTGCAAGTGCATTAAAAATACAGCAGCATTGTGTTTTAGGGGTATACTTTAGCAGAGTATCATATGTGTTTAGAATAGACTGTCTTCCTCACCCATTTTTTAATTTTTACTTGTTTCACAAGGAAAAGAAAGTTCAAGCCCACCTTCTCCTGCCCTTAAGCCTGTTTGCATCATCCATGCATGCCAGATATTTGAGATGTAGACTCTCAACACATGCACTTTGCAAACATCTCTCTTGGATGACACACAGCTCATGAGCGAGACCGGAATGACAAAAATTGATAGATAATTGCACTATGCTGGTTGCCTTCAAAAAAGCATATATGCAAGTGCATACCTTTGCAGAAAGTAAATCATTTGAAACAAATGTTGCAGGGGATGAGGAATCTTAAGAAGCAGAAATATTGAAAAGATAATAATGAACAGCAAATAAAGCATGAGTTTTCAATAAAGCACAATAGCACGGAAGGCCTATAAAATTTTGGAGTACAAACAAAGAAATATTACATCACAGAGTAAAGTTCAAATGGGGCTCTTTTTTATTTTCCTTTTTGGTTTAAAAAAATAGAGATATAAAGTGGGCTAATACACTGAAACGCAGCAAAAAGGTTACAGTAATAATAAAGATAAACTGACAGGCTTCTGAATTTTTCAAATATCTTCTAGAAGTTTTGATTTATAATGCCACTTAATGGAAAAAGAAAAGAAAACCAAAGAAAAAGCCCACAAAACTTAAGTTTTATCCTGAAGAAAGGGAATCTGTGAAACCTTAGGGGAACAAAAATCTCTTAAAATTTCTCACAAAAAACAGCTAATTTTTGCCATCTTCAAAGAAAAAGCAGCCCTGAATGAATCCTGCTTCATTCCTCAGATTCAATGCAGGGATAATGTCAGGTTTACTCTCTGATGATTCATTTCCTTACATCTGGAGAATGTGTCCTTCAAAACTTTAGAGGGAATAATTCTTTCTTTCTTTCTTTCTTTCCAAGTTTTAATTTTATTGATCCATTTCTTCATTACTGTTCCGTTCCAACATCTATTTTCTCAAACACTACTCAGCAAAACCTTTTCCTCAGCTATTCAGGAAGGGAAAGTTTCAATTTACATTTCTAATAACAAGGTATGGTCATGTCAGCAGGATGGCAACCTTAGTAATCTTCCCGCTAAAAACGTGGTTTTTTTAGCTTTTAAATAAAATATGCCTGTGTTATAAATATTTCCAGAAAAGAACAAAACTTTGCACTTGTCTACATTAATCCTGACATCTGGTATAGGTCACATGGAGAAAGAAATCTGCCTGCAAAGGTTGCTCCAATTGATAATTGTATTAGAACTCTTTTCAATAATTACATTGCACCCCATCAAGGGCTTTCTCAGCATCTAATGCTATTGACGTCCAGTGTCTTGAGCCTTTGCTTGGCCAAAGATTTTAGACTCTCCAAAGCATCACCTAAAGGGTCACAGAGGGTTCACAAAATGTTCAGCTCTTTGATGGGAAAGAACCAAAAGCTCCTTTGTATCTTAATATTTGACTTCAATACACACACACAGACACACACACAAAAAAGAAGAAATATTCTCAGGAAGACTGATCTCAGTCCAGGCACAAGCAATAGTGAAGACTTTTGTCAAAGGTGTGATCTAAGAACTACCTTTGCAAGCAAGGAACTTGGAAGGAGATGAAAAAATGAATGAGAATCCCTCTGTGGTTATTATTTCTGTCTGAATTCCAGTTGGAACTGGACTCAGACAAAGAAGATAGAAGACAAGTGTGCTATCAACAGGATAGCATCAGTGATCCATCCACACATCACCACTAATGAACTCCCTTTCTGTGTCCAGGGAGCCCTTCTAAAGAAAGCCCACAGACACCCACCTGAAGGCTCGCTTGCTTCAGGCTGGATGGATTTGCTTGCTGTTCTTTCTCAAGATTAATTCCTGACCTACAAAGCCATCCTTCTATTAAGAGACACACAAAAAAACCCTCTTAAAGGTAAAAACAAGATGGTAGAATCTCTATCAACCTGAAGCTTCAAGTTTTGTCTGCTGCACCTGGGCCAACATACAACCCTGAAACCTCTTCAGGGCTTCAGCACCACACCAGAAGCAAAGAACAGTAAGAGAAGTCACTCATGGATCCCAGTGTCAATGAGGGAAGATAAAAAAAGCTCAGAGCAAAGTTATTAGTCCCTGAGAAAAGTTATTAGTTTGAAAAGTCCTTAGCTGAAACTCTTTCCTGGCTCATGCCCTGCACTTCAGCAAAGCCAGATTATGGTGATTTGCCAATGATTTTGTGGCTGCAAAATGCAGGAAGGTATTTTAATTGCATTTTCCCCTGTGATCAGTTCTGTTGCCATATTCTGTGGTTGAAAACTTACTGGAATGTTTTAAATAGAACAAAGACCTGGTCAGCTATAACTCTTCCTATTTTTCACCCAACTGGTCCAGATTGTTTGGATGGAAATGCTGCATTAATCTTAAAGGCTTTTCGCCTAGAAAGTGACTACAGATGAACCATACCGACAGGAACTCTACATAATCACTGGCTGGGTTTTTCTCACTAGATGTACGTTTTCCAAAGGAAGTACACTGAAATATTTGTATCAAGCTTTGAAATGGAGTGGTGTGAACTGACTCGGTGCCATCAATATGCTGATTTACCCCAGCTGAAGTTCCTGAGCTGCACAAAGAACCCCCAGCCTTTAATATTATATGTGAATCAGGCGTTTAGTAAGCAGCAGGATCCAGATTCTGGTAGTTATACTCTCACAAAAAGCAAGGAAAGTTTTTTTATCATATTTTGCCTAGTGATCAGCATTGAAGCCTTACCAGTGGACGAAATTCCAACATGGCCTTATTTGCCTTAATTCAGAGAGGGTTAGACCAGTTGCTCTCTTCTTGCTCTTCACTCATACATACTCTCCTTGATTAATGAGTATCTGTAACTTGCCTCATTCACCTTAATAGCCCATCTGGTGGAGGTGCAGAAATGGTGATCCTCATGAAAAGCCTCAAAAGATACACGCCCTCTTCTTCATTCCTCTCCCAAATTGCCCGGAACAGCAGCTTACCTACTTTTGTCAAACAGAGACCAGCACTTCTCTTACCTGCCTGAGGTCAACTCCTGCAAAGTCACAAAATATCAAACAGCATTTCCCATGAAATGTTTGTGTGAAGCAGGACCTGGATTTATGTGGAGGATGAGGAGCGGGGGTGGAAGCCTGGGTTGATTACATCCCCTGGTTAGATCGGATCTAGTTCCTATCTTGTGCTAATCCACCCCAGACTCCTGGCAGTAAGATCCAAAGCTGCATGAAGCAGATAACAGGAGAAGGCAGAGGGGGCTGGTCAGGGCTGTTTGTAAATAAATCTGGAACCTGGGATCTGCAGCCTGCTCGGTTATGGTTTTGTGAAAACGGAATTACAGCATAAAATGAAAGCAGGCTGTGCAATGAAAACAAGAGGAATGCCATCATCCAGGTTAGCTTGTACTGCAAACCACGCTGGTCAATCATGCGAGATGAATGGAGGTATCCGCTGAATAACCTCACTTTGCAACTTTTATGTGAAGGTTTGATAAATGAAGTCAGGGAGAGGTACAAGAAAGTGATTAAAACCAGCCTGCGCAAAAGGCAATGATAACCTCCCTGGGCTTTAAACTTTTTTCTCTTTCTGCCTGAGTTTGTTGGATAATTAACCCTTTCATCCTTCGGTCTCTGTACACAAACAATTGTATATTCCTACAAAGCAGCTGTGTTTTGACAGGCAATTTGTCATTGGTAATAAATTGAACCCAGTGTCAAGGCAAACCACTTTCAATGGGGATGCATACTGCCAGGTACCATGATCTGGAATTTCCTATTGGCCTCACTGTAGCAGAAAACTTTTTCCAAAGTTTAGCTCCCTCATTTTTTTGTCTTTGGATTCACTGAGATGCCCAGCAGCTTGCTTAAGCAGCTCCTTTTAGGCACCTTCTTGAAAGAACATGTCTCAGGCCATGCTGGCCAAATAGTTTTAGGGGATCTTAGTCTGTTTTCCTGTTGTCGTAGAGCTTGAATGGGATATTATTGTCACCAAAACAAAAAGGAATACTGGCATTTTTGATAAGCAGAGTTTCTCTTTGTGGATCTGAAAGCATCATCTGTCATGATTTTTGGTAAAATACATTACTGGCTTGGAGGCTGGCTTGAGCATGCAGAAAAGCATTTGGCATAGTTGGAGTTTAACAGAATTCCCATGCCTAGGTATAACCCATTGTGCTCTTTGGTGCTTGCTAGGGTTAAAAAGAAAAGGTCTAGAAAAAGGGTCATACAAGCAGACCCTTGCCCAAATAGGGCTGGAGGCTGCTGCTTGCTTCATATTTGGTCTCCCCAACTACATCAGGATACTGAATCAGATGCTTATGGAAAAGCAGCTCTCAAGAGTCTGAGAGGGGCTCTCAGGTGAAGATTTAGAAGTCAGCATTGACAAAATGCACAGAAGCTTGCTTGCATGTCAGAGAAATGAACTTTTCCTAGTCCAAAGAAAGGCAGCAGCAACACAGCCTCAATTGAATAAAGCTCTTTAAACCCTTACTGAGAAGCAAAATCTCTGTTGAGAAATGTCAACAGAGCTTTTACAACAGCCTGAAAATTAATTGTCCTCTGAAATGGCAGTCCTCAATTTAGGCTTAATCTCTCTTGCATTACTCAGGTAGCTATTGTGAAGTATCACCCTGCTTGCTGCTCTTGCTGACAGTTTCTATATCCCTTCACCACACCCACTGGAAGGAAAACAATCACATAAATCCCTCTCGCAGGGCATGCTCCAACTTGTTTCTTATTGTGGGGCAAATTTATGGTCACATTTACTATGTAATCTTTAAAGGGGACTGGCTGGTAGTTGAAGGTCTAAAATTACAGATGACCTGTGTGTAAGCAAAAGTGGATTTGTTAAAAAATCAGTATTTAAGGGAGGGGGGAAGGAGGTGAGAGAAGAGAGCTAGATGTTCCCTGTGTAGTTTATGACCTTTCCTAAAAAAAAAAAAAAAAGAAAAAAAACCCTAACTTTCAGGAAAGGTAGAAAAGCAATTTTCATCCTGTGGCTCTAAATATGTGTTTATCCCTCTGCCATGATGTGAGCATGCCCAGTTGGGATGATTTAGCACTCTGCTGATGACTACCAACGGAAGGACTTCATGTAAAAAGGTAGTCTGCCACGGCTAATGGGCTCTTGTTTCAAAGGGATGCTGTGTGTACATTACTAGTGTATGGAGAAGGTGCAGAAAGGCCTCAGCAGACATTAGGAATGGAGTGTTGTTGATGATGAAAAGGCACTTTGCTGTTGAGGGAATGGTGGGAGAGAAAAGGCGTATCTGTCTTTTTGATTAGAAATGCATGCTTCCTTTCATCATCTGAGCTGAAAAATTGGCTTCTGCTCTTGGTTTATGAAACCATTTTTCTTTCCCTTCCTCCCCAGGTTTGCAAACTCTTTAATAAATTAGTTACCGTGAGGTGCATGGGTGCAACAATCACCTTAGAGGCTTTTCCCAAATGCATCTTTAATATTTTATAAGTATTTAAATAGATTTATTCAATGTGAACAGCCTGATTTATTAACACTGGCACTCTGGCAGGGAAAGGGGGTTCAATACAAATTATGTTGTGTCAGAAATTTTTAGCAGCTAGATCTCAATTTACCAATGGATTCTTGGAAGTCAGGAAATAATAGGACCCACCCCATGTTAATATTTAATCATGCTTTGGTGCCAGATAGGAGAGGCTGTTGAATGAAGGAGAAGCAATGAGGGGAGCCCTGTATTACATTAAAACATACATCATGTGTTCACTTCTTAGATGGGGAGGGGAGAAGTGGGTCAGTGATTACAATGAGAGGCTCAGACCTGCCACTGAATAAAGATGGTTTGTCAGGCTCTCAGAGCTCACCAGATGAAGCTAAAGTCTCACCACAGACATGTGAGGGAAACCTGGGTGATTAGGTGTGAAATTTTCTTCTCTTTTGGCGTCCCAGGACACACAAGGATGCCCACCTTTCCTTGTGCATATTTAGCAAGGAATGTGCAAGAGCAGAAATGATGAACCTGACATGATAGCAGAGGTGACTTGGTCATGATGCAATGAGATGGATGCTACCAAACCCAGTACTGTCCTATTTATTTCATGCACCAAGGAAGGGAGGTCCTCTGTAGGTCAGCACTCTGTAGGTTACTCTGTTTTCAATTGCCCCAAGTTCATTTTCACTCTGAAGTGCCACATAATATTATTTTTATTTAGCCTGGTCCATCGCCCTCATAAAAACAAATGGGTTTTATTTCTGTATGGAAACCCCAAATGGCTTTCTCAATGAAGATTTTGGGCATAAATTTAAAATGTGAGGAAGCTCAGAAGCAACACAGTGGTGTTCACTCGCTTGAACAGAAGAGGTGAACATAATGGTGCAGTTGCAAAATAACTGCATTATCATCAAGTCTTTCCTAAATTCAATATCAATATCTCTTTTTTGCTGAGTGGCAGTGACACAGCCACCCCAGTTAACCCCCAAAGGCAAAGCCTCAACAGGTGAATGAAGAGGAGACAAATTTCCAGACAGCCACAGTGGGATCAACACCAGACCAGGAGGAGAAAAGAGGGGATCTCAGATGACAGAAATACTCTCCTGGAATATTTCAGGATGACCCAGTGGTCATTGTGATGAGTAGGAAACCTTCTAGTTATCAAAACTGCCCAGGCATAATTGCAGGCTCCAGTGCAAAGTTCCAGGAAGGTGTGAACTGGAGCAGTGTGGTAGAAGTGCCTGGAATAACACTGGTGGACACTGGCTGAAATATTGGCCAGCAGCTTAAGTCCTGGTGACTGTGAACTGGTCTTCTGGTAGGAACTTTATTCATTCACCCTTCTCACTTAACTATGTTTATTTCTATTCCTTTGAGCATCTAGTGTGTTTAGCTTCCCTATGTGCGTTCTTTATTTAAAAAAAAAAGAGTTCAACCTCTAGTCGTCTGTAATGTTAATATTAAAAAAATTGGATGATGCTTCAGGGACTGAGTCAAGAAAAGAGTCTATTCTATGGATCTCATTCTGCCAAAGTTTGGTTGGAATGGTTTATTGTAAGGTTAAGCGACCAGGGCAAATTTCTTCATTTGTGCTGTGGTAGTTGCCTGTTCCTGTTGGTAGCTTGAAGAAGAATATTTGGAGGGGGAAGGTAAATAGAGAAATAGAGGACAGGAGCAGACTACCATGTTAGATTTCTTAATGCAGTTTTTGGTTAACTTGATTTTTTTTTTTTTTTTGTGGGGTGTATATTTTTTGTGGGTTGTATTTTTTTGTGAGGTGTGTACCTGAGAATATTTGGCTGACATGGTGAAAGATCCAGAGCAAGGTCAATTCTATGTCAGTGCTTACAGATCTGCCCCTAATGGGCCACAAGAGAGGCTGGCTTCTCAGAGTGACATTGTTAGGCTGCCATGAGATAAAATTTTTAGCTATTATTAATACATACTTATGCAGTTCCTTAAGAGTAAGGAGAGATATTATGATGTACTTTACATAAAAGTGAAACACATGGAGTTGCACCTGAATCAGCTGTGAAAACAATCATAGATTGAACTTCTTTCCATTCCAGGGAAGGAGTGTGTCCTGTGTCTTGCAGGATTACAGTTCCAGGTTTTAGTTACAGGTTTAGGTCCAGGTTTCTAATGAAATATCTGGGCACAGCTATTTAGGACTTGCTTTGCTCTGATGGGTAAGAAAGTGTGTCTTTATGCATTATCCTGGCAGTCTGTAGCTGGTCTACAGCTCAAGTTATCATTTGTTTCTTATGTGGTGAAGAATTAAAAAAAAAAAAAAAAAAAAAGCATGCCGCAGAGTTAATTTCTTAAATTCACTGATTTCCTTTTTTAAACCACTGCAATTTTTAACATCAAATCCCAATGTTCTTAGTAATGACTCATTAAGCCTTCACTGTGCCACATTATGTCCAAGCAGGGTGATGTCTTTGGTTGGCAACCAGCTAGAGTCACTAGAAGAGAAAATTTTATCACTTTTTTCTTAGGAAAATAATACCATCATCTGCTCCAAATTCAAATACATATGAATAGATTTTACCAAATTTTTTGTCAAGTTTGGGATAGATGGGAAATCAGAAGAAAAAAGGACATCGGACTAGAGAAAGTTTTACAGTTCATTAAATCGTTGTGGCTTATTAATAATAAAATAGTATTATATAATTTAAATAGTATTATATGATAATACAATATTAAGGGGTTGGAATGGACCTTGAACATACCCAGTTTCAACTCCCCTGACATGTGTGGAGATACCTCCCACTAGAGAAGGTTGCTATTATATAAAATGTACATATGTTATGCTCTCCAAAGTTCAATTCATATATATAAGGCATAACTGTTGATATTAGGAAAAATGTTATTAAAAATTTTGTTATGAAACACTGCAGGAATTTAAAATAAAGCATGGAATAGATTTTTCATTTTAATCTCTCTATTCAGAAGCTCATCTAGATTTAGAAAGAATTTGATCAGCTAGAAATAGGCCTGAAAACACTGAAATTCCACTCCCCTTCTTCCCAAAGGAGACAGCAATTAAAACAGATGAAGTTTTTCTCTTAGAAATGGTCTTGCTTTGGTCCTTTCAACAGTGACAAAGTCCTACTTTCTGTGTGAGTGAAGCCAATGTGGTTATCTTGAAAATCTGAATGTGATTTTAATTATAGCTTTTATTATTGGAGCAACTGTAACCAAGATTTTAACAGTCAATTATGTATGGAGCTTTATTGGCAAAGGGTGTTTAATATTAAACAATCATTGCTAACCATGAACATACCTGAGACGATAATGAACTTTATTTGAAAGATCAGCAAGAGATAAAAGAGTTAAATTTAGCTGTACAGCCTGCAACAATAGCATGAGGGAATACTGTGAATTCATTTTATTTGGAAACAGAAACCTCTGGATGTTGTTAGATTATCTTTTTGAGAGCATAAAGTAAATGTTTGGTAACCAGAGATTTGTATTGCGAGAGAGAATCACTTTCACTGAAGCTGCAGTAACCAAATGTTTAAATGTGCAGGGCTGAACTGTCAAAGCACGTAACAACATCTTTAAATAAAATGGAAGCAGCCAGAGCTGCCTCTATCTGTGTCCTCCTCTGAAGGTTCAACTCTGTTCCTGCTGAAGGCTGGGAAGAATCTCCTGGAAAGCTGGAATGATTCATGACACAGACCTGACCAGGGAAAAAAGGGGAAGTCTTGGAGCACCAGAGAAGTGTGCTGCTGTCCCCCAGCACGTGAGTTATTTATACCTGTGCTGAGAGCACTGCCAGCCCACAGAATTCATAATTGTGCCTTCAGCCACTTGCAAGGGCCGTGTCAAAGACAAAAGCCTTAATCTCTCCTCAGGAGATTTTTTTTTTTTCAGTCTTCATGTGCTAAGTCACTGGACATCTTTGACAGCTATAACACTCAGGTTTTCAGCTTAAGTAAAGGCTCAGAAAACATCATACACTATTTTCAGGGTTTTTTAATTAAAGCCGACAATCTCTGATAATCAACGTTAGGCTACCAAATCAAAAGGGTTTATGTGGCAAAAGCTGCCCCAACCCCACAGCTGTGAAGCACTGAGAAAGTAAATTCTGGCTAGGCCATAAGCCAAGCTGTTTGGGGTTTTTTAATTTTAAATTTATATTTGTGTCAATGTTTGGCCTAAAGCAGGATTCCTGCTGCAAGCAAGGAGTCAGGATGTAAAGTGGCTGTGAAATGCAGGGACAAGGCAGGCTGCACTTATCCTGCTGACCACACTTCTGCACTGCCAGGAGAACAAGCTCCATCTCTTCTTTTCAGTCACATTTTTTTGATTCTCAGATGCTAAACTAGGAGATGGAATTTTTTTATTTATATTTGTGCTGGAGTCTTTCTCCTCAGTCCCATGCTCCTTCCCATTGCCTCTGTTTGGGCCTGGTGGACCAATATTCTGCAAACAGTGTTTTTGTCAGTGTGTAGACTGAAATATACTCCAGCCAGAGCTCCCTCCCACTTCTCCATTTCCAAAATGCAGCTCAAATTCTTAATTGGGTAACCTGAACTTCTCTCTAATCTGCGTATCAGCGTGCATGGATGTAATGGACATGTCAGTGCTGTGTACACTAACACTTTTAAATCATATAATGAGCCTGTTCACTAGAAGAATAAACACACAGTGCAATTTAACTGCAAACTGGGGGGAAATACCGAGAGGAATGTTGGCTGAAAGGTTATCTACTATGTAAAAGCTGTTCTTTTCTTTTGCAGATTTTGGGGGTGATCTGTAGCTCTAGAATTCTCCTTAATTTTAAGAACAGTTTGTCTAACCATTTGACTGGTAGGGGGAGAGGAAAAGAAATTGAGAGAATTTCTTCTTGCAAGCACTTTTCAGTTCTTTAAGAGGCTTTTGTGCTGCCTGTGCAAGCCTACAATTGGATATTGCAGAATACAGTGCTTTTATGCAGAGAAAAGGATTATGAAAAAACCCCAAAGGTGTGAAATGCAACAAAAGCAATGTTTGGAATTGCACTGTTAGGAGAGACAGCTGAAGTCAATGGGAGCTTGATCCATGAAAGCACAGCAGGACCATACCATATATAGGAAAGCACAATCTGTCAAAATTAAGTATGTAGTTTATGGTATGCTTTTTGTTTGAAATAACATATTACCTCCTATTTATAGTAAAGCAGACTAAACAGTTCTATATGTCTGCATTTAAGATTTTCAGACAGAGAGTAAGGATACCTTTTACCTGGAAATTGTAGAGTCAGAGCTCAGAATTGTTAGCAGTGATAAATGAATACCTGTGATTTTGCAGGCATATAAATCTCAAGCTTCTGCTTACATAGCTCCACTCTGTCTGCAGTGTTGGCTGCAGCTGAATCTCACTGCTGGAGGACTACTAGGAAACAAATGAACTTGCAATGCATAGTATCTTAAAGGAAACTATAAATGGGATAGGTCAAGGACTAGGCATGTAAGGGACAGGAAAAAAATCTTCCTTTTAGTTTATACAACTCCTGCTTCCATGTCTGTGCAGATTCCTAATAAGGAATAGTAACTTTTCAAGGCACTAGGCCTGTACATATTTCCTGACCTTATAATTCTCACAGTTCTAGACATTCCAAGGTAGGGGGTCATTCAGACAGAGTTGTAATTTCTTGTGCATATTTATTTCCAAAGTATCTTTTGCATAGTTTCCCAGTGAAATCATGTGCTAGGGCTGGGGAATGCTAAATAGGTTATTTTTCAAGCTTGCATATAAAGGGCCTGTCAAAGTGCACTGTTTTGGACTTACCAAGTAAAAGTGATGAAGCCAAGGCTTGATGTTTGTAGCTTGTCCTTCCTAAGCCCTCTGCAAGCTGGGCTCCAACCTTCCAACAGGATATGATGTCAGAGGGTGAAGGAGCTCTGCTTTTGTTATCAGTGAGGATTTTAATGATCACAAAAGTCTTGAAAGCATAAAAAGAAGGGTTTGCTCAAGAAGCTGAAAGCACAAGAAGAGTTTGATATGGGCCTTCCCCAAAACCTACAGTTTGCTAACCCTCTGCTGCTAGATTTGTGCTCCTTTTCCTTCTTATTGTGTAAATAGAAACACAACAAATTTTACGGGGGAAAAGGTTGCAGAAGCTCAGCCTTTTTGGTAATAACCTTAACTGGTTGTGAAAGCACATTCTGAATTCATTTTCCCAGTCCTTCAAGACACATACTTCTTTTTTTTTTTTTTTGAAGCAATTATATTTATCTGATCAAAGAATTAGATACACCAGGGATCAGCCAAGACCTCGTGAATTTTGAATATTCATTTCTCATAATCCATCGGCCAGGCAGCAATTAGAAGTTATCTACTCTGAAAGAGGTTTACACAAGGTATTTTTTCTGGCCGTTTTCGGAAACAAGAGTTTTGGGGGAGTTTTTATTCTATGTTAAAAGCCTTACAGATAATATGTTTGCCAAAGAGAGCCTGAAATTGAGCCGGAAGAGTTTGCCCATAATTCTGTGTATGCCTTGCTGAAAGCAGCTGTAAGGAAAGTTAGTCAGACCTCAGCTTTTATCTAGGGGTGTCTAACTAATCTAAATTGAAATGTGGGTACTTTCCTTCTGAGCTCAAAATGTGTGCAATACATTTGGGACAGAAGGTTTCAAACTCTTGTTGAATAGCAAATGTAGACTTCATGCTTACAAAAATTCCTGGGGAAGAAAAAAAAAAATAGAACCATTTCCTAAGATTTTGAAAAGGATGACAAGGGGAAGATCCTGTGGAAATTGGGATTGTTCTCACAGATTGCTGGTGACAGTAAGTAACATTGTATAAAGCTCCAGTTAGGCTGCAAATGACATATGGAGACAATTTCTGCCTCAGCTATATTTACCTTTCCCTTTGATCTAATGGAAGCAGTGCATGGATACTGAGACAGAGCTTGGGCTGCCCTATCCTGCTCATTTTTGTGTATGGGAAGGAGTTTGGAGTAGCCAGGCTGACACATGCTGCTGTAACTGAGAGGGGAAGATGCTGCAAGGGGCCTGATTTGGGCACGTGGAGGGACAGCTACAAGGTGATGTGAGTGAAATGCATGAAGTGCTGCCTTTTGCCTTTATCATCAGAGAATCACTGAAATGTAAGACTGGAAGCAAACTCCATAGGCCATATATTCTCTTCTCCTGCTCAAAGGCAAGATCAATTATACAGCCATCCCTGGCAGCCATTTAAGTAAAATATTACTGGAATGAAGAGATATTCTTTATATTTAGAAGGGGTAATACTGCCATCACAGTGAGTTTCTTACCTTCTGTAAAAAAAAAAAAAAAAAAAAAAAAAAGGAAAAAAAAAAGAAAAAAAACATAAAAGAGAGGTTATTGCAGCTCCCTAAGAGTTATCCTTCAAATTAGCTTGGATGATTTGCTTGGGATCATTGGAGAAGCCTGACTAGAGGAGATAAGTGGAATGTAAGACAGGATATGTGGAGGCAAAAAATAAGGAGATATGATCATAGAAAGGCAAAGGAGCAGGTTGAACAGGCTTCCAGTTGAGCTGGTGAGCTCCAAAGGCAATATTCAGGCAACAACTGAGTAAGCATGTGGAATTCAAAAATAAAAAGAGCTGTGGGTTGTATCTTTGAGCTTTGAATTACTTGGTGACTCTTTCAAAGGTTAGTAGTGAAAGGCTTGCCCCCCTTTAATTGCTATCAGAGATGTGTGTGTGTTTGCTTACACAGCACTGTTTTTATTCCTCCTGGAAAAAAGACACAATAATTTTAGTGTTCTTTCAAAAATTAAAGTTTTTAAAGGGGAGAGAGAGCAAACAGCATTGCACTTCACATCTATAGGGATCCTGCTTGCCTCTGCTGTACTCGTATCACTCCCTAACTGACTTGCAATTCATTTTTTGAAAGCCAGCCCACTTCATTTGACTTTTGTCAGAGCTGCAGTTTTCTCTGCTAAACTTTTAAGTGTAAATACTGAAATTATTTTCATAGTGTTATTGATCATTTCTTTTATCAATCTAATATTCTTATATTACGAATCTTACAACCACTATTAACTGTTTTGGGTCATTTCATATTTGTAGCCCAGAAAACTGCTCCCAGTGTTATAACTTATTGGTCATAATCAATTAGGGAAGTTTTTAGGCTATGGCAGTCTTGTATAAATACACTGGCAAAGTTCACCTCCTATGATTTCTGACAATTAAATTGTTCTGTCACTTTGGGACCTTCATTAATCTCAACTTGTCATCCTTGTTTATGCAGGTTATAATGGCCTGTGTGTGTAAGTGAAATGAGATGCTAAAAGCCCTTGGCTGTTTAACTCTTTGATGAAAGTCAAGCAGGAATATGATGTTGAAGGGAAAAGCTGTTTTTTTTTTTTTTTCATCCCCCAAAATAGCACTGTGGAAATGATTGCACTGTTTAACAAATAGCTTTCAAATAAGTCAAGGAGGAGTTTCACAGAGGGCTGAAGGAAACTGTTGACTGTTATCACAGTCCTTTATGTGTCTGCGTGAGTACACACAGAAATAAAGACATGGCAATGTAGTTTACTTTTTCTTTCAGGAAAGTGGTATGAAGACATCATGTCCCAGCAGAGGAATCTAATGGCCAGAGATTTTCAGATAACCTTGCAGGATCAATGTGGCTCAGGTCTCCAAAGCCTCTTGAAACTCAGAGATTTGAGTAATATGATTATTATTGTTATTATTAGGCATTTTGTTTTGGGTAATTCTGGCAGACGATTACTTGGGACTGCCGCAGGCACAATTCTGAGGACTTTGGGAAGCAAAAAGTCCATTTAAATAATTTAATTTACTAGTTAAGTTCCTGGAGGAGTTAATAATTTTCTTTTTTCCTAAATTATCTCCTAGAATTTGAAGACCTGCTCTCTGATGACTCCAAATTCAGATGGTGGTTTTTCTGATGCTGCCCTTTTCTTCATCTTTTAAAGTCTTAAAGGACTTTTTAGAGGGGTCACTCTAGGGCAGCAGCATTCTCAGACAGAATTCCTCAGTGAGCCTTCCTTTTGGAGTGACCTCTGACTTTACAGCCCCCTGAACCATCATCATGTCTCACCTGGCACCACGCATCAAAGATGCAGGTTCCTCTTATTCCGTGAGTTTGTGGCACCTAGTTTTTCCTCTTGGGCAAGTGCCTACTGAAATTACAACCCAACTTTAACAGAATTTATTCTTATTTGCAATTTGAAGTGAGGGGCCAGGTGAAAGCAAGCAATGCAGTGTCTTGTGCTGGCAAAGCTGGAGATGGAGCACAGGTCCCCTGGCCTGCTCTGAGCCTCCATCCCTTCACAGCTGGCCAAGGTTAAAAAATAGGAATAGTCTGGGAGTTATCCATCTCAAATCTAAAAGGAGTGTAATGATATGCTATTCTCTGCACCCTGAGAAACATACGAGTGACATCTTCTCTCAGAGCACTAATTACCATAATTCTTAGACCAGAGAGAGATCCAGAACACTGCACAAATTATCACCCAATATCTTTAATAAATGTGGATGGTAAGTTACTTGCAAAGGTGCTGGTTAATAATCTGGAACACATATTCCCAGACCTAATTCATTTCAGTCAGGTGGGATTTATTAAGAATTGTACTGTCATGCAGTAGTGTGAGGCAACTCTTCAGTGCAGTTACTTCACAGACCAGCAAGTGAGAAATACGAAACAGAGACAAACTGGTTTTGACTTTTGCAAATGTTGGTCTATGAACATCTCTTTGACACTGTGCAGTAAAATCCAGCAGCACCCATCAATCTGCTGTAAAAATGCTGATGCCAGTGGGTTAATGGCTAGGTTTCCTAAGAGCCAAGTTACAAAAAGGAGAAATTGTAGGGTTGCTCTCCCATTTCTATTTGATCCAGAGTTCACATCATAACTGTGTTTCTCTTTCCTTTCATGAGATTAATTTATAAAGGAAACCAAATCCCTTGTGCCTCGAGGATGTCCATTTTGGATGTGGCTGCCTTTCCTTCTTGCCTAGAGAGGAAACAAAGTGATGGGCTCCTACCAAAGATGCGTCAGTGTGTGTGCCTAAAGTTCAGCAGGATAAATGCAAGTCTTAGAGGCAATCTGCCAGATGTTATTTGTCGAAGCTGCCTCTAGGCTGCTCTGAAGCATACCAACACATATGTCAGGGCAGAATGAGAGTCAGGGCAACTTTCCAATTTTTCTTGCTCCCAGAGGCTCTCCAGGGGAAGCTAAGTTTAGGAATAGAGAAACAAAGACCATGAAAATGAGATTGGTGCAGGGTCTAATGCAGTGGCAACTATAAAGCATCATAAATGTAATTTGACAAATTCTGAACACAAAACAATAAAGGTGCCTTTCTAAATACCTTGGTATGGTGTAGTGAAGGGGCATAAATCAAATGCAAATACTAGTGACATCATTACTACTTCTGCTTCTGATCATATACTTTGGGAATGATGTGAGGCTTTAACAGGCCTTTTGAAATAGAATTTCTAAAAGGTACACTGGATTTTACTCAGGATCATTCTAAGAAAATCTACAGTTTAGCTCCTTCATTTCCACCCCTTTCCTTTGTACATACATGTAAAATAAACAGACCAAAACATATGTACTATAGGTTGCAAAATAAGTGGTTGATGCTGCAAAAGTAAAAACACTTGCCCAAATAAATATAACATGGCAGTGAAACACCATTCTTGAAGTAACAATCCACAAAGATGCTATTGCTTATGTTCTTACATTATCATCTTTCCATGAGCAGACAGTTTACTTAGATTGCTATCTATGGGGAAAATCTATTTTTAGCATGTGTTTGTACATTGGCCAGCATAGCCAGATGCTGATGCCTAATACTTGCCTATTGAAAGTGAAAAGACAGAGCTTACTGTAGTTTAAGAAGGGAACTCTCAAAAAAGTTTACTATACTATGCAGAGGGTGCATATTTAGTCCTTAACCTCCATTTCTTTGCAATAAGAGATAGCATTAAAGAGATGACAGTGTTGTATTTGTTGTCCTGCCTGATAGTCTTGCATGTTTTTTTTCACCTCCTCTTGCAGTTTTACTTTACTAACATTCTCCATCTTAATGTTTGCACCAGACACTTTTGGTAGTATGTAAATTACACTGAGTACATAATTATGCACAGCCGCAGGGTTGCATAAATAAATTTTCATCAATTTTGCATGTCAACCCTGAAATGAGTACACCTGTACTAGCTCAAGACCTGGGAACTGATTAATTGCAGCAGGACCACTTAGCTCAGGTGGGATTCTGCACTGAGCTCTGCCACTTGCAGAACCTGGTCAGTCACATCTGCACAACACTGTGGCATCCTACAGATGTGTACAGAGAGATGTCAGAAAACCAAAAGTGGTGGCACAGAGTGGAGCTCAGTGGTGGGACTCTCAGGAAGCTGAAGATGGACACTTGGGGCTTTGACTCAGTTCATTTTTCCTTGTAAAACTCAGAAATTTACTTCATGAGATTATTTTTAAAATGTTTTTCAAAACTGTATTTGTATGAACAATAGTTTTGATGAAAAACGGGGATTTTCAGGTTTAGTTTCCTTAGAAGCAGCTTTCCAGTATTCATTCAGCATGTTTTAATGAAAATTCCCACTTTTAAAAATTAATTTCTGAAACATTTTGTAGATTAACTTGGAGAATAAAATGCAACTCATAAGTCATTAATTTCTCAATTATAGCCATCTCATAACCTCTGTGTGTATAATTCAGTTCAGTTTAGCAATACAAATTAAACAAACTGTAGCTTTAAAACCTCAAAATATATTTAAATGAAATGAAATATTTAATTTTTTCTAATGAGCGATATCACACAATTAATTAGCTTGAAATTTTGCATAAAAACTGAAATGCAGGCACATACAGAGGCTAGATACTATTGACCTCAAACTGTGTGTGTGCATGGGCACTCACACGTCTTTGCACACCCAGCACACACTTCTGGATCCCTACATGTGAAAACACACAAGCATGTATGTGTGCACTTACACATGCATAAAATCACTGATGGAGCTGCTGGTGACTACCTCTCCATGCAAATAAGGCTCATAAATTGACACATTTTGCTTAATCTGTATGTAAAGCATGTTGCACAGCACTGTTACAATGTAGACATCTTAACTTTAAATGAGACGAAAACAAACATAAAATTAGCACTTTAGGGAACCCCCTACCACTCAATTTGTGTTGGGTTTAACACCTTCTTATTTTATATATCCTTCTACATAAACAGTTTTATATCAGCCCTTTATATGGTGCCTTCAAAGAATTAAATGTTGAGCTGTTTAAAAGCACTAATTAGCAGCTTTAATACAAAGGGGAGCATAGTTATTAGTAAAATCTTGTAAACCTAGAATACCCTTCGGGCCCCATCATTTGTGTGTGAAATAACTCAATAAAAATATTATATAGTTAATCACAAAAACCTTCAAGGGAAATACTAAATCTGGGAAGAAATATAAACTGTACCTTTCAAAACAAAGGAAGGAAAGTGACCGTCCACATTAAAGCAAAGCCATAAAACACAAAAAGAATATATTCATTGATAAAATGCAACTTGTTTCCTAGTAAAGGGTTTGCAATCTGTAACCTTATGCACATACAACAACAAACATGCATTAATGGTGTTTAGTTTAAACACAGCTAGTGACATATTTATTAAATTAGCACTTCATTCCTTTCAGTAATGTGCAAAAAGAGCAGGGCTTTTGGAAAAGGTAGCTTTTAGTAGTGGTAAGATAATCTTTGAATCTATAGTTATTTTGGCACAATGCAAATTATATACACACACAAACACACATATATATATGTATATATGTACTACTAGAGATGTTAATAGAGGCATTGGGATCAATCTCACCCAGACTTTCTTTCTAGATAACTCAAAATACCTTTAATTTTGTTTGATACACTGAAATTATGCTTGACAATTCTGAGTTCTACTTCTTTCAGTGCTTCACACATGGTTTATGTTAATAGTTAGTATTTATGATGCAAGTAAATAATTACTTGTTTAGTAATTAAATTTAAGTAACATTTACTTAAATGTTTAAAAATTACACTTATTCCAACATTATTAAGGAGATAGTGTTTCTAATTTATGCAATGTAATGGAGCTGAGTGGCACTAGATGAAAGAAGAGACCTCCACAAAGGTGTAGAAAATCTTTTGACTAACAACTAATGCTTAAAATATAAAATACTAAGAATTGCAGAATTTAGAGATGCTAAAAAAGGACACAGAACATTGCTTTTATAGGTAATAAGTTATTTCTTGAGATAGAGCCAAAGACTTTCACCTTAAAAAACCTAACTTTGTGCCAGTGCTCCATTGAAAGGTGTTTGACCAGTACTTTTAATTTTAAGTTTCAAGGGAAGAATTCTGGGGTGTGTTAACCTTCTGAAATAATAATAATTATTATTATTATTATTATAGAAGTTTTATATGCCATCATGCAGTATCAATATTTTCATCTGGTATCATTCTTCCCCTCATATTTCCTAGGGAAAAGATTGAGACGGGGCGGGGGGGAGCTCACCAGGCAGATTTTAACCAGTATCATCATAATGATTGTTTGCTGATCTTAGTGCTTGGGGATTTTATATTTTTTTAATAGGAAAAGTAAATAAGCACAGCTTCTAATATTTGAGGACAATTTTATGCAGAAATTTCTCCGCAATGAGCAATGCCTATCCTTTCTGGCTATGGGCTGCTATGAGAAACAGATTTATTCAAAACCCCAGTATATTTGCTTTGAATATATTTTCAATGTATTTCTCCAACATGAAAGAGCTGGCCAGAGCTTAAACTTTTTTCTTTTAGTATGTCAAGCTTTGCTTTTTACGGTGTTTTATGTTACAACCTAATTAGTATCTTACAGTGCCCTTACATGTACTTAGGGTGTAGGGTTTCACTAAATACACTGAACGTTTTATTTTGGGGGACCTCCGTGACACACTCTAAGCAGTTTTAGGCAGGCTAAGAATATGTTTCCAGTCAATCAAGCCCCTAGAGATAGGTTATCCACCTCTGGCTAATGCACTGCTATAAAACCTTCAGCGGTTCTGACTGCGCGCTGCAGTCTGTTATTAAACCCCTAACCGTGCGCGGCCGCGGGGTTCGGAACGGGGGGAGGGAGACAATTATTTCCAGTACTTCATAAAGCCTACTTCAACAAATTATATGAAGATTAACTAATAGCTGCCTCAGCATTGGATGGCTGGCCAAATTAGGTGTGACTTATCAGACGGGCGCTTCGTGGGCTGCTCTTTAGAGGCGGCCTTTGCGGAGAGGGTCTTTCAATGGATGATGAGCCAGGTCTGCGCTGTAACAATAGAGAGATCAAGCAAACGGTGCTCCGAGCTCCTCTGCACACCCAGCCAGCTCGGAAAGCCAGCGAGGTCTCGGAGTGCCGGCGGTTTTCCTGCTGAGGATTAAATGTGCCTGCACAAAGCCGGGATATCCCACAAATCAAAAGCAGCGGGCAGGGAGAGCAGGCAAGCGATGGGAAGCGCAGTCCAGAGCACCATGATGGATTAGGGAAAGGGCCTTGTGAATGCTCCCTCTTTGTGAAGGGGAGATAATCCGTCAATCTCAACAGGGCAATCCTGTCAGACTATACCACGCTGGAATCCCCGGCGTCCTCTTTGGTTTTTTTATCTGTCCTGTGGAGGGCACCAGCATTCAATGGCATTTGCTACCCTGGGCATTTGATGAGGAGCTGAGGAGGGATGTCTGGGAAGGGAACTATCTTTTGGCCTCTCTGCAAAATGGCTGTATTCTCTTCTATCTTTGGAGGGCTGGGGAGAAGCCAGTCCAGGATGTTTTGGAAAGGCTGACATCTCTAGCCTTGCAGTAATAAAATGCAAGATACATTGTTGGTGGTTAAAATATCTTTAGATTCAGACAGGGCAAGCCTAGTCCAGTACCATGCAGGTAGAGCACTTGATGGGCTAGAAGGGCTTCCCAGGAGGAAAACCTGGGAAGGTCTAGACTTAAGCAGAGTTTATGTTTAACCATGAAGGGATCACCCTGCTCTCTCTACAAAGACCTTTCATTTCCATCTGGAATGAGTATACGATAACCTAGTCAGACCAGCCTCTCAGTCACCAATCAAAACACTGACTCTTGACATTTGCCTAATTATCTTTTCTCATCATCAGTCATCTCTTGAAGTCTTTGCTTCATTCAGATGCCAGGTATTTCCGAAATTAATCATGTCATTGAAGGCGGCATCTTTTCATGTAAATGGACTTTATTATCTGGATCGAAAAGCTCCCCCCCTCTCCTCCTTTGAGCTGCAAAAGCCCATTTGTAGCGAAAGTGTCTGAAATCTGACATGCTGCCTCCTCAAGAAAGATTCGTAGTGGTGACCTCCCAGCAAGAGCTAAGCATCCGTCACCGGGAGTGCGTGTGTGTGCTGCTTGCACCCTTGGGCTGGATGCATGCTAATTTGCCCCATTGTTTCAGGGTGAGTGGCTTTCCAGCACTTCCAAACAAAGCCTTTTTGCATAAGCTTCTGTGTGTACAATTATTTTACGTTCACATCATTCCATCATCCCATGTCTATTCCTGATATAAGAGGGGATGGAAATGTCTTTGCTTTCTTGTTACACTGGGGATTACAGGCTGGATTTAGGATGTTAGCAAGGCCACTCCTCTTTCATTAAATCCTATTTGACAAATGTTTGGGACCATAGGATTGATCAGCCCATTGCGCTGCTCATCCTAGCTTCAACCTTCAAAGGGGCATTATCTTCAAACCATGTTGATTCAACAAGAAACCAATCCACAGTAAACAACTGTGCATGCAGGGTACTGCAGGGATGGGACAGGCATACTCTTTGGACTTATCAAAGCCTTGGCAGAAGAATGCATTCATTTTGCTCATTAGACTCATATTTTAATGAATTCTGTGATGGGCAGGATTAAGAGCAGGTCAGCACTGATAATGCAGTTCTTCATTTTGGAGATTTCACTTTTAAAGTTTGTGGTGATGCATTTAACAACTCCTTTCAAAAACACCCTGCTATTTTATACTCATTGAGCTTCCCTCTGGGGCCATCTGAGGACAGTATTATTAATTGTTGGCAAACTCTATGCTCAGATTTAAGAAGTGAAACTTGGGCATCATCTGACTAAAAGGTAGAAGTGGAAGATTTTCCCTGGGCTTCTGAGCTTACATTATAAAGTACTAAAACTTTAAGGTCACTGGTTTTTATCTGAAAAAATCAACAAATTTATTAGAAAATTTTCACCGTTGTGTGCCATGTGAGAGCCATATTCTGTATTCCCCGTTTTTCCTGGTAACAGTTTAAAAACATGAACAGACCAAAAGTTGGGATTTTTTAATTACAGGCACAGTGTTCACATCATCTATGTGTTTAGGCGTAATGTATAGATGTTTGATTTGTGGATGCTGAAGGCAGAAAGAAGCAAGGCCATTACCTAGTTTACCTCTCTGTCTAGTACAGGCCATAGGACTCCTTGAAGGTTTTTTATGATTCTGTATATCTCAGCAGACCTTCTAACTATCCTGATGCAAAGCCATCACAATAATCAGTAAACTGCTAAGCACTCTCATAGTTTAAAAAATTCCCCTTTATTTCTGGCATGAATTCATCTGGCTTTGACCTCTAGATGTTAGATCTTGTTTTACGTACGTCTTTGTTAAACTGAAGAGCCCTCCATCAAACTCTGTTTCTTCTGAAGGTTCTTGTATACTGTGGTCAAGTCAATCCTTAACCTTTTCTCTATTAAGCTAAACAGTCTGAGCTTCTTGAGCCTCTCACAATTGTTTTCTAATCCTCACAGTGTTTTCAAGTCCTTTAGCCATTCCCTTGGCTCCTCTCTCTAATTTATCAAAAACCTCTTTAAACATAGGCTCCAGAATGATTCCATTAGTGGCCACAACAGTGCCACAGAAAAAGATAATACAGCTCAGGCTTCCCCTTGCTTACATAGCCTAAGGACTGAAGTTACCCTCCCAGCTACAGAGTTAACATGTCCAGCCACCATCCTGCCATGCTCCTTCTGGAGCCATTTCATTCCAGAAGAGAGCCATCCCCTTCTGTATCTATCCCCTGGACTCTGTTTACCCGGAGTTATCATTTTACACTTCCCCTGGCTCGTTGTCTTTGTGCATCAGTGTCCTGTCGTCGCTACTTACGGCTTCCCCAGTCTATGTCAGCGACAACTTCGTGTTTGCTAACAGCTGTTGAAAATGTTGAACAGCACCCATCCACCCAAGAAACAATGCTTCATTCCCGAATTCTCAGTAAAGATTTCCCATATAGAGTGAAAGATTACCAGCTGCCCTCCTGCTCCTGCCTTGCTAAGAAACTTGTGCGCTACAAAGCACAGAGAAAAGGCAACACCCTTATCTCTTATCTCTGCCTGGCACCTCACGTGTCATGCCCACTTTGGTGTGGGATTTTTCATTCTTTTTTTTTTTCCTGTGCTGAGAAAGAACATATACCTCATCCAGAGACAAGACAGTGGGAAGCTATCACCTCTACTGAGGAAGAGTTAAAACTCTTGTCTGCCTGATAAAAGGATGTGTGCTAAAGCCAAAATGGGATTCACCAAGCGAAAGCCATTTATAGGCAGAGCAATTCTTGCTTCTTCACATTTAGATTTGCTGTTTTGTAGAGGGTTGCTGCAGCTTTCTGAGATTGACAGGTTGCTTGGTGTTTATCATTAATTATTAGCATTAATGTATTGTTAATTATCATGTCGCTATTGTGGTACTATTTTGGTACTAAAATGATCAGGAGAATCCATTTGTATGAGTAAAAGTATAGGCTTGTCCTAAAGAACTGTAGGAAGGCTTTTTCAAAAAGTAAAAAAAAAAAAAAATCTTCACTAGTTTTAAATTATTTAATGCTATCAATGTATTTAAATGGATTTCCCTGTACTAGCCATAACATTTATTTTTCTCAATAGTTTTCAGTAGTTCTGGGAAATGTTTTTCACAGAAATGTCTAATTATTATCATTGGTAATTAAATTTATTTATTATGTTTTGCTGTTGCTGAAGGAGCTCTTCATGCCTTTGACATGCTTTCTTGTACACTCTCACCAAAGATGAATGGAGGTATAATTAAATTCCAAAAAAAACTGTTGATGTTGACATTGTTTCTTTTCATGGGGCAATTTGTAACCATCTCTGATTTTTGTCCAGTTTAAAATTTATTTAATTTGTTTTCTATTTCTGTAGTTTTTGAACATACTTTTTCTTTTGCCTTTGTGTCCTTTACCCCCTCCTTTTTATAAATTCATTCCCATCCACAAATTGTCATTTGTATTCTGACAACTTTTCAAGAAATCTTGCAAAACATCAGCTCCAGAGTTTTCCTTTGCCTCTTTAGCCAAAATTTGTTATTTTCATGTTGCAATTTGAAAAAATGAGTGCAGTGAAAAAGAGAAGTTGAAATGAACTAGAGGAAAAGAATTTTCCACCCCAAATAAAACAATATTTTTGGTTGCAAAATATGAAGGGAATAGAAAAAAAAAAAAAAAGGAGAGAGAGAGAAAGTGAGAAAGGGAATTTTAAAACTTCCAGTTCTGATGGAAAAAAAATTGAAGTTTTGAACAAACAGAAGCATATTTGCAGAAAGGTGAGGTTCTCAGATGATTATAAAAAGCAAAAGCAGAAGGAATTCTGGAGGAAAGAGAAAAGCTGTAAATGGAAATTCTTTTTTTTTTTTCTTAGCGCTTGCTTTCTGCCCTGCTTTCACAGAGTGCTAGGACACACAAGGGGTTAAAGGTCCAGGAAGAGAGCTAGGGAAGAAAAATCCCTCTGTTAATTGATCTGCCTGTCTGGTGACGAGGGCCAGCTGAAGCTTGTCAGAAACTGTATGAGCTGAATCAAGCTTGGGGCCCTAAGTAAAATACAGACACCTGGAGCGAGGAGGGGCTGGCTCGCACTGCCGCAGCTATTTAGCTGTTCTTTTAATGTAGGCAGGGAAGGGAAAGGGTCAAGCAGTGCTGAGCCTGGGCTTGAGAGATGTCAAATAGTTTTTCCACTGAAAAGAAACAAGGCTAAAGCCTGTTAATGGCATCTAATGCTATTATTGTGAAAGTCTGTGTGTACTCGTGGGCTTGCTGGTGTATGTTGGAGGCACGTTTTGGCAATTGAGGAGGCATTGTTGTTTGATAGTCTTACCCATAGACATGTCACCGGGCAAGCAGCGGTGGAAATTCAGAGTGAAATCTGCACAACTTGATTTCAATTCACGCTGCTCAGGGCAATGTGCTCGGAGGGGATCCTTTACCTCCTGCCCTGCTTCCCTTTCCAAAGGATGAAGTGATCCAGAGTCCATCCTAAAAAACATTTTTCTTTCTCCTTGCTCTTGGTTCTGCCTCCAGACGCCTCCGCCGATGCAATCTGGCTAGGATTCTGCATGCCACTTTGTTTGACCCTGATGACATAAGTTGACGCATGTACTTTTGAACCTTCCCAAGAATGAATAATATCCCTGCAATAAAATGAAATCCTAGCATTTTTAACCCACCAAGCCCCTGTGATTGTTGGGGCTGGACATGTCAAATGGTGGCTCAGCCGATGGAAACCTGAAATGGGAGTGGATAGATTTCAAGCCCCAAACAAACAAGCCATTGAGACCTGGCACTAGTCCACTTTTCTCCTGATACCTGTGATGAGCACGTTTGAAACACTGAAAGCTTTTTTTCATGGTTAATGGGAGGAGAGAGAGGACTAAAGAAGGTGAAAAACAGCAGAGAGACTTGTGGCTTCAAATTTTAAAGGTAGCAAGTACCCAAGGAAATCTCAGGGGCTGGGGGAGGCTCACTGGAACTAAAGCTGTGAACCATCAGGGTTGCTTTGATTCTCCTGTGTTAGGTATAACTTAAAATAGGTCCTTCCCTCCCCTTTGTCCTGAGTTCCCAAAATACTACACTTCAATTAGAGATGGGCCTCAAGGTTACACCAAGTTCAGACTTCCGCCGATTTTAGTGAGGTCAAACCCAGAACTTTATTTGGGGATTTCTATGCTTTTTGAAGACTTCCGTACACCTGGCTGAGCCCAGGCCATATAAAAGAGGACCAAGACACAAATGAACTGCATCATCATTATTAATGTAAGATCTTAAGCCTTAGTTATGCCATTCCTGCAGCTTTCCCATTTGGTGTCCAGACATGCCAAGAGCAGACCACAAGGAGACATGAGCAGAGCCCTTTTCTCTGAGAGAAGCTGCCAAGCTTCTCCTTAATGTCCTTAAACCCTGACAAGGCACTGTGAAATACAGAAATGATCTTTTCTGGAGGAGGATTGTACTTAAATCGGGATGCAGGAGCTTGTATTTGGCTGAACCAGTGTGATAACTCTGCGTGGCTGAAAGAGAAATTGCCACTGTGTGTTATTAGATGCCATGAATCCTTTTTCCTCTGGACTTCTAGTACTATTCACATCTATCAACAGAGCAGAAGGTTTGCCTAAAAATGGTAAATTTACATATCTATATTTAAATATTGCATTGAAAATGGCAAGAACAAATAAACACACATGTTAGAAGGAGATTAGGTTTCTCCTTGATTAGGTCATTGTTTCGATTAAAAAAAATCAGATTTCATTTTTTTCATCCATTTAAAATGATAAGACTACCTTGAATCTGTCTTTCACACTTCAATTTTGTTTTGTTTCTTGAAGAGGCACTGAGGAAAACTGATTGCAGTTATTCTTGACATTTTAAATGGCCATCCTTTTCCTCTTGGATATGGTACCCAGATGTATAGTTAGAAAGTTAAAGTGGCTCAGCTAAAGATAAGGATGCTGTGAACTTCGGTTTTACAACTCCTGCCTTGGCCTCCCAGCCCAGCTGATTTAGTAGGAATGAGCTTGCCCAGCTCACAGAAATTCAGCCTGGGGGGGAAAAGGAGGGGAGGGAAATAACTCCACAGATCTCTGCTCCAAATGCACGTAGGAAACTGCTCGACCAGAATGTGGAGAGCAGCCCTGGCTCTGCAACCTCCCCTGAACCAGAGCCTGGGGGAGCTGCCCAGGGTAGGGAGGCTGAGCCTGAGCAGTGCTATGGGCAAGAGCTGGGGTTGCCTGGCTGGAGAAATACAGGAGATGGGAAGAAAATAAAAGGAAAGCGTGGGGAACAGATTGCTTGAGCAGAATATTTTAGCTTAATAATAATAATAATAATAATAATAAAAAAAAATCTGCAGACAACTCTCTCCTCTAAGATTTTGAAATTTATACAAGAAAGAGAGGCATAACGAAAGAAATTGTTTATTTGTTTGTTTGCCTTTATAAAACCCATTTGGGAGGAACATCAACAAATATACCATACATCAGTTATCTGCCTTATACCAGTTACACTGATGCTGGAGACATCTTTTGTTAGAAATTAATGTATGTAATAAAGTTTTACATTTTTCATATGTTTTGAAGTATGTGGGTCATAATTCTTTTGACTGCATAATTACTTTTTCTACACAAGAAAAATGAGGTGCTTAGTCCTAAGTAAATAACCTCAAAACAAACCAAGAAAAACAGTTGCATCTTTTTTATCTTCTGGGTCCTGCACAATAAATATTTTGTTAGAAACTTAAAAAAAAAATAGTTATATATTTTCCATATAATTTCACTTAAAAAAAAATAAAAAAGAAACGTCTAGAATCACATTGAAAAAATACACTGAAGTTGGAAAGGAAAAGAAATGTATTATTTTGTGACATTTTTAGGTGCAGGTGAAAATAATACTGGAAGGGTTTGCTTGGTTAATCATTTTAGGTTTTCCTCTCTTCACTTCTGGGCCATCAAAAAGCTCCAGTAAACGAATTTCACTAGATCCAAGAACACTTAGTGCTCTTGCTGCTGTACGTCCATTTCCTTTAACTGAGCCTGAAGCCAGGACTCAAGAGCAGGCACATGAGAAGGACAGTCCAGCTGAACCAGCAGGCAATGGAAAAACTCCCTCTGCAAATCAAACTACCTGAAGTTTGATTGCTAGTGGCAAACATTGGAAAATGGTGTGGTAATCTCCAAAAAACAAAAGTCTGGCTTATATATTATGCCAATATAAAATAAGGGGTTGTGCCCTGTTTTTTTTGCCTGATTTGGGACCCATTTTTGTTTGTCAATGTGGTTTTTCTGAAATTTCTGGATGACATTGCATTGGGTTTGTGAACCTCTCTTTTTTTTTTTTCCTTGAGCATCAGAAAATTTTTAGAAGACTTTTAAAGAAAATAAGATTTGCAGAGATGGCAGCAGCAGTTTGGGCTCCCCAGCCAGTAAAGAACTGTATAAACGGGGTGCAAGTGGTTGCTCTGCCATGTTCTACTGGCAGCAACTCAGTCCCTGAAGGAAAGGAGCCCTGGAAAAGGTCATAGCCAGTTTGCCATTTCTAATCCTTAAGCACCGAACTAATGTCAACTCAGGGTCACGTAAATACAGATAGGAAAAGGGGAGGAAGGAATGCTTTAGGGGGAAAAAATTTGAGAGATGGGTTTTTTTTAAACTAAACTGAAATAAGCAACTCTTCATCAGTAATCAAGGAGTCACACCGGGTTTGGCACTGGCTTAAATATACCAATTAAAGTACAGATTTTAAGTTAAACCAATATGCTAGCAAGGCCTTAGGTGTTCGTCTTCTGAAGACTTATGTGCATGCTTGGCTGAACAGTGAGAGTGATTATCTGTATAATTCATGGTATAAATACAGCACTATTATTTAAGGATTCAGCTTTACAATATGCTCTATATTTGCAGATTGTTGCTTCTGCATGGGGTTTTTGTGGGTTTGGAGCCACTTTATCTGGGTAAAATGTATTTCCAGCTCCTCCACCCACCCCTTTATTATGTTCTCATGGTCATGACTGTTGTCTCTTCCTCATCTTCGTGGATTGCACTGGTGGTGCTGGTAAGGGATGTGCCACTTCTGCAGAGCCAGGCATTTTTTATAAATATGTAAATAAAATTTACCTTCTTTTGCTGACCCCTTGAAGGGCCATTTTTGGCCTGCAGCAAATATTTATGTGTGAGCTGTAAACCCCTGAAACTGAGGGGTTATAGTGGAAATGCTGACAGAGTATTAAGAGACCTTTAACCCTTGGTTTAGTTAGCCCTGCTATAATTACAGGTCTGTCTGTTATTTTCAATAGCACTCATCATGACCTTGCCTCTATTTTTTAATTATAGTAGAAGTTGTGAAGGGAATTATTACTAAGTTGGGGGTTCTCCCTCTCTCTGAATTCAATCTTTATTAAACATGTAAAGCGCTGAAAAGGCAGGATTGGGCTAATAGCCTTTTCCCTCCCTTTCCCTCCCTCCATTCTGGACTGTGGTTCAAGTTGAGCATAAGCCCTGAGTAAAAGCCCTGTGATTTGAGCCTCCCAAGTCCCCTGTGAGCACTGAAACTGGCTGTACAATAAGCATCAAAGGTTAATGAACAAGGGAAAAAAAGTTGACATTTTATTTGGTAATGATCCTGGTGCTTGAAATCTGAATGGAAAAGATGAGATCCAAGAGAAAGTTGCTTTTTCTTTTCTCTTTCCCTCCCTTTTTTTCCCAAACCTTCCGTGTCTGGAGGAGGCAGGTCCTATCAAACCCCAGAAATGTCTGTTTAGGAGCATTTGTGATCACAAACAACTGGTTCATAGCTTGCAGTTTAAGGAGACCAGCTGGAATACATTTTTCAAGCAGCACTGTCAGTCCCTGCTCTGGCTCCTCCGTGCTTTGGGGAGGGAGGGAGCTCACGGGGGCGATGATATCCAGCCCCTTTCTCTGCTGACCCGTGGCACTTCAGCAAGCTGCTGGTGCTCAAGGTGGAAAAACCTCCTGCTCTCATGGGCTGAGCAATGTCCCACTGACTTTTCACAGAAAAGTTCCCCCAGCCTCGATTGCCCAAACCTAATGAGGCTGATGTTGCCCACTGAGTCTGCAGTGTGCAGGGAATCCCCAAGGAAAAGGGATATTTTATCCTGTTGTGTACCATTGCTAAAGTGGTGATAGAAGGATGGGTGAACAATTCCCAGCAACCCAGCTATGGCCTGGAAATCTCCACAGGGGCAACAGCAGCACCCATCCCCAGAGTGACCATGGGACACTCCTGAGGCATGCACATCACTTAGAGTAGTGGAGGGGCCATATATAGCCTGGAGACGGGGAGATCCTCCATCCTAAAGTTGTAGTCTTTTGGGATGAGCGTTGGGTTTCTTTACCATGGGACTGACCTAAACTCTGTATTTTGCACATGCTGAAATGCTCCTTTCCTGACACCGAAAGGAGGCAAGCAGAGAGGAAAGTCATGGCACAGGAAGAGCACAACAGATCTTTGCAATGCAGCATATTGAAAACAAGAGGATGACAAGTGACGTAATTCAAGGCAGGAATTTTCCTGGGATCCTCTTCCTTCCTGCTCATATGAGCCCAGGAAGGGTGCAGGCTTTGTGTTGGCCCTCATCCCCCTGGGGAAGGGGACCTTGGCAGTTCTTTCAGTATCTCCCCATCAGATCCACAAATTGAACCTGTGGAGCAGTTTAGGTATTTTCTTTTTTAATAGGAGTGATGGATTGGCCTTCAGTGGCTGAATGACCTTTCTGTTCCAGTCTAGGCAGCTGCGGAGGGCTTGAGAAACACGACTGGATCAGGCCCTTAGGAAATGCTTTCACTAAAGCACTTGATGTACATTCGGGGAGCTCATGAATCACTGGGCTCTGCAGATAACTTTACCCTTAAAATATAGGCGATTATATGCATTTTAATATTTACCCAGGTAGGATGGAAAGCGTGTGGCCGTGAGGCGTAGCGCGGTGGTGAGCGATGGCTTGTCCGCGTTGTTTATAGATGAGTAATTAGAGCTGCTGTGCTGAGGCTGTGGCATGGAGACCAAACTGGCTGGATATTTATTTACATGACTCAGTGAATGAAACTGAGTTGGAAGCATAACTTATAGGTGTTGTTCTTTCTCACCCCACTACCAGCCCCCCTGCCCCACAAAAAAAAAAAGCAGTTTTAGAGTATCCGTGGCTACTTAATGCTGTATCTTCACACAGCTTGTTTTGAACACCGTGTTCCTTTATTGAGGTGAAAGGAAAATGAATTAACAAAAGCTGGCACAGGTAATTAATATTGTGTGGGCTAGAGAGGGAGAACACTTTTTAAATGGCTTGCATTACATTCATAAATCTGTTCTGTGGTGTTCACTGCTTGTAGTTATGGCTAAGGATGCTCATCTGCCCCTCATCATCCACCACATACCACTGACTGCCTTCTCCAGTTTGATGATGTTGAGTATTCTACCTTGAATAATTTAGACCTTAAATTAAGTATTTTCACTTAAGTATTGCTGATATGCTATTTTCATATACACGTCCAAAACACTTATGTTTACAAATTAGTCACAAATATCTCCATACTATAAGCCTTGATTCCTGGAATCTTCACAGTTGGATAGGTAGTCTCCATTGCTGCATACTATGATTATTCCCTGTATATCTTTCCTTTTAAAAGGTTTTTTGGCTTTATTTATAAGTATCTCCACAAATATGGAGAACTAAGCAGAGGAAAGCATGAGCTGTCCAGGAGAACTCTATGTGCCTCTTAGGCAGCTGCTCTGTGGTGGGATGACCTGGGGATAACTTAGCCAGGTCGCCTGCTCTCCGTATCCAACTGCTTTTTTTTGATCTAAGTGCTTCTTCTGACCTTTCCACTTTCCACAGCATGCCAAGACTGGTGTGGATATCCACAAAGAAGCAATACTGGACCATTTTCCTCCTTTGTAAGTCTATTAAACCCTAATGAAGACCAGTCATATCTGACAGTGGGATCTGCCTTTTTTTTTTCTCTTTCTTTCTTTCTTTCTTTCTTTCTTTCTTTCTTTCTTTCTTTCTTTCTTTCTTTCTTTCTTTCTTTCTTTCTTTCTTTCTTTCTTTCTTTCTTTCTTTCTTTCTTTCTTTCTTTCTCTCTTTCTTTCTCTCTTTCTTTCTCTCTTTCTTTCTTTCTTTCTTTCTTTCTTTCTTTCTTTCTTTCTTTCCTTCTCTCCTTCTCTCCTTCTCTCTTTCTTTCTTTCTTTCTTTCTTTCTTTCTTTCTTTCTTTCTTTCTTTCTTTCTTTCTTTCTTTCTCTTTCTTTCTTTCCTTCTCTCCTTCTCTCCTTCTCTCTTTCTCTCTTTCTTTCTCTCTTTCTTTCTTTCTTTCTTTCTTTCTTTCTTTCTTTCTTTCTTTCTTTCTTTCTTTCTTTCCTTCTCTCCTTCTCTCTTTCTCTTTCTCTCTTTCTCTCTTTCTCTCTTTCTCTCTTTCTCTTTCTCTTTCTCCCTTTCTCGCTTTTCCTTCTTTCTTTTCTTTCTTTTCTTTCTTTTTCCTTCCTGTGTTATCTCTTGCTATTAAACATGGTACTTATTGTTTTTTAAAGAAAGTTGGCTTTGAGGTTTTGTTTAATAAGATGTTCAAAAACAGTTATTTCCTTTACGAAGGCAGTTATTTACCCTTTTGTAATAATTTGTATATTCCCTAAATGCTATAGGGATATTCTTGCTAACTCTGGCCAAAATAAAATATAAGGAAGGAAACCACTGGCTGTATGTTAGAGCAGGTCAGGAAAGGGGCAGGTTGATTTATGCTTCCAAATGATGCAATGCCATGAAGCATTTACAGGCACACTGGCTTGCAGGGATGTGAGGAGTCCTCAGTTGCCACTGGCAGGCACAGCAGAGCAGCAGCCCCACACTGGCCTTGGGAGGAGGCTAAAATCCACTGCCCACTCCATCCTGCACAGAGAGATGATGCTGGTCCCAGTGCAAAAGCCAAGACTCAGGGAAACTCAGCCTCTCAAGTCATTTATCTGCTTCCTGAAATCCTCCATGATCTATTCAAGTGCCAAAGTAAATGAACAAATCACATTTTTAATGTTTTGCTCATTTTGTTTGATAGATTGCCAAGAGAGAAATTTCAAGGGGTCTACAAGTCATTCAGGTGAAAGAGTGACTTTCTGCTGTGTTTTTCATGTGAATAAAATGCAGATCTATAAAGGATTAGGAGTCTTTATTCAGAGTTTGAACTTTAACATTCCTCAAGCCTCAAATTTTTAATCTTCAAAAGAAAGTAGTCATTTCATGGCGAGTCATGAAATGTGAATTATTTATTCCACTAGTAAATATGTAATTAGGCATATTTTGAAAATCTGTAATTAATCCCTCACCCCTTAAACCCATAAGAAATGCTAATATGCCTCTGAGGTAAGGCAGGTTTCTATAAAGGGCATTATGTAAGCTGTTCTGATCTGTTGTATAATTATGTTTGCCGTCTGTAGTGGAAAAAAAATCCTAGTGAGAATTTGTTGTGGAAGAAAGGGAAGAAAGGGAAGAAAAAGCTTCACTCCTCACTGAGCAGGAGGCAATTATTAAATGGCAATATATCCAAACCTTTTCATTTGGTTGGATTGGGTTTCAAAGGGTGCGGTGCTTGCATTGGGCAAGAAAATCAAAGCTGCTTGTTTTATTCCTACAAGATGCAGCAAATTATCAACCCTGCCTCAATAGCCCCATGGCCAAGGAGCTCTTATGGCCTTGCTACACCCACAGTTTAGCACAACTGTTGTTACCTCTTTATCCTCTTGTTCCAGTATCTTCCCCAGTGGATTTTTCCTAAAAAAAACAAAGGGCTGGAATTCAAGCAGTGTCCTTTGAACCATGGCCACTTTTTCATCTTGCATCATGATAGCACAATATAAAGAAATATGACCAAAATGGAATTTATTTATATTTCGCATATACATGAAATACAACTTTCTGGCTTGCTTTTGCAGCTAGAAAATCTGTTGAGAAGAAAGTTTATCTGACTAATTTTACTATTGTGGAAAACCTAAGAGCAGATTGCTGAGTTCAAACATGATTTTAGTTTGAAATGACTACACATATTTTAAGAACATTTCACTAACAGCAAGCGCCAGAGCTCTGTCACTTTGCTGTAAGAGTCTCTTGTTAACATTTTAACTCCTCTGACAGGACAGGGACAACTTCCTTCTTGAGCTGATGAAAGCTATTTTGGTCAAAATTGGGCATTTTGGCACTTGAAGTTGGATTTACAGGGCACCATGGGGGGCCTGTACACATCAGAAAAGATTATTTAAATTTTCTCTAAAAACAAGCAGACAAGTTCATGCAGATATGTTCATTCATGATTAGTGAAAACAAACACCCAGCTACAACCCTGGAAGAAGTAGGTTGCTGTTTTCCAAAACAGATTAACAGGGACGAGATTTTTCTGTATGATGTGGACTGTTTTCAGTACTTAACCATTCTCTAAGTCCTAATTACTGAGCTAATTAGTTCATTATTTCCTCACTCCCACCAGTGGTGGTATGTGAGAATTTTATCTCCTTTTTCTCCATGCAGCTTTTTACTTTTTTCCCCAAGGCAAGAACCTTAGGTCAAACCTGTGGCTTCAAAATTATCTCTATTTCAAGGCCCTCTGAAAGAGACACCTTTAAAAGTGTGCTGAATTTGTTCAGAATTTACAGAATTTGAGCATCAATAAAGCAGATGTACAGCCATTTCTCTTCTGAAATGTAGGCAGCTTCATGTTATAAAGTTTGTAGCTCCTAACACTGTGCCATAAGAAGAAAGTGCCTGTAGAAGCTAAAAAATACTCATCAGGAACACATGCCTGAGTCAATGACACTCAATGGTAGAGGAGCACTGAAGTGAACACAGCTTTTTGTAGTCTGAATTACTTTAAAACAATAAGAAATTGAGCAAAGCTATTGACCTCCTGGTGAATTTGTCAGGGGTATTTTAATGTTTGTCATTTTTATTAAAGACCTTGGAGATGTGAGATGATGTGAGGATCCCAGCTTTTGTCTGAATCAAGTAAGTGCACCAACAGGGTAGATGCTGCTTCACTGGGGAGAAAGTCTGTGGAAATATACCCTGCTCCTCTGTGGTTTTGTTCTGGAAGCCTTTAATGCTTAGGCACTCTCTTAGGAGTAAAAAAAGGGGCATTTCCAGGGAGTCATTTATGCCACCTTAAATGGATGTGCTGGCTTTTCCATACCCATTAGCCCACAGCAAATGGCAAGACATCTAATTTTCTGGTGCATGAATAGTTGACTGAAGTGAATAGAAGCCCAAGTCCAGCTCTGAAAGAACCTAGCCCAGATGGCAATTACAAAGACCTTCATATGTATCATTGAAATTTTATTATTTTTACATCCAGTTGATAATTCCTGGGGTCCTAAAGGATGAGTAATCAGCACTGGCATTTGGCAAAGCTGTGTCTGCTTATTTTTATTTCAATTACACATAAGTCAAAAATATTCTTGTTTGTATTTTAAGGCACAGCAAAGAGGGAGTATAAATTCCCATAATGTGAGCTTTTCAATGAGGTTACATTTCAGTTTTCAGTTCATTTTGTAATGTGAATATAGAATAGAAGTGCTGTCAGTGGACATTATAACCAAAAGTATGCTGGCTTCAACAATGGAGAGATAAACCTCTCCTCAGATGGTGCTTTTGGTGCAGAGCAGTGTCTGTGTCAACAAAACAATCCTCAAAAATGTAAAGGACTGCTGCAAAGAGGAAGGGAATAATCAGATCTCCAAGTCTCTTGAAGATAGGACGAGAAGTAATGAGCTTAAATTGCAGTAAGAACGATTCAGGTTAAAACCCTCGTGTGATAAGAACAGCTATGCACCCCGAGACACTGCCTGGGGAGGTGGCAGCATTTCCAGCACTGAAGGCCTTAAAACCCCAAAGATAAGCATTCTGTCAGGAATGCCACAGGTGCCAGGGACGGCACTATTCACCTCTGGAAATCCCCTCCAGCCCTTTGAGGTGATGACTTCCCAGGGTTATGCACTTTGGGATGGCCTGAGATGTGAAGCTCTGGCAGAGTTGTGCCTGTTGGGAGATTTTCATCTATGATAGAACCTCCACATTGTTAGGTCTGGGGAGGTCTGAAGAATGATAAGTGTGTTTGGAGGAAATGAGAAGGAGCACTTTAGCATGCCTGGTTTTGGGAAAAAGCAATTTAGGCAAATTGGGTACCATGAAGTCCAAGTCTTTCCATGGACCCTCTCCTTGTTTTTCTGATTCATTCTCAGGGTACATCACTGCCCAGCTTTCTTGTTGGGCACAGATATCCCTGAGTAAAAAAGCAAAAGGGTTGGAGTGTTTCATTTGCACCATTCAGCAAAACAGGATATTGCCAAAACCTTGAGGAGAGGGGGAAAAAAGGATGGGCATGCGGGGAAAGCCAGTGGAAGGAGAAAGCAAATTGAAGTATCAGGAGCCTTTAGAGGGCAGTAAGAATCCTTGAAGGGGAAAAATAAGGGGAAAAAAGAAGGCTGTAGTAGATGAGAGATGGAACAGGGTGTTACAGGGGGAGCTGAAAGGAAATGTTCCAGGATTTTGGTTGCCAAACCTCCCAACCACACTGAATTGCCCAGGTATTTTTTATACCTGACTGGTTTCTAATAATGCCCATGAACAGAGTTTCTGCTGATAAGCTCAGGTGAATAGTAGTGGTATGACAAATATGTTTCTACTTGGCCCTTGCCAAGATATTAGTGGAACTTTGGTGTTATCTGTCTTTGAAACTCAGGATGGTGTGATCTGCTTTTTTGGTATAACTATAAGGATTCAGTAAAACAAATGAAACCCAAAAGCCTTGAAATGCTACCAAGTGCTCTCCTGCACCATTAAATGGTTCCTCCCTGAGGAAATGAACTGATTCCTGGTCCTGGTATGTGTTCATCCAGATTTCTGCATTGTGCAGGCACCACACCCGGGGTGCATGTAAGGTGAAGGAAGAGGTGGGATGAGCCCACATGCTCACTGCTCTGGAAGCTGCTGTCACCACCACAATCCCACTCTCAGTGATAACATTCTTGAGAAAACTTTGACTCCCAGGCAAGCTGGGAATTTGCTCCACATGGGCAAATCAGGTCTAAATTTTGCCTCTTCACACCATAAGGAAAGCTCCCAATTTTATTTGCCAGGCGTTTCTCAAGGCAGTGTCCCCTACCCTATCAAAAGATGCTCTTACATCATCATTCATTAAACATTTGCTGCATGACAGCTCCATTGTGCCATTGCATTCCAGCTTTCTGTGTTTAGTTGCTCATAGTAAAATTGCTTTTACACTAAAATGACTGCACAGGGCAGATGAATGTACTGCTGCACATAAACATTTGCCTTGCCAACTGGTCCTAGTTAGTTGGTTTGAGTGGAAAACCATGGGAGAGATTTGAAGTTAGAAGGCATAAAAATCTAAAGCCAGGATCTAACACCACGTTAGCTGCTGTTCTAGCTTATCCGTGGGTCCCCACTTCCCAAGTATCTTACATATAATTACTACATTGCATTTTTAATTATGTTTGTTTTCTTCCTTGCACTACCCATTTCTTACATTTCTTCTTCAATGTACATAGTACCCCAGCAACATCCACATTTATAATTACAGAAGATAAAGTTATAATATTCCTGAGGCAAAACTGCATTTTAACAACTGTGCTAATGTGGAAAACAACTTGTGCAGAATAAATATGCCCTACAATTAGTGGTATGCCGGCATTTTTCATGGTTACCTTACATATAAATAAACTCAAGCCACTGACATTTTTCCTAAGGGCTTTCATCTCTGCAGCCCCAAAACTGCAGACAGATTTGTTGTAAGTAACACTATCGCCATATTAAGTTTGAAAGCCCATTATTTTTTTAAAAATTCATCTGCTTTTGCATCTGCATAGCTCGGGGCTGGGCCGGTGGGTCTGATATTGTCTGTGTGATGAACCGTGGGCACGTCCTGGCTCCCCGAAGCCTATCATTTGGCTGAGGCTAACAGGAGGTGACTGGGCAAAGCCGTTTCACCTGAGGGTGGGCCAGGTCACAGGTCACTTGTAATAGCTCCTCCATGCATCTCCAGACCTGTAAATGAGACCAGAGCTTGACTCACTCCACTACACTTGCTTTGTCTTAGACGGATGCTCTAATCAAACAAATTACCTAGCCCGTGATCACAGCCACTGAGCCAGAGATGGTTTTGCAGACGTTTGTCTGGAGCCCTCCAAGCCCCCTCGGCCGTGCAGCTCTGCTTTAAAAGGAAGGGCTAATGTTTTCCACCAAAGGTAATAAAAAAGATTGCGGTCACTTGGCTGAGCTGGCTTCGGAAAGAAATCCCCGGAGACACCGTGGGACACAGTTTGACACACGCAGCACAGCAAAGGGCATGGCTAGGAAATAATGAAGGCTCTGGCTGCCCACAGTGTGGGGGTACACACACTATGGCTCCATGGACCCAGAGCATCCCCGTGAAGCCTAAATATTGCATCAGTAAGAGAATAGGTGCACCTTACCTTTGGGTGGGATTCCTCTCTGCTTCGGGCTTTATTTTGGTTTTTTTTAAAGGGGGAAAAGACTAAGATGGGCAAAAATCTCATGGGAATAAGGTGAGCCCAACCATAAATAACTGAGCTCATCCAGCACCAATAGAGAAAAGCATACAGGCGTGGTTTGTTTATTGTAAAAGTCAGCCTTAGGCAAAGGATTTAAAACTGATCAGCCTGCTGCAAACATATTATATTAGTCTTGTATTTATTTATTGCACAGTCCTTTAGTTTTATTTATTGACTGTCATTTCCTACTGTACTGCAGGCAGTGCTGTCACTGTATTTTCTTAAAACTTTCACAATAAATTTGTAAACATTAAAAAACCCCAGCCATCCCATATTTTTATCCTGTGTTTTCCAGATATTTTGGCTTTTGTAGAAGTAATGTCAGTTGTTTACTTGATTCTGACTCAAAGGCAAAAAACCAAACCACCACTCTAGGTACTTTCTAGTTTCAGATGTTTTGTGTGATTGTAAAAGAGAAAGAAACCAGTTTTGACTGAGAGAATGAGCTACTGCAAACAATCTGTTGCTAATATAGTCTAATTGCTAGTGATATTTTGAGAAAACAATTAAATTGGAAGTAGGGTTACTTTGGTGTTTATTGTCTGTGACAGCTTCTTTTGGGAACAGGCTCAAGGGCTGCCGAACTGAGGCTGTGATGATGTGTGAATAATACTTATCATCAATACAGAGCCAGCCAGCAAAGCAGGGAATTACAAAATGGTCAAGCTCACCTGTTAGACGTGTCAGGATGGGCAGGGAGCTGTTACATGGTCAACATGGTCACAGGTGGCTTCTTCCACTTTTCTGTATTTGCACCCTGCAGCATCAACATCATTTTATTGCCCTAGGAACTGGGGGGACGATGCTTAGGTTCCTCCTGAGTTTCAGCTAAAAAGTCAGCATAAATTCGGTTGTTGGAGGGAAAGGTGCCATACACTGGAAGAAACACATTTGAACTGTCAGTCTAACAGCTCAAGGGAAAAGTCTGGGCAAAATTCCCGTGGATTTTCCCGCATCCAGGTTTTCACTGCTGGTTGTCACTGTGATTAGTTCAAGGTGTAAACAGACGTGCCCTCTGCAAGCAGATGTGCTAAAAGAAGAGGTTGTCACCCACCACCAGGCCTCCCACTTCTTTTTTAACACCCTCTGCTGGAAAACACCCCCCTCTCCCTCCCCACCAGCAAAGCTGCTCACCTGGGTCCACCCGGCCCCATTTTGAACACCTCCAGGCAATGCTCCAAAAACTTCAGCTGAGATGAAGCCATTCAGTGCAACCTCCACCTGAAGGGCTGCAGCCATCACAAAGAAGTTGAAAGGGCATAAAAGAGTTGCCTTGAGGCCACCAAAATGGTTTTGGTGATATGGTCAGTGATATGGTTCGGTCAGCAGCATTGAATTGAGTTCTTGTCATGCCATCACATACAAGCTACCAGAGAAATGGCATTAAAGACAGGTAGTAATTCTCAGTTCAAAGAGGCCAGATCTTTGGAAATATGTAAAATGGGTACAATGGTTCAGTTACTGAACTTGGTACTGCTGGAAGAGGTCATCACCACACCATCCTGGCCTTCAGCAAGTGCTGGGTGGGGTGTGCTGCTGCTCCTCAGTGTCGAGAAGTCCAGGCATGGCAGAGAGGACTATTTAACCCCATATTTGTATTGGTTTGTGATCTGCAGAGTTTGCATTTACAAGCTTTTTTATTGTGGCAGTAAGTCTAGGAAACGCTTCTTTATGTCTCCTATGAGAACACTAGTGCTCACAATATCTTCCAGCTCCAGAAGTCAGAGATTTAGGAAAAGCATCAGCTGCCATCTAAGTGGGAACAAAATCAGATGAAAGGTTTTGACAGTGAGAGACAGTGTCTCAGGAGCTCTCTCATTTTTGTCCTCTCTGCAGAAGTGCTTGCATCAAGACCTTAAAACCCCTCTGTAAAAGCTGTTTGTGTGAGAGCAGATGGTATTTCATTGTCTTTTGCTACTGATCTTGAATTATCAGCCTTTATAATGAAAATGCCAATTCAGCCTTGACTATTCTGCTATAACTCTACCAGGACCACTATAATGTACACGCCGTATATACTGAATATTTATTATGGCACTGTGCATATTATTTATTGTATATGCAGCATATTTTGTTGGTGAAAAATGATACCTTATCTAAGTCAATGAGCATAACCCAGAAAAATATGGCAGAGTAATCATGTGATTCATAATTGACATCTGCTCTCCAAAGACTTGGATAGAATCTGAATTTTCAGCATGCACTGGAAATGCTCTTCTGTTTGCTGGTCTGGGCATAACCATGCCACTGCTCTCCCCAGCAGCTCCATCAGTCTTCTGTATTTCCATAATTCCCTGGGTGCATAGAAAAGCTGGGCCAGGCACATGCTGAAAATATTTCAAGAAGTTGCTGATGTTTTTCAGTGTCCAGGAATAAGACAAGGAAGCAGATTTTTTCTGTCCAAATACTAATGAAGACCAGCCTGTGCTCATCCTCAGTGTTTTCCTAGAGTCACAGTGGGATTTTATATGTACACATGCATTCACGTATATATGAGTGTATCTTCTGCTCCGATGTCTGTTGGATATTTTTCTCTTGGATGTCACAGCCTGGATGTGGCCAGAGCAGTGAAACCTCTGCAGCCTCACCCCTCTCCAGCACTGACTCCTTGGTTCAATCCTGTTGTAAACCCCAATTTAATGAATGTGCCTTTTCTGGAACAGCATACAAGTTCCTTGCATGCAGTTGAGACAACGTGGTCAAATTGCTGAGAAAAGGGGATTCAGGGTGTGGTGGTGAATGTTTTTTGTCACTTTTCTGTCACTGCTCCTTCCTTCCGGCCATGAGAAGCTCATGGGGCAGTGGGTGACCTGGCTGCACTCAGGTTGTCTCATCAGCCTAATTATTAACCAGATTTCCAGACTTAACGTATCAATGGATTACACAGGCATCAGTGAACAACTCCCCAGAGGAGAAGAGGGATTTAGAAAAATCCACAGAAATTACATATTAGGTAAAGTCATATCTGATCTGTAGAGACTTGACTGAGTTTATGGAGAATAGAAGGGCAGTGAAGCTGGAATTTGAGAAACTGAGCTGTGTGAAGCCCCTCATTTCAACAAGCACCACAGCTTGGGAAGTTTTCCTTTTGCCATCTTAATTTTTCCTGCTTTTGTGGATTCTTTAGTGTCTGCTACTGCAGCTGGGAGAAATCTAGAGGTGTCCCACCCCTTTGCAGCCTGGCTGTGATATGGCATCCTTGCACGTGTGGGAGGGAGGGTGAGGAGGGTGAGGAGAGGATGAGGAAGGCTTTAGCAGAATAAACAACAAGGGAGACACAGCAAGAGTTTTTGAACAAGAGTCCAAATCACATTATCGACAACATCTAGAGAACAGCCCACATTTTTATTGGTGCTGCTCTCGCTGCAGGAATGTGTCAAGTTTGTTTCAGCATTTGAACAAGTCTTCCTTGTCAATGACTTTTTTTTCATTTGGATAGATTATGCTCTGTTCGTAGCACACTTAAAAGCAATAGCTGAAGAGAACAGAGGCTTCACCACTTTGATATTGAAAAGACAAAAATTTTATGTATATATGAGGGGGAGTTAATCCTGCTCTCACTGAAGCCTTTTGGAAGATTCCCAGTGACTTTGCAGAGACTTTGAATTATGGCCAGCTTTCGTGGTTTTTTTTTTTTGGTTTTTTTTTTTTTCCTTTTTTTTTTCCCCTTCCCCTCTTGCAAGATGTCAGGAATAAATATTTTAATTCAAAATGGCACTGTAGCCCTTGCAGCGCTGCTGTCCCCGGCAGCCTCCGGCACTTTTCCCAGCAGTGAGGTGTGGGCACATCCTTCGGTGGGCACAGACTCACCAGGGAGGTGCCAAAACTCTGCAGAGCAAGGCCAGCATCAGCTAGCAGTCAAGCTGCTTCATGCACCCAAAACTCACCAAAATTCCACGTAGTTAAGTGGGCTCAGTGAACAGCAGAGGAACCTGCATGCTGCTTGCATTGTGCCTGCCATGGAATAAGACATAGGAAGCCATTCTAGAGATAATTTTAAAATATTTCAGCTTCTCTGGGTATGCCAGATGAATGGCAATAAAGCCAGGAATCAGTGCTTTGTACCAAATAACCAAATCTGGTTTGGTTATGCTGCCCTTGCCCCAGCAGAAGTTGGCAGCCAGGCAGAGAGGATGGTGGCTTTACTGAGAGCAGGAGAACAATAAGGCTTGTAAATAGTTGTGGGAATCCAGAGCTTCCCTCTGGCTGCCCTGGCAGGTCTGGGACCCTGGCAGGGGTCAGAAACCCCCCTGGACAGAGCCCCCAGAGACACTGGCTGTGATCTCTGTCCATGGAAAAGAGTTTTCAATCTTACAGCATGAATTACCAGCTCTGAGTGTTTGATATCAGTAATAATTAAGTGTGGCACAGGTGCAAAAGTAAAATTTTAGGATTTTAGATTAGGGGTCCAAAGGGGACAAGATGGAGGAAATTGGGTGTGCCTTGTCCTTTTTCTCCTTCTTCATGCCCTCCATGTCTCACTGTGTTGTTGGCATTTTTCTGTTGGTTCAGGCTGGGGACACACTGTCCAACGTAGGTGACAGATATTGGCACATTATTGTAAATCCAGCCCAGGGAATTTCTGGTATTTAATGTTTGTCACATCCCACTGAGGGCAGAGCCCCACACGCTGCCCTGCAGGACAGAGCTGGGCAGGGCAGCAGAACATGTGAGAGATAAACAGAATAAACAACCTTGGAACCAGCACAGACCAATTATGGCTTCTGCTTTGGCAGCAGGGCTGACAGACAGAGACTTTCTACAATCTCAGGATCATCAATACCTCAGATTCCGACAAATAGTGGCTGCAAAAAAAAACCTCTTTAAAAATTTGTTGGATTTTAATGAAGGCAGCTCACAATGTGTAAGAGGGAGAATGCTGCTATGTCGCAGTGGACTTGCTTGCATGTCTAGCCTGGGAGCTGTTGTGAAGGCTCATGGTCTGCGCCATGGGACTCAGTGTGCCTTGGAACAGTGCTTGAGTAGTCACTCATTTTATACACCCAGCATGTGCCCATACATATGGATAGGCAGAGACATGTACATACATTTATATATGTCTGTGTAAATCTGTATATACATATATGCATATATGTGTATATATATATATTTATGGACACACTGCATATTATTGAATATACATGCCATACCTTTGTATACATGCATACATATGTATATATGCCTAGGCTTTATGCATTTTTATGAGAAAAACAAAATATAAAAAAGAAAACAACTAAATGCAGATAACTAACAAAACACAATAAATATACCTATTTAAATACATCTTGGGCCCTTGCATGTATACAAATGTACAGGTGAAACAGTTTCAGGGATATTTTACCTTTTCACATAATATAAGATGAACCATATTACAGACTGTTCATAGTGGAGAATTGCTACAAAGCGAATCAGAGAAACCAAGTTTTCCTCCTGATATATGGGTCAATATAAAGAGTGTGTCGCTCATGTTGTGACCAGCCTCCCCAAGAGGAGTTCTACAAATGAGACTTGGAAGTGCCCTTAGAGAGATGGTGTTTGTCTTTGAAAAGTGTCTGGGCTGCCTTGGTGGGGTGGTGCAGTCAGCAGCACTCACATTGCAGCTCTCCAACAGCAAATGTGGTTTCAGCACATGAACATCAGCTGTTGGTATGTTCAGAAGTTCAAAAACTAATCATCTCTTCCCAACAGACCTACCTCCTAAATGCTTCTACTCCACCTATTATCACATCATTTGAGCATCCCAGAGTGGTACCAGGAAACACCAGTCTCTGGCCAAAAGAATTTGAAGTGCATTTTCTGGGTGCAGCATTAAATTTCTTCCCAGGGATACTTAGTCTTGATGTCTGTCTTCCAGGTAAAGCAGAAAGAGACTGCCTTCTCCTTCCAAAAAGGGGTAGAGCAATATTTGCCCTGATTTCGGATGGCAATTGTTGGCATGCTGCTTGGAGGGGCTGGTACCCAGCTTATGCCAATTCTATTCAAGAAAAGAAACATGATACCAGGCGGAAAAATAATAATGCGAAAATTGATAGAGTTTCTGAAAGTCAAACAAGCATCTCTGACTTCACTGTGTCACCTGGCTAACACTGAAAGCTGATGCTGATCCTGATTTTCACAGGGTTAAAACCCAAACCACAAGACATGGCTGATGCAATCAAGTCACAGTGATAGCCAGGCAGCAGTTTTTGCCAAAGCCCAGCTTAGAAAGATGCTCCATACAGTCCTTGCCCTCAAAAAAAAATGAAAAGCAGACAGCACTTCAATATCTTACTGTCTCAAAAAAAAAAAAAAAAAAAAAGGAGCTGCTTGTTTGCTTGTTAGTAGGGACAAAAATCAAAAATTGGTTCGGGTTTCTCAGGAAGCAGCATGATTCTCCTTCCCTGTGGTACTCAGTTCCTCCAGCACGTGCCCACAGATGCTGTGAGCTGTGAGATCTCAGCTGTGGGAATTCCTTCATCAGAGGAGCTCTCCTGGGCACAGGAAATTTTCCTTTTCTCCTCAGTTCCTGGTGTTTGAGGTCTTAATTTGTCAAGCCTTGCTTTTGAGCAGGAGAATAGCACAGTCCTTTGGGAGTGATGTGGGATGCCCATCCCTGTGGACAGGACTGGAGAGGGATCAGTGGCCATTTCCCAATGCTTTTCAGATGCCCTCATTGAACGAGGGGGTGGGGGAACATCCTGGAGATGTCAGAAATACCAACAGCGAAGGGAAGAGAGAACGAAGGAAAAAGCACAGTCACATCTGTAGCTGATTTAACCATATATAAATAAATAGTAGGTTTCTCTGGCACTGCCAGCACAAATAATTAAATGGTGCATTTAGGTTCTAGGACACCAAAATACAGAGGGATATGAGAGAGAGTGACATGTATGTATTTGTCCCAAATCATATGTTTATCTTTTTTTTCCCTCTATGCAATTAAAAGTTCATTAATAACCATATGTCTAAAATAAAAGCAGGGCAGCAGGGCTGGACTGGGCCACATATCAGACTGCATGCACAGGGAGCTGGGGGCTGCTGTGCCTGCAGTGAGACCGGGGCTCTGGTTTTATTTAGGGCCACGCCTCGGCAGTTTTAAGACAACACAATGCAATTACTCTGACCACAAAATGTTCTGCTAGAGCCTGATGGTCCCCAATGCCACCAGGAAGGGGTACTGGGAGCAGGCCAGCCTTGCCAAAGCCTCTGCGACGGGGCTGTCAGCAGGCATCTCCCTTCTCAGACAGCCCTGAGATGTTAAGGTGGGTTTAGCTCCACATATACCTGCCAGACCCAGGGATTAATTTCCTGTAGCTACCTGCTTGTTGCCTCTCTAGGTGCACAGCTGAGGATGTGTGAGAGAGATGCTGGCATCCAGGGTTTGAAAAATATCCTTTCCCCCTCTTAAAAAATCTTTGCCAGTGCTGGGAATCTGCTGCCTCTGTTCAGGTGAAGCTCCCTTGGCATTTTTCTTAGAAGCAATGAAGACATCAAGCCTTATATGGATTCCATTATTATTTTGTTTTATTGTCTTGTTGTTTTATGAGGGACTTGTAGCCCACAGGGAGCAGGAAGGCGCTACCAACTAAACCAGGGTGGGGAGCAGAGGAGGCACGTCGAGGCTGCCTGGTATCGGGGAATGATTTCATCCAGAGCCCTATTGTGGCAGGGAAACAATTCCCCTTCACCAACAGGCCCACTATTGTGCTGCTGGTGCCACGGGACATCTGTGGCTGAGCAGGGTTGCACAATTGCCAGCGTGGTCCCTGCCAGAGCCCTTGGCTCCATGGAGCTGGGACAGAGGCAGGGCTCAGCATGGCGTGTGGGTACCGTGGGTGCCTTGGTGGGGCAGCCTGAACTTGGCCACACAGCCACAGGCTGGCAGAATTGTGTTGTGACAACCAGAGGATACTGATACACCCCTCCTGCTCGCTTCCCTGCCCTCTTACATTGATTTGGGAGTCCTCAGGCCAATCAAATGTGTGACCAAACAAGCGGTGCTGTAGCTACAGTGTGGGGTCCAAGCAAAGGAAGGGTGAGTCAGGTCATCCAATCCTTTTATTATTTTTAAAGCTGCATTCCATGTAGGTAATGCTAATAGCAAACCAAAGTGGGATTTGTGAGTTAAGATGACAAGTGGTGTTGAAGTGTTTCAAGCTCCTTATCTCTTTCCCAGACTTCTTCATCCGGAATTTAGATCATCTAAATGCAAAACCATGTGCCTCTGGCTTTGTCTTCTTCTTGCAGTTAATTTTCTATTAAAATGGACATTCAATTTTAACCTGTCGAGCAGGGATGGAGCAGCTTTGAATGGAATGAAAGACACACAGTGCTAATCTGATTTGCACATCCAAATTCCTCTGCTAGCACCTCTGAACTGAGCCTTCAAAACCCTCCAAGCCAGAAACACCATGTGTGTGGACAAGGAATCCACACAAAGTCTCAGATAGTCAGAGAACTTTGGAGGGTCAAAAGCTCCTTGGTGGCTGTCTAGAGAGCACACAGCACAGCCACACATTGGCTGTGGGACCATGGCAGCTCCTGAGAGGTCTAGGCTGGGTTTTAAGGGATATGTAAGCATAACTTTTAGTTTTATAGGTGTGTTCATGCTCACATGGGCACAGCTCATGCAGCTACATGAGCTAATTTTCATTTTCAGTTTTGGGGACTGCCAGCAATGCAGACTGTGCATAGAACAAGCTATGGCAGAGATCTGGGATTTATCTGCATCTCAGGAGGGTTTCATTGCATGCCCTGAGTTCCAACAGCTCTGCTTACTCAGGCTTGAAGTTACTGCAGGTGTGTCTCTGTACAGCAGCAACATTCTCCAATTCCAGCAGCACACAGATCTGGTTGTTTTTTATCCTCCACCTTCTTCAACCAGCCTGTGTCCTCATGGGGGCATCCCTTGGGGTTATGATTAGTGGTCCCACCTCAAAAGTCAGTGCTGGAAGATAAGAAATTACCTGATTTTTCACATCTCCTTTGAAAACTTGGAAACAGAGCTGCACACAGCTGGGCTGCAGCAATACTAACCAACCCCTTAGGACTGCTCTGTGTGAAAAGAGACTGGGACAACCCAGAGAGAATGAAAGAGTCAAAAATGGTTTTAATTTTCTTCCCTGTATGCTGTGTGTTCAGCAAGCAGGGACTGGGATCAGCCTCCAAGCCTAATTGTTGTTTCTCCATAAGGGCATTTATAGAAGCATCTGAGTAGAGGGACACATACTCCTGTGGTGTCATGTCAGAATTTCTACAAAACCATGTAATTTGTGCATGTGTGCAACCTTGTATTTTGTTTTTGGGTTGGATTTTTTTTTTTTTTAATTTTTCTGTCATAGGCTGCTGGCAGATAAAATGCTACTCCCTCAGCCTGTTATGAGTGTACACTAAGCCATTCCCAGCCAACTGGAGCTTTTCCACAAGATGGTACTTAGCCCAGTCTGTAATTGAAACAGGGCATGGATGCTCCTGGGGAAGGCAAACGTCAGCCAAAAAAACAGGCCGAGATAGTCAAAGATATTTAGTATACAAATAAGAAGATGTTTCATAAATATCTTATAAAAACTGTAATTTACTTCCCAATATTTCAGCAGATTATCTCAATGCAAACAGCAGATGTATTTTGGAACGAGACAAATGTTTAGCAAAATTGAAGTTATTCATGTGCAGTCACACAGGGAATATTTGCATGATATTTTACTAATTGCTCTAAAATCTGAATTGTAGCAAATAAACAAACAGGGGGAAAAAAATAAACCAGCAGAAAGATTAGCCCCAGGCCTCTCTTTTTAAGTTCTCTGAGTCTTATTTCAACAGCTCAACCTCTTTTCTCCGGTGTCCTGGGGTTGTCTCCTCAGCATTCTTCTCAGTCCTGTTACCTTTTTGCAGACTCTTCTTTTTCCCTGATGGCATTTCTTCTGAGAGGGGTTTGATTTTCTTCCTCCATCAGAGTCCAAGCACCCTCCCCTGGTCTGCAGCTCTGCCTGCTCCTGTTTCTCATTTCTTGACTAGAGTCAACAAGAATAATTTCCAATGGTCAAATTTTCATCATCATTTTTGGGGAAGAACTTTGCTATTGTACTGAGCTCAAGGATTGCCCTAAATAGGATTAGCCATAGAGAAAAACCCAACACAAAAGGAGTAGATGCTTTTATAGTAGCCAGGAATTCAGACTTTGATTACTTTAACCTTCTCTTACAAGTTTCAAGTTACAGCAGCAAGGATCAAGTTGTAGTTGCTGATTGTTATGACATTATTTTTTGTCAGGTCTATTTATTTGCTGTCCCAGAAAAGAGAATGTATTTCGAGACGTCAAAATATTTTGTTCGCCTTCATTTGATTGTAAGAGGAGCCTTAGGTGAGGTAAGAAAAATATATGTTTATCAAAATGTTGATGCACGAGATGGCTACATGGTTGTATATGTTTCATCCACCCAAAGGAATGCTTTGGGTACAAAAAAAATCAAGCAGTAGGAATTTAGCAGAGGTCAGAATTGAACCTGCTATGTCTTACATAGAAATCACATTGACTGCAGCAGGAGCAAACAGAAGTCCTTGGTTTCACACTACAGCTGTGTTTTACCCAAGGTGTTGCAGTTTCTTACAACAGTGAGTTTCTCTTACCACTCTTCTGTCCAGCCATGTAGCTGGGTAGGAAATGCACTTCTTACACATGGCTTCTATGGCAGAGGGAATTTTTTTAGCATCTAAGTCTTTAAGATAGAAAATCATTTTGTAAGTCATGTCCCTAACACTGAAAATTCCCCCTGCTCCATTCTGGATTCTGGGAGCCTTGGAGGGAGTCCAGCCTGATGCAGGGTGGACACCTTCTCCTAGTTTACATAACAAGCATTTTCAGGATCCTGTTCTTCATTCTGGCCAGTATTTTAATTTTAACCTTAATTTTCCTTATGCTTGCGAGGTACAGGTGGATGGGGATGTTGAGCTAAATGCACTAGGTGCATTTTAGGTGCTAAAAAATAATATAAGTTGTACATCTCAGCCTCTGAGGTTATATTAAAGTGCTTCTGTAGGCTAAGTTGGTAATTCTTCTATAAACTGATACTTTATTTTTTTTACTTGGAACAACAAATTAATACAAAAGTTGATGGGTATATTATCTGACTAAATAGGAAAAACAAAGGAGAGAACAGGGCATTACTGTCACTATTCTTTTTTCTTTAAGGGAAGAGGTTTCTATTCATGAAGTTTATATTTCGAACTCATTAAAGTCTTTCTTTAGCCTCTCCCATCCGCAGGTCATCACAGGAATGAGTAAAAAGGAAATGTTTTATTTTAACAGAGTCAAACAAAGTACATGAAACACACACTTGCCACTGCATAACATTCCTGAAGTTAAATCACAGAACCAAGCAGAACTTTTTTTTTCCTGCCTCCGTTTTTTACTTCATTGAAAAGAACTTAAAGTATAATATTCTTTCAGGAAGCCTCAGTTGTATTACTGGAAGTAATAGCAATCTCCTAAGCAAAATCCCATGGGACTCATGCCACTCTGCTTTCTGGAAAGCTGCATTCAAGCACATGCAGTGTTGCCTCTTTGCTGAGCACTGCTCTCGTGGCTGTGTGCAGGGAGCTCAGTGTTCAGGAAGCTTTGGATGATGCCAAAGCAGCTGGATATTTTTCACTGGGATCTTCCAGGTGATTCAGCCTTTATGGCAGTTCAGGATCGTGGGAGAAGCTGGGAGAGTTCTGCCCAACCATCCTAACTTTGGTCCTGCTTCTCGCTGTTTAATATGCATGTGTAACTTCCATGACTGTAAATAAAAGTTATGTACATGCATAGAGATGGAAATAGATGCATTTATCATAGCTCAAGACAAGCAGCATCTCCCCAGGGAGCTACTTAGGAGGTTATTGAGGAGACAACAGCAAAGTGGAGTGGGTTGCACCTTTCTACATATGTGTTGTAGAAATTATTGGTGTGTTGCTGATGCTTATGGCGAACAAATAGTTTATTTCTGGGCTAAGAAGCATTCCAATGTAAATACTCAACTGGCAGCTAGCTGGAAGTTTGCCACTTGAAGTTAAAAGGCCCGTGACCAATGGTGTCAGATTAACATTTCCAAGTTGGACAATGTACAAATGGTGTTCTTGGACCGAAATAGAAATAGATGAAAGTGGTCTACTGCAGTGCAAATAACAAACTGGCAACCAGCTGGTCATTGGAAAGAGAATATACTATGGGAATATGCTTTCTGCAGAAATACTTTATTTTGGAGATAAGTATCAACAATAGGAAGATGAGGCTTGTTTAACAAGAACCATATGGTCTCATCCTGCTTTTATTTCACTGAGTGGCAAAGCCCTGATTGTCTTTTGTAGGTGCAGAACAGGGATTACTGCTAATAAACAAGAAGCACAATCACTGTTGCCCTTCAACAGTTATAAACAGGTTATTTTTAATGCACATGATGATATTTCAGGAGACTGAGAGGAAGCAGAATTGGAGGTGCTTGCTGAAAACCAAAATTTTCTTCTGAGAAAACAAGCCAAGACAAAGAGCCATTCAAAACAAAGTTATCAAACTGTGTGAAACCAATACAGCAATATTTCCAAACTGATAAGTGGAGATGTAGTAGATGGGTTCATTCAGAAGGAAAAATTAGTTTGAATTTTTGAGAAGACAATAACCTGTAAAAAGTAACTTATTAGCAAATGAAGAATAATGCAGAGACTTTGCTGAGGTTTAAGTTAACTACACAATTCAGTATGTCAGCAATGCAATTAAAGATAACAGAATTTAGCATTGCAGCTTTGGTATAGTCACAAAATTGTCTTGTGCTACAGAAAGGAAAAAAAACGAAAGGAAATGAAAGAAAGGAAAATGAAACCCAAGGGAATTGCAGCTTCAGTGGAAAATCCTGTTTTGGGAACTTTTCAAGGATGTAAAATATTGTCTAGAATGGTTTACTTTTATGGGTAGGAAGTAAAAAAATAAGTCAAGTAAGAGTGGAAATGGCATTCTTGCCATAGCTAGAAGGTCGCAGTAAAATTCAGAATTGCAAATTCATTTTTTAAACTGGCTGTGCTTTGTTGCTGGTTTGGGGTTTTTTTTATTTGTTTTTGTTTTGGTTTTTTTACAGTGGCTAAGGTTTTTATTTTGGTCTCAAAAAGACAGCAAATAGGAAACTACTAATTAGCAAGAAAATATCAAGGTTTGCACGTGAAAAATATGGATCATGCATGCAGAGCGTCACATTCTCCCTTTGGGTGTAAGTACTCAATCCCATTGATTTGCATGTGTCTGAATACAGCTTATAACAATTAGGGATATCAAAGTTTTGTTAGGCTAGATACTGAAATACATCTTGTTACTAAGTCTGCTGGTTTTGCTCACAAACTTCTTTTTAATTCTTTTCTTGCTTTAAAGTATAGCAAATATTGGAAGTATAAAGAAATAATGCAGAACCAGAAGTATGTGAGGATTCAGATGTTTGGTTTGACTGTCTTAGTTAATCTCCACTTCCAACTTTGAACACCCCTTCCCTAGGACTCCCTTGTCTTTACACTGATGTCAAAACAGCCATAAAACATTTCTGTGGGTTTTTGTGGGCTCCTGATGCCCACCTCAACCCCTCCATCTGAGAAATGTCAAATCCCTGGCACAAATTACTGTAATTTGAAAGTGCTTTCAAGGCACCCCAACAATGAGGGTGACCCCACACTATCTGTGATGGAAGTACGTGACAAGGGTGGTGCTCATCCAAAGCTCTTGAAAGGGCTGGGATGTTTCTCCTGCATGGCTTGGCAAGTTATTTACAGGTGGACCCTGCTGGAACAGGACTTCAGATGCCAACACTTTCAGGATTCAATTTTGCCAAGTTACCAGCAGCTTTCTAATAAATGGGAATGAAACAGAGTGTAGGCACCTTTAAATCCCACCTAGTCCAGCCCCTCTTCAGTGAGCAGGGACATCTTCAACCAGACCAGGTTGCTCAGAGCCCCACAAGCCTGACCTTAAATGTTCCCAGGGATTATGCATCCAGATCCTCTCTGGCCAAACTGTTCTGGTGGTTCAGCAGCCTCATTGCAACAAAATTTCTCCCTTACATCTTGTCTGAGTCTACCTTCTTAAATGCATAATAGGTTTGGATGCTGAAAAACAAAGAAACATTAAAACACCTGTGGGGTGTTGAGGTCTTTGAGGGGGTTGGTACAGAAGAAGGACTAAGCATTTCTGTTGTGCTCACTCAGGGTCCCAACACAGAGCCAAAATGTGCTTGGAGGCAATATGGATGATGATTAATTGCACTTTCCCACTCCCATTCAAGCTGCCTCCTTCTTATTGAACTCTGAGAATTTGTTTATATGTTACATTTTCACCATTTGAAAGCAAGCTTTAATAGGGCCAGTAGTAACTTGCCAATATTACCAATAAACAAAGCTAAAGAGCTGGGCTGCCCCACCACACTCTCCAGCTCCCCAAAGCTGAGGAGGACCCTCTGATTTTATCTCCCCCTCGCTTTTCTTTTCCCCAAGCAGCGGGGATAGCTGAAGCAGCCCGTCACCATTTTATTGCTGGTTCTAATAAACACATATGGGGATGCCTATAACGAGAACAACGAGGAGCTGCTATTGTTCAGCACACGGCCATATGTGGGCTGTCCAGGGGCTCGGCAGCTGCGTCGTGAGTGCTCAGGAATGTCCACAGCCCAGAGAGAAAGGAATGATTTTGAAGGGCTCTGAGCCTCACAAATAATGTGTCTGCTTTACGTACCGCTGTTGCTAAAACAACTTCAGACCGCGCAGCGCCAAAAGCATAGATGTGGTGTTAGTCACTGTGAAAGTTTATAAGGTGATTAAATTGTTAGTAATTGCAATGCAGGCTGAGAAATTAGCTGGGAGCGTGTTGAAGGGAGCTTTGCAAAACAAAAAGGCCTGAATAAATATTTATATAAATATTTTGTATATATATACATATATATATGCATCTGTATGTGGGTGTTTATACACTTAGCACCATTTTTTTTTACATCAGAAACTCAGGCACTCGCACATCTCATACTTCACAGAATAAAATATTTGACCCCAGCACTAATCCATATTTCTTTTATACCATTGTGCGAGGTTGAAAGGCATGCAATTTGCCAATAGTTTTTTCTCCATTAACTACATTTCCTCTGGCCTCATCTGGCTCTGCTTAGGATGGATAATCAACACTTCAGTGGTGCAGAGGCATCCCAAGCACGGTGGTTGGGATGCCTCATGCACCACTGTGTTTCCAACACTTATTTTCTTGATGCTATATCTAAACACCAACCTGATTGAAAATGAACAGCCCACCTGCACATCTTCCTTTTTTCCATCAAGTGTGTTTTGAGGGGAGAGACTGTGACCAAGAGAAAAGAGAAATAAGGCTTGACATCAGGCAACAATTTTTTTTCAAATTTGGACAAACACAATCAGGCAACCAGTGTTTTATTGGTGCCCCTGAGTAATTTTTACTGACTTTATGTGTATATATGTGTGTGTGTGTGTGTGTGTGTGTGTGTGTGTGTGTGTGTGTGTGAGAGAGAGAGAGATTGAATACCTACTGTAAATAAGAAGAGAGAGAGAGAAAATTGTAAAGGATCCAAAAATCAACTGCTTGCATATGTCTCCAACCAGGGATTTTAAAAGTCTGATTTAAATATCACAGTGCAAATGATTTTGGCCAGTATTTCTAACACATGGCAGGAAGTCTCAGTCTTGTACTTCTTTTGCATATGTACACACCATCTTTGTGGCACACAAATTACCTGTATAATGGGACACGATTTGAGTAACCCATAATGCCCCAGGAAGAACCACATCCAGGCATTCACAGAAACCATAGACCAACACAGATTGCCAAAGTCCACAACTGTTTTTTGCTTGGTAAATGAAACCACAAACATTTGCATGCTTAGATACCCCGACAAAAAGTAAATATTCTGGATGATGTGCTTCTCAATATCATACACAGTGGCATAAAAAAAAAAAAAAAAAACAGAGGGAAAATTAACTTCTGTTTACTCTGTCTTAAGGAATTCTCTCCAATGGATGAAGCTGAAATGCCCACACTGATTTCCCTTGAAATAACAAATATTTTCCCCCTGACAGGTGTACGTGGCTCTTGGTTCCTCCTAGGAGTAGTGGCAGAACTTAAAAAAAAAATAAATAAAACCACACCAAGGCCAGATTTTCAGAGGACTCCAGCATCCCCCAGTTCCTGTTGATTTGTAAGCAACATGCAGCTTGAGGTTTTGCTCATTCCTCAGCCGAAACACTCAAAACTCGTGATTTCTCAGCATGAGTCAGAGTTTTATGTAACCCCAGCTTGCATTTCTCCAAACCCCTCCCGAGCTCGGAGTGCTCCCACAGCCAACCTCAAATTCTTCATCCCTGCAGCTGACAGCCCCAGCCCTCTGGTGGTGCCACATCAGGCTCCTCTCTGCTGCCCATGGGGGTTTGGGACCTCAGTGGGGCTCTCCTGGTGCTGTGGGGACAGAGGCTGAGTTTGTGTAGCTGACTTTTTCGTTTCAATTGCCCGAAACAGCAACAGGATTAATCCATGGCCCCGCCAGAAGAAAAGCCAAAAGAAAAAAAATTCTCATGTAAAAGTGGTAGGAAGAGAAGGCACTGATCAATGGATCAGTGGATCCCACTTGGTGTTTGCTTCCTGCAGGCACCTTGGATAGTGACTTCAGTTCACTCCCTGGTACACAGCTTTGCCCTGAAGGTGAAGTCAGGTGCCTCAACATGCTGGAGAGATGGCTTATCACACCATAAGTATTTTTAACCATTATCTGTAGATACAATGGAATATGTAAAACCAAATGAAAAGAGTGGGAGAAGGTGAGAAGCTAAATCCCATTTTTAATTCCTATTTTAAGTTGATTTTCCCTTGAAAGATGGAAAATATCAACACGTGATTTTTCTCCTGGTGGCTTCCCATGTTCATTTTTGGGGGAAAGTCATTGCTGGTAGGATAAACCCTTCCCAACTTCAGTGTCAGCACAGCTCTCTCATCTCTCAGGGCACTCACAGGAAGAGGGATGCCCATTTTGGTTGGTCAGCCCACCCCACCAGAGCCAGACAGGAGTTCATGAGAAGGTCTTATGTTCCTAATTCACAAATTCTTCCTCCTCAGTCTTGGAGGGGGAAAGTGCCATATTCCATTTGTCCAACACCTACCTCCTCTCTCCCTAAACACAGCAGAAAGCACAAAATGGTGCTTTTTTCCCCATAAAAACAAAGCCCCAGTTTACTGGAGTGGGGGCTTGTGGACAATGAGCTGGAGACACAGTTTTTTTTAAAATGTTTGAGGATGTGGCAGAGTAAAGTGTGAGGAAACCAGGCCACTCAACACAGTACAGCTGGAAGCAGGTGGAAGGGCTGGAGAAGCTGTGGAGAGAGCTTGGGCTCCCCCCAGTATTTGAAGTGGAGCCATTCCCACCACAGCATGTCTCTGCTTGCTGTTTGAAATGTACCCCATGCATTCAAATCAGTGAAACAAGGAATAGGGAAGCACATTTTTTGTGTACCTGCCCAGCTACTACTGCCTTCTTTTTTGTGCAAATGACTGGTTTGCATGTCATGAGACAGGAGTACCTCAAATTTACGCCCAAGGGAAAAAAAATTATAAGAAGAAAAGAAGATTTTTTAAAACTCAAAGAAGACCAAAACAAACAGAAGCAAAAAAAAAAAAAAAAAACCTGAACAATTTCCAAAAATACTTATTATTCTTTTGCCTTTCCATGCTTCACCCTATGAGTGTGTGTACAAACATTCACAGGCAAAAATACCACCTGGTGATAAAACAGTCCCAGATAAGAAATTCTTTACAATATTGAAACCATGGAGAAATGTGAAGATCAGGTGAGGGGAACACGCACCAGCTCGCTCCACTAACCTACTTAGCTGCAGCTTGGTGACAGCAGAACAGCCAGCCATCTGATGCTCTGGATGCTGTGACTGTGTGCTGGCGCTGAGCAGACCACAGGTATTGAAACCCTCTCCAGGAAAAGGATGGGATATTTCTTGTCCTTGTTGCTGCAGAAATTTTAAATACATGTTTGTAGGGTTGTGGCCAAGTTTTGCAGTTGCAGTGATTGTAGAACATGAGGAACGTGCGCCACAATGTTGGGATTTGTCTCTTATTCCTTGTCAACCCTTCAAACCAGCAGCTGTACAAAGATGAGAGCGCTGACACCTACATTCCTCCAGGAAAGGGATTTATGCAAACATTTTTTCAACCAATTATGTTAGTTTGCCTTATAAAGGTTGTATTACCTCCATACACGTGTGTCTGGTCACACCAATAGGGAACATTCCAGTTCTGGGGCCTACCTTGTGCTCAGGCAGGACCTAATGGGATGGCCATAGGCTCTCCTGGAAAACTTTGATTAAATCCTTTTGCAGCTTTCTATGCCTATAGCCTGCTTTTGCTTTTTTTTTTTTTTTTCCCCTTGCAGACCTCAAAAGCAATCCCCTTGGACATGGTTATATATATTTTACTGTAAGTGAAAGAGAACAAAACAAATAAAAACACAATGAGGCTCTTTCTCCATGCTGGTGCTTTCTTCAAACTTTCTGCTGAGGATTTCCAACAGTATTTGTCGTCACATGGTAAGGGCTCTGAATGAAATTATTGATGGTAGCTGAGGGGAAAAAAAAGGGAAAAAATGAATGAAATCCCTTGAGACAAAAGGTATGTCATGAACTTCCCCAAGTTATTTGTAAATGTTTCTGCCAGTATCAATAAATACCTCAAATTTCAGGATAGGCTACATTAATTACAGGCTGGCATTATGCATTTAAAGGTTTCTGAAAGTTATATCTGTGATCAGTCATGTTTGAATTGCATGTTCACGTGAAATATTTGGTTTTTAAATACGTAGGCATGCAGGCGAGCAGCAATAGCCTCCACGATGTTTTAATAGGCTTTTATTAGTTTGTACTTTCCTTGTTATCTTGTTTTACAGTATGTGCATTCAATGTGTTTGTGTCTGTGCTCTTCATGCACACATCGCAGGATGCCAAAACATCCTTCTGCTTCCTTGTTTCCAACCACTTAGTCAGGCACTTGAACGCTTTCCAAATCTTGTTAAAAACCAGCAACAGCACTATCACTTCTTCTTGTCGGAGTGCACAGAAAGGATTGATGGAAAAGGCAGTGGGAAGGTAAAGGAGGAAGCTGAAAGGTTGGGAACCCCCAGTTCCCAGGGGGGTCTTCATGGATGAGCCCAGTAAAGTCCTGGTGCCGTGATGCCCAGACCTGATTTAAGGCTTTCCACTGCCTGTCTGTGGGGTTTTGGTTCACTTGCTGGATGGAAAAGTGCTGCAAAAATGCTCTTAGGCATAACTTCTAAATTTAAAAGTTTGCAAAGTAAAAAATTCCCTGACTGAAAATCACGGAGTATTTTTCTGTGCTGATAAAGATTAATTATATTTCTCTATTAAACTGTCTCTTTTTTCCTCCAGGAAAATTTAATGCAACATTCAAACAGAAGTGGGTTTTCTTCTGAGTAAAATAGATTTAAAAAGCCAACTTTATTTTATTCACCAATTTCTCTGAAATTAAACTAACTAGACAGGTCCAACCTAGATTCAATAAATGCTACAAATTTACACTTCTGCTGAGAGTGTTCAAAATGCTTCAGTCAGATGCAGCCTTGCTGGGTAATGCTGGGATCATGCAATGCTGGTGGTCCTGGCATGAGCATTAATTAACTCTGTGCTCACAAATGGAGGGAGCAGGGGATGGTCATTTTTCCAATCCCTTGGATTGGTCTTGCAGATGCAGATTCTCTGACGTCTACGGCCAGTTGAGTTCATCCCATTGCTGCTGGGGGAGGCAAACGTGGTTGCCTTGGTTGCCTGTCTCCATGAGAGGGGAACATCTGACCATTCTGACTGCAGTCACCCAATGAATTTAAATGTGTGTTGATGCAGGGGTGAAGATGTGGCCTGAGCTAGGTTGTGTGTTTATGCACCATGTTTTCCTACAAAAGAGATGTCCTCCTCTCTGCCATTACTATTACCATAAATATTTCAGCCTTGAGGTGACCAGGGTTGCCATTCTTCTGAGGAAAAGAAGCCACCACTTATCTGAAAAATGCAGTTTTATGTGAGCCCTCATGAGTTATCCTCCATCCTTGCTGCACCAAGCACAGGTAGATTAACAGGAGAGGCTCACCCACTGCTTCCTGAGAGGGGCTGGGATTTCAGCTTCAACTAAGGAACTTGCCAAGAAGTTGTGACACAGCCACTGTAGGCTGTCCACACTGCAGCCTGTGGTCATCCATGGTCAGCAAAAAAGATGGCCAAATAACATTTACCACAGTGCCTGGCATTTATCACTTGGCCTATGCCCCACGTTCTGAATAACTTATTTCACAGATTATCTTTTTTCCCAGGCTAAATGCAGGGCTTACTGATATAATTCTCAAAAGCAGTCAGGTCTTGGGACAAAGCTGGAAGTCAGGTGCCAGGTTCCTCAGCAGAGTGTCTGTGGTCCCAACCAGACATGTACTGCAGGACCACACAGCCACGTGCCAAAATACCTGCTCAGACTATCTCCCTGCAGACATGGGCTCCATCAAGTCAGGTAAGAGATCTCCAAAGGCCTGAGGTCATGTGTTGGATCTTCTTGCTCCTCCAAAAGGAAAGCACGTGGGTGACCCTCTCCTGTTAATCTACCTGTGCTTGGTGCAGCAAGGATGGTGGTTAACTCATGAGGGCTCACATAAAACTGCATTTTTCAGATAAGTGGTGGCTTCTTTTCCCTGGTCACCTCAAGGCTGAAATATTTATGGTAATAGTAATGGCAGAGAGGAGAAAATCTCTTTTGTAGGAAAACATGGTGCAAAAACAGACAACATGGCTCAGGCCACATCTTCGTTTCACCCATAAGAAGTTTGTGCAAGTGCAGAAAAGTCCAGGTTTTTCTGCTGACCCCCCAAAGAATCACAATCCAGAGTTTATATCAGCTGGTTTATGGGAGTTTATTGGAATATCTAACAGGGTTCATGTAATGTGTCATAAGGTAAAGCCTGTTCTTTGGTGATTTACAAGCAGTGTGTGCCGGTGTTACTGTAATTTATAGACCACAGATGGTCAGGGTGCCCCTGGTGACTTGTAGCTGAATAAGAAGCTGAGCCCTGTGTGTCATCTGCTGCAGGTACCTCCGGCCCACTTCCCCAGATTAGTGCTGATCAAGATCTGCCTTCAAACCCAGAGGGTCCCAAGACCTTTGCCTTGCAAGCTGGGGCTGTTTCAGGAGAGGAAACAATACAAATAATTAAGGCTGGGGGAAAAAACCCTAAGCCTATCAGAATGGCACCAAAGCAAAATTGCTTTTTACAATAATAACTTCCCTTTTCAAGGCTGTAATTTCACTTGATAGGATGTGTCACCTGTTAAATGGAAAATGAAGAATCTCAGTCACCCCCTTCATGCACAAAGACAAACATCTCCTCTGCAAAATTTTCTACATATTCATAAATCTCCCTTGAAGCGAACCTTAGGATTGATCATATTCTCGTTCTCATCATTTTACCCTTCTAGGTAATTACTCTTCAACTATGTTTTACTATGATTTTCTTTCAAGTTTACCTAAGCCTTTTTTTCTTTAAATCTTATCAAATAACCCTCTGTTCATTCCCACACTTCTTTCTCATTCCTCAGGACTTTGCTCCTGGTGGGTGCAGGAGGACAGCACTGGCTGAACATCTCACCCAGATCTTTGGGAGATTTACTCGTTTTGGCCAGGGGATTGGGCCCCTTTTCACTTTTAAATTCTCTGCTTGACAAAGTTCATCACGCCACCTCCTATTTCTCCTGGGTGTGGTTTTGTCCTGCTGCGTGTGGCCTGGTCCTGCCCGCAGAAACACCACGGTGCTCTCCGTCGGGATGCAGCAGCCTTGGGAGGGATGTGCTGGATCCAGGGACGTGCTGGATCCAGGAATGTGGTGGACCCAGGGATGTGCTGGATCCAGAAATGTTCTGGATCCAGGGACGTGGGGGATCCGAGGGTGTGCTAGATCCAGGGACATGCTGGACCCAGAGATGTGCTAGACCCAGAGATGTGCTGGATCCAGGGATGTGCTGGATCCAGGGACAGGCTGGATCCAGGGATGTGCTGGACCTAAAGATGTGTTAGATTCAGGGACGTGCTGGATCCAGGGATGTGCAGGACCCAAGGACGTGCTGGATCCAGGAATGTGCTGGACCCAGGAATGTGCTGGATACAGAAATGTTCTGGAACCGGGGACATGGGGGATCTGGGGGTGGGCTAGATCCAGGGACGTGGGGGATCTGGGGATGTGCTAGATCCAGGGACGTGCTGGACCCAGGGACGTGCTGGATCCCAGGATGTGCTGGACCCAGAAATGTGTTGGATCCAGGGATGTGCTGGACCCAGGGATGTGCTGGATCCAGGGACGTGGGGGACCCAGGGATGTGCTGGATCCAGGGACGTGCTGAACCCAGGGACGTGCTGGACCGAGGGACGCCTGGTGCTTGGCTTGCCTGCTGCAGCAAAGTAATGCATTTTAACAAGGCATGGCTGATCCCCTTTTTAAAGGGCATTGATTTTGTTTTGTTAAAACGGGCTTTGAACTCAGCTAACCCTTTTGCTGGTAGAACATTTCAGGGCTTTTTTTCTGTCTGGACCACACTTGACACCTGTTGGCAAACACAGCTGCAAATGCTGCTGAGAGAAACCTGCATCCGAGCCCAAAACTGAGTGGCTCAAGTTTTTCCCAATAGTAAAAACATAAGAGAATTTGGTGGCTTCTCTAGTTAATAAAAAGAGTGGGAAAAAAAAACCCAAATTTGTTTTTCTTTATCAAGATGAGGGAAAAACGCACCCTATAGACAAAAGAAGCAGAAGGAAAGCTGTAATGGAAAGAAAATTGACAGCCTCTCAAAACTCAGGTGGCACTTTCCTTTTCCAGTTAATTACAGTTTTAATTACATGGCTTCTTGTGACTCCTTGATACCTAATAAACTAGACTCTGTGGGGCGGCAAAGTTGAGTTTTGCTTGAACTGCAGGTGTAAGGCTCAGTATGAAACATAAATCAACTTCTTAAACATGTTCCCATGGTGTGTTCAGGCTTTTTCTTCCTATTTGCATGTAAAAATCACATCTTTTCACCATTGTTGGGTAAAAAAAAGGGAAAAATACTGAAGCTACAATGCAAAGAGTATTAACTTTGTATCTTTGGATATAAAAACCCCTTTTAGAAGGGGGAAAAAAGGATCTTTTATTATTTTAACCCCAAATTTGATAAATTTTAAAGGAGTTATGCCTTATCCATACACTGCCTCTCTCATTAACCTTTTTTCTGCAGGGGATGTGGGTGTGTAAGACAGAAAAGTTCTTTGGCAGAATGAAAGCAAGGGAAGATTGCTATGTGGAATTAAAGAAATATTCAGCCCACAGGGGATGCCTCTCCTGAAGGTTTGGAAAACAGAGAGTGCCTGTTTATCCTTTGTGTATTATGCCGTGGAAATGTGTTCTCCAGTCAGGTCCAAGCATATGCCATATATTACCTCTGAGAGGGGTAACACACTGATGACCTGTAGCAGCAAAAAGCTGGAGACAAATATGGTCCAAAAATTCACATTGGTCTCAATCCCATGGGATATGATGGGTCACGAGTCTGTGGCAGGAAAATCTACTGTCAAGATGGTCAATGCAGATTTCCGTGGAAAATTGCCCATCTTCCCTCTTCCTCAAATGAAACAAAATTATTTTAAAGAAGCAGGAGAGGGGAAAGAGAGAGAGGAAAACAGACAGTAGAGCTTCACATATGGCATTTAGATGGTGCAAAACATGAGCAGCAAGGTTCATGTGTGGGGCATGAGTGTATTAACAAGTCCTTCTTAACCTGTAAGACTGGAAAGGGCTGTTTTTTTATTCTCTTATTAGTTTTTAACTTCAGCTTGTGATTTGTCTGTTGAAGTATTGGTTTTAAATGAATTTTTTTTAAAGTGTATTTTTTATGAGTGAAGAAAGAGAGGCCTAAGAAATAGGTGCCTGGGTAGCTCATGCTCAGCAGGGGGGAGTGGGGGGAATCAAATTGTGCTGCTTGCCTTTCAACAAAGATATTTATTTCTGTCTTATTGTCCCACTGCTGATTACCTGAAGAAGCACTATCCATGGCTGGAGCAAGTGTGCTAAAGTCAGCAGAAGGTTTTGCTTGCTCATCCAAGGGCTTCATGCCCATTGCTCCTGATTCCCACCTACCTCTCACATGGCACATCCCAGCCTCAGAGCCCGTTCCAAGCAAACCACTGACATCTCACTGACACCCACAGTGGTCAGGGCCACCTGAGGCACACGCAGAGGCAACTTCTTAGTAAAACTTAGTAAACTTAGTAAAAATGGGATATGACTTGGACAAAGCAGGCAGGGTTCAACCTTACCTTCAATAGAAATTTTGCCTGAAAGATTTCTGCAGACAGCCTTCCTGCAGACTAGACTTGTCTGGTGTCATTTCACCTTGGTGTCCTGTTGATGAGTGTTCTTGGTTGCTTGTTGATGATGTTTTTGGTGGTGGTGGTGGTGGTGGTGGTAAAGACAATAATTTATTTTTTCCCCCACAGTCTGGCTATCTCCTCTTTTTCACAACTGCCTATGGGGCTTACCTGAACAACTCCACCTGCAAATAACAGGTTTTCAGATCAATATTGTGTTAAATCTCTTGGGCATAAATATCTTGTCTTCTGTCTGGTCTGTTTGTGGGCAGTGTTTGGGCAGTTCGAAGCAAAAATGTGGGGAGCTGGACCATGGTCTGCAATTTCTTTATCTTAAATAGTGTAAGTGAATTAAAACCCAACCCAACAGCCAAGAGAGAATTTTCAAGATGAGAAAAAGAAGAATTCCTCCTACCTTCCTCCCAAATAAAGTGTTCCATCATCTGTTTCAATTAGTTCTGGTTTTATTTTTGAAACCACAAAAAGAAGCAAGTATACTGTTTCATATAGTTTCATATATGGTTTTTCAAAGTGGAAAAGGCAAGGTAAAATTAAGGGAGCTTGAGAAAAGGAAGGAGAATGGGGAAGGAGAGTTTAAAAAATAAAGTTTAAAAAAAATTTCACTCTGGAGAGGTTTTATTCAGAGCTGTGTCTTCCACTTTGTACTGGGATGGGGTAAGTGAGGAATCAGAGCAGCAGCAAGGGATGCAAGCTGATGTTGGGCAGAAAGCTCACATGCCTATGGCCCAGCAAGGGGATGGACTAAGTGGAGGAATGGCAATGGAAGAAGCAACAGCATCATGAATGTCTGTCATCCTAGCACTCCAAATGGCTTGGAATGTGGGAAAAAAGAAGAGAAACATCAAACACACTAAAAATCTTTTCAACAAATAAATAAAACTTTCCAGCTGAAGCAGAATATACATTTTTCTTTGCTTCTAAATGCTTCCACTGGAAGTTTTTGAATGAGGAGGAAAAAACAAACACGCACGAGGTGGGGATGAGGCCACTTGTTTCTGTGTATATTATGTTGCCTGTGCATGGCTGGTTGGGAGCATAAATGATGTGAGTGACTGGAGAAAGTGCAGAAACATGAGAAGAACCATCCTAAAGTGAATTCATTCCTGCAGAAAGGCTGGCCCCGTCATGGAAGGAGAGGGTGGTGACGCAGGAAGAGCAGCGCTGCGTGCATTAAACCATATGCCACCGATCCATATGGCAATGTGGTCTGAAGTCTTTCAAGACAGCTCCAACTTGGAAAAGTCTTGCAAACTTTTCAGATGGCATTTTTATGGTCTGCTGAAACACAAATGTCCATTTTTCTTTCCACAGAGAAAGTTTATCTGGAGGAAGGCGGGTGGGAGGCATCCACCCTCGGACCCAGGCGAAGTTCCTGCTTCGAGCTGGGCGAGGGAAGCGTGGCAGAGTGGGGAGTGCATTTCTCCCCCAGTTTCTGGAAAGCTGTGCTTTAATAATGGCATAAAAGACAGTGCATGAAGGAATATTAGCTGCAAAAATGATCCCTTTGGGAAGGAAGCCTGGAAGAGGTTTTTCTGTCTAAACTTGGGAACCCAGTCCAAGTTCAGGTGACAGAGATCTGAGCCTCACTTGAGGCACCACCACTGAGGAGGAGTGGACTTAGACAGGGAGGGGTTTTTCTCAGAGCTGGGCACCCCACACCATGCTGGGATGGGGTGCATGAGGCATCAGTGCAGGCTCAGGCTGGGGAGAAATCACACACAGCCGTGGCTTGGCAAGGGGAGGGAGGGAGGGAATGGAGAAGCAGAGATGGAAGAAGCAGCAGCATCCTCATGGTGGCTACAAGAGCTGTTGGCCATGCCTTAGCATAAGCAGCTACCAGCACCCATAGCTGCTGCACTGGACTCCCAAGCATATTGCTCATGTCCTGGTGCTCCCACCCAGGGTAAACATTGCAGATCCAGCACTTTAGGTGATTTATTATCTTCTGGTTAAACAAGTCTATCTATTGTTTGAATTGTCTTAGCATTTTTTGGCTGTTCCTTCATAAATCCAGCCCAAGCTCAGCTGAAAAATCCTGGTTTTTAACTTTCAGGAGGAGTATGACTTATGATTTACTAGATTGCTATGTTGAATATAATGTAATAAAAGTCCAACCTATGTGATGTGTATGGGCTACTGTATTATAAATATTTAATAAGTTATATGGGGAAAAGAAAGTATAGGGGTTACAGAAATCACATTAAAGCAACTAAGTAAATGTAAAGAAGGTTAAAGTGTCTAACTCTATATGGCATAAAGGCTAAAGCAAACCAGATCTGTTTTCTAGATACTTTTTCCATGTACAGCTGTAACTGGGCTGCATAGAAATAAAGCAAGTACTTAAAGACAGGCAAACTGGAAAAAGAAAAAAAATATCTAAAGCATTTGGTTGGCATTGATAGCAATCATTTCAAAAAGTCCTGGAACATTTAAAGAGAATTAGAAAGGATTTTGCTGGAATCAAAGGGAGAGCACTTTCCATGGCTGGATGCATATTTGGGTATCTGCAAACGGATTAAATCAGAGTGAACAGAACAGCCTTGATCATCCAGGACTTTTAAAAGAGAAGAAAGGGGTTTTCCTGTTTGGGCTCTTTTTTTCTCACTCACACATCTCAGGGTTTTCATTCTTCTGCCTACTTGATGGTAAAGTAACGTTTATTTTGGCACAGAGACTCTCAGAGAGCTTTGAAAGGCCCTGCAGGTCAAGCAGCTACAGAGTGCACCAAACCCACAGGGGCAAGCAAACCTGGAAATATTTAGGCTTAGGTTTTTTTTGGTTGGTATATTTTTTTTTTCCATCCTAAATTTCATTTTTAAAGAAGAAGTGGATCTCACCACACCTCACTGCAATATCCATTATGAGGCAGACAGGGCTCCTGCCTTGCCACCTCGCTACGTGCCATTCCTTTGGCAGTGCCAATTCCATAACCAGCTTTCCTGCTGCACAAGCCAGGAAAGGCTTTCACGAGGACTTTGCTGGTGCTGGTGATTCAAGGCTCCCTAAATCCCTGGCTTGCCCTCTGCTCCTTCACACCAGTGGTGTTGGTGATCTTGGCTCTTTGCTCTGGTCCCTCCCTGGTCATTATGAAGTCTGCTGAAAATAATTCTCTCTTTCTTTTCTTCTTTTCTTTTCTTTTCTTTTCTTTTCTTTTCTTTTCTTTTCTTTTCTTTTCTTTTCTTTTCTTTTCTTTTCTTTTCTTTTCTTTTCTTTTCTTTTCTTTTCTCTTTCCTTTTTCCTTTCCTTTCCTTTCCTTTCCTTTCCTTTCCTTTCCTTTCCTTTCCTTTCCTTTCCTTTCCTTTCCTTTCCTTTCCTTTCCTTTCCTTTCCTTTCCTTTCCAACCTGCTGTCCAGCAGCCTGATTTTATGGAAAATTAGGGGTAAGAAAGCTCACTTCACAGTGCTGACAGAAAGCAAATAGCCATGTAAACAGGGCTGATTCATTTATTAAAATAGGCACCTTTTTCCTTGCAGATCACCTTTTTTTTCTAATTTTTGCAGTATTTTCTCTGCTACAACTAGCATCCTAAATAACACTAACTCACCTCCCTGCTACAAACAGAGAGCCTTCGCAGTGCTATGGAGAACTATTTTGAAGGTACAAATCACTTGACCTAAAGACTCTCCCTGGGGTGTCAGTGCTGTGTGCTACATTTTCATTCTGCCAAACTCTGTATTTAACACATGCTAGAGAATATTTAACATTTAAAGTTCCCCTCTGTACATCCTCTAAATGTCTCCATTCTTTGCTTGTAGATTAATATGTCTTCTGTGAAAATGAGATAATTGATTACAGAGCTGTATTATTTACAAATGAAGTGTTGTTCATGTATTGACCTTTCATTTCTATAGCTCAATACTAGTCCTTGTATAGAATTTTTAATTAGTGAAGTGGTTACAAGAATTAAAAGAAAAGAACTTCTATAGATGCTTTTAATAAAAGGAAACTTTAGGATGGCTTGCACATTTGAAACTTCAAAACATAATGTTTGATCAAGTTCAACATCCCAAATCTCTGCTTGGAAAGAAAAAGAAACCTCCTGTTTCCAAAGGCACCACAAGTGTAATGCAGACTGAAGGGGACAATCAATAGACACAAGTGAGTGTTTGCCCTTCACCCTGCTCTGGCAGCTCTTCTCCACCAGGGAATTCATTTCAGCCCAGTCCTCTTGATGAGCAGTGAGCAAAGCCCCTCTGAGTATTTCAAGATGATAAAACCAGGGGCCTTGGGCATAATCACAGAAGCAAAGCTCCCAAAATCAGTGGCTGTGGAGCACCAAATGCCATTGTCAAAGGTGCTAGAAATGCCAAAGAGGCAAAACATCAAATTCATCCTCCTGAAGCAGGACAGGGCCACCTGACATGTAGAGGCAGGCAGGATTAAATAATGGTGCACCCACAGCCCCGGTGGATAGAGAAGGCAGCCCCATCCCTGGCCATGGTGTTGCACTCAGTATCTGTGAGCTCAGGATATCTCAAACCCAGCTGAAAGAGAGATGAAGGAAGGAGGAAGAAATAGTGACATGTGGCATAAATACAATGCACAGGAGTTCGAGGTTTAGAAAGAAATATATTCTGCTTGGAAAGGGGAGGACACCTTGTGAGAGACACCAACAGCCTTGGGGAAACTTTGGATTTCAAGAATAGCCAAGAAAAACCTCTCCAGACGTGAGTTTGACTTAGTCCTCGTAGAAATGCTTTGGTCTGGTTTAGTTTGGTCTCTCAAATGAGAACTGCTCCTAGTGAAGGCAGGGATTTGGATGGGAAGGAGCGTGCTGGAGGCAGGCATCTCCGTGGTGTGCTCTCCAAGCCACTCAAAGTGCTCATTTCAGGTGGCTGATCAAAGGCAGAGATGCATAAACCATTACATAAACCATGGCATATGCTCCACAGGGAGCATAAACCATTGCAATGCTTTATTTCCACTAATAGAGCCAGACAAAAAACAACAACAACAAAAATTATCTGCTTTTATCTGAGCAATGTGCTTCTAATAAAACTCCAAACAGGCAGAGCTCAGGTTGATTCCATCTTGTTTCTCTAGGAGGGTGGAGGATTTTCCTCATGGGCTTCAATATATTCAGACTCATAAATAAAAATATATGAAACATAAAGCAAATCATTTAATTTCTCAGTAACAACGATGTTAGTTACAGCTATAAAACAAATTCTGTAACTGCAGAAGAGGGATTTTTTAAAATCTTTTTATTAATTCAACAGAAGCATATTAAAAATGTCTGTCATTACCAGTCTGGAGAAAAGTATTAAGTTCGAATAAGGTCATTGAGGAAGAATAGAGGAAAGTAAGGGAGGGAAGGCTTAAGCACCTTTTCAGCATCCTGTGTATACAGACAAATAGCACAAATCAGCCTCCAGAGTGTCTGTTTTGGGGACCCTTCACCCCAATACACATGGTCAGGTGTGACAATCACTGACCTGATGAGAAAAACCTCACATTGTCATCTTTCAGCACTTTTTGGGAAATACGAGCTGGCTGCTTTGACAGCTGCATTGTTTGCAACCTGTACTTTTTCTGAGGCATCTCAGGTACCATTTGTTTTTTTGAGGGGCTGGCCATGTTCACCTCGAAATATCTTCATCTTCTGGCCTAGTGATGATCATCTGTTCTTACTGAGCAGTCACTCCTGCTCAAGGATATTACAAGAAACAAAGTTAAGCATCTATTCAAAGCAGCCAAAACAATTCTGCTGTTTATGGTCAGGTCTACCACACAAGGTAGATCATACATCTATGAGACAAACCATGGTGTAATTTTGCAGAAGGTGGCAGCAGTTTTTGGGCAACCCCAGTTTGTGGCTGTCCCCACATTTGTGCAGAAAAGTCCCTCAACAGGGCCCATCCACCTCACATGATCAAATTTTTAGCCTTCATCACATCTGAAAATAGCAGGGTGGGGGTGTGCTGCTTCTTGAACACAATATATCCCATACATCCAGCTTGCTGGGCTGAGCAGGATGCAGGGACCTCTCAGATGTGGAGCCAATGGGGAGCACTCTGGCTACCTGGGATTTTATAAATCTTTCAGCTATCAGTCTTTCAGAGCTCCAAATGCAAAATCCAGCAGCCTGGGATATCATGTGGATTTATGACTTGGGATTTATGAACTGGTCTGGATAAAATAAGAACTGCCTGACTTTTTTCTTTTTCTTTTTCTTTTTCTTTTTCTTTTTCTTTTTCTTTTTCTTTTTCTTTTTCTTTTTCTTTTTCTTTTTCTTTTTCTTTTTCTTTTTCTTTTTCTTTTTCTTTTTCTTTTTCTTTTTCTTTTTCTTTTTCTTTTTCTTTTTCTTTTTTTCCTTTTTCTCATTCTTTTTCTTTTTCTTTTTCTTTTTCTTTTTCTTCTTCTTTTTCTTTTTCTTTTTCTTTTTCTTTTTTTCCTTTTTCTCATTCTCTTTTTTTTTCTTTTTCCTTTTTTATTTTTCTGTCTGAGAAAAAGAAATCATAAAAAATTAAGACCTGATTCTTTTTTCACTTTCAAAGTGTGTTGTTTATACAAATGTGGATGTATTGTATATATTCAATTATGTTGATTTTTCTTCTTATCTGTGTGCTTTCTGGGGCTGGAAGCAGAACAGAGAACCAGAAATGCTGCTCTCACAAGGTTTCCTGCCTGACAGGAATATCCTGAAGAATAATGCTTTTGGGGCACTCCCAGCCTTTCTACAGTAAATGTTTAAGAAGTTTTCTGGATGTTTCCAAGCAGTGGGATAGCTCCTCACCATACTGCTGCCCCAGCTCTCACTCACTTTCATCACTTTTTTCCTTAAATAATCTTGCAGCTCGTTTTATTTTTCATTTGATGCTCTTCAAGTTTTTGTTATAGGTATACATGCATACCCACATATATGTACACAATCACATGCTTATTTACAGCTGCATAAACACATACATGTATGTTTATGAGAGAGTATTATGGTTTGTATTGATGATCTTGGAGGGCTTTTCCGACCTTAATGATTCTTTAATTCCATTAATTTTTTACTAAAAACTAGTACAGATTATCTGTTTTTTCTTACTAGTGAACTGTATATCTTTTGCATGAGAGCCTATCCCAAAGGAATTTCTAGTCATTCCTCTAACTTGTGACCTTCCTTTCAATATTTCTCATTTTACAAAAAAAAAAAAAAAAAAAAAAAAATAGTATTTACCTTGGTCAGGAAGAAAACATATCAGATATATTTTTGTCCTCCTTTCTGATTGGCCCTTTCATACCTCTGCTCACAGCTTCTGAATAATTTTCTCCCCGCAATCCTTGAATTCTGCTCGTTCTTTTAAGGATCACGGTATCCTTTAGGAAAAAAACAACCTAATAAACAGCTCCAGTCTTTCCACCTCCCACCTTCCCCATCCCTGTGGGCACGGTACTCACATGCCAACACTGCCAGAGCACGCCAGCACCTCCACCCCAGGCACCTTCCACCTCCTCACACCTCCAGCTGGCAGCACCAAGGTGCTGGTGCTGCTGTGTTTAACCTCCCCGTGAGACCTGCTCACAGCTCTGAGCATCTCCTCAGGCTCCTGCCAACCTCTCCAGAAGGATAGGGACAAAAGTCCAGGGAGGAAGGATGCTCTCACCCCTTCTCCTGCTGGTGCCCCAGCCGCAGAGGCAATGCCACACCAGCAGTGCTGGACTGGGGAGGATGCTTCTGGAGCAGCTTAGTTTTGCTCTGCCTGTGAAGAATTATCTTTTGCATCATCTTTGGTGCCTGAATAACCTAATGTGGGGGTGTTTATCACACCAAGGAATTCAAGTCATCCAACCAAACCCTGCCAGCCCCTATCCTGAGAGCCTCGGCATGGAAATGCAACAGACTCAACCTAAGAAATGTCAGCAACTAACTCTTTGTGGGTTTGAAGGAAAATGTGCTGGTTTGTTTCTGATTACTGTGAATTCTGAGTGGAGCTTTTTTCAGCATGACTTGCAGGCCAGGAATAATTTGATTTGGAGATTTTTTAATAAAATCAAGGAGCCCAAATCATGTCTCAGAGCTAGATATAAATTGCTGCTTAAAAGAAATCCAAAATTATATTGGTTTTTAATTATTCCATGTGAATTTTCTAATTGCCATCTCTTTTTAAGCTCAGAAGTTGCATGGTGAGCAACCAGGCTTGGGATGAGGAAGCCAGGAGACTGTTCCCTGCCTTAGCACCTCCCTAACTTCAGCTTTGGTTAAGAAAGTTTGCTGAAAATTTCATGTGAATTAATGAAATTTTATGGTCAGTGAGGATGGTGTTTGGAAACATGTCTTTCCAGTTTTCACCCCACTGAGCATCTGTATCCCTGGTATCTCAGGTATCCACTGCAGCTCCCATTCAGGTACTGGAGATATTTTTGGGGGCAGAGTGGAGGGAACGTGAAAAATAATTTTTCTCCTCTGCAGGCTTTTTCTGTCTGCTTTTCACACCACTGAGAAGAACTGGTGGCTCACGTTGTGGCACCTGGGATGTGGTACCCACAGCTGTGTGCAGGAGCTGCGGAGGGCAGCGGAGCAGCACTCCTGGGGACATCCCTGGGATCATCCCAAATCCTGGGGACATCCCAAATCTCTCACCCTGCAGCACCCAACACTGACAAAACCCACCAGACACTGACTGAGTGCCAAAAGCATCTTCACTTGGGCTGTTTGGTCCTGGAGCATGGCTCCTGCTCTCCCCCAGCCCCGGTACCATCTCTGGCGTGGTCCATTAAAAATTATCTCTCCATCAGAGAGTGAGGGAGGGGGCTTGGGACAGGCTCTGGTGCAAGGCACGAAGTGTCTGGACCCTGCTAAGTTCAAAGGCAGCCTCCCTCCCACCCCGAGGAGGGATGCAGGAGGATGGCTGGAGGCCACACAGACGGGAAGGTATGTAACAATCCATTTATCACTTTGCAAATATTAGTGCTGCTCGCATTTGCTGCAGCAATATTTCTTCTTGGAAATTGGTGAAGTGAGTAATAACAATGTTATTTATTCTAAGACCTTGGAACTGAGAAGTAATAACAGGGGGACTGTTCCCTTGAAAGCTTCAGAGGTGCAGGAAATAAAATGGGGGGGCAAGGAGAGAAGGACGGGAAATAGACCAAAAAAGACCTGGAGGAGAGAAAGCCATTGAAATCTCGTGTTTAATTTCTTTGCCCCAAAGGTAATGAAATGCTTTTTGTAATGATTTGTACATAAACAAGGCAGGGTGGGAAGAAGGGTGAATATTTCAGATTCATCTCTGGCTGGAGCATCCTGCAAGGGTTCGGGGTCTGGCAAAGAACCTCATTCACCACAGAATCTCCTGGATCTCTTCTTGCATTTTTTTTTTTTATTCCTGCACACCCCCCACCCTCCCGCCTTCCCCTTCCATCCCTTATCTGAATATATAAGGCTGCCCTTTGCTCAGATTTATGGGTTGGGGCAGCACTGTGTGTATTTACAGTCTCCTGACCTGCAGACCTACAGCTGAACAAGAGCAGGAGGAAACCAGGGCCTGTTCCATAAACAGAGACAGATACGTGGGGGAGGCAGCAGGAATTGTGAGCAGCACTTAACATTTTTAACTATTTGGCCAAGCCAAGGAATTAGTGATTAGATTAGAGGCAAAGAAAAATGAGAAGCAGGGTTAAAGATTTAGGGAAGGTGGGGGAAAGGACAGCAACAACCAACAGAGGCCCCAGGTTTGGCATGGGGAGAAAATAAAAGTTATTGGGGATGTTATAAAATGTTTTTCAGGGCAGAAGGGAAGAAATGAAAGCTAATCTCCAAAGCATTTTAATCAAGTTGTGCTTTTCTTGGGTAGGCCCAAACAGCGCTTTTCAAGTCTGATTACCTTTCAAGGAGGTAGATTACTTAGTCTGTGTTTATTCAGGAACTAATTGCCTCAGATTAAGTAAAAAAAAAAAAAAGAAAAAAGAAAACCTTACTAAACCTTACTCAGTGATTATAAATATTTCTAAGGTCTGTATCTATCAGTTAGTTTGTCAGTAGAAATTCAGTGCAGATGAGAAAATATTTGAAAGGGGCCAGAGGATTTACTCAGCTTCTCAGAAGCAAAGGCAGCAAAAGTGGCAACAACCTGGAAAATAAATATATGAAATGCAACGTATGTAAGGGTCACAATATAGCATAAGTATATCAACATGATGAACAGCTTTGATGAAAATGGTAAACAAAACCACCCTCTCTTCCTGTGGCTTGTTTTACATTGCAATAAACCACTGACTCTATAACCTATCAGAACATGCTGAGATTTTATGCATCATTTCCAACTACTATTTGAACATTTGGTTTAGAGTAGTCATGAACCATAATTAATGGGATTTTTTTGTGTGCGTGTCCTGATAAAAAGCAAGCTTTATTGTATTTTATTACCTGTTGGTCCAAAGCTCCATATAGATGATGTAAATTCATTGTAGGTTTTAGGCTGGGGAAATAGAAGAGATGGGGGTTTTTGCACATGACTATGATGAATTAACATTTACAGTTTCTAATCAAACCCAGAAGTTTCGCTTGAGATGCCCAGTCCAAATTTTCTTTTCTCCTGTGAGTTCGTAGCGATGGGACACAGAGATTTTGGCCCAGCTCAGCCTACCAGGAGGAAAAAGGGGGGAAAAAAAAGCCCCAACATCCCAGGCACCACAAAGACCATGGAGATGAATGGCTCTATTTTATGAGCCATAAAAGTTTTATTCATCTTGACACCGAAACAGGTTTAGGCAGCGAGTTGACACGCCTTAAATAAATAAGTGGAATTAATTCCCCAGCTCTTGAAACAATAGCAGAGTGCCCGTAACGCTGAGAGCTGCCCCGTTGTTTCCCCTTGCTGCTCGATATTGATATTATTTGTGGGTTATTTTTTTTTTTTCCTCTGGGGCCTGGTTGCTCCACTTCAGATTCTTCCCCTGTTTTATTAGAGGTTGAAAAAGGTTCAAGACCTGGTTGTACCACTGCTCCCACCGACAGCTAAAGAACCAGTTTGGCGTCTGGTTTGTCTGTTGTTTTACTGCTGACCTTCAAATCAACTTTCCCCCCTGACCCCAGGAGGCATCTATCATGACAAGAGGCTGTTTAACACAAATGGTGCCCATTTATAGGGGAAGAGAGTCAGAAGATTTCCTTGGTTGTTGGGTTTTTTTTTGTTGTTTTCCTTTTTTTTTTTTTTTTTTAATGAAGAATTTGGTTTTTTCACCCCTCTTTTCTCAGTCACCACAGGTGAAATCCCTCCTAGCAGCTGGCTTATGAAATAATGCGAGGGGAGGCCTTAATGAGCTGAAAGCACCCTCAGCTGGAGATAAATATATGCAAATGAGATGCACAAACAAAGGAGCCCGGACAGAGAAATATCTGCAATTCCAGCAAAATGCTGCCTGCAGCTAGAAGATGAACAGCTTTGATAAAATGGTAACAAAAAGCACCTTTTTCTCCTCCAGCTTGTTTTACATTGCAATAGAGCATTGTTATTGTAACCCATTGGAGCATGCAGAGGTTTTCTGCCGCTTCAAAAAAAAAAAAGAAAACCTGTTTAAACATTTGTTTTTAAGGCATTCATGGGCTATGAGCAGTGTGATTGCTCGGAGTTTTTTGGTGGCTTGGGGTGGGTTTTTTGGGGTGTCGGGTTGGTCATGGTGGGGTGTTTTGGGTGCGTCTTCTTTTTAAGCTATTTTTTAACATATATATTTTTAGTGTATATATTACCTGTTGGTCTGTCTCTGATTTGGGTTGCTGGTGATTTTAGTCATGGTATTTTGCAAGGGGGAAGGCAGGGTGGGGCTGGCTGTTGCTACTCAAAAAAGAAAAAAATTAATAATCCAAGTTTTGCTTTCAAATTTGGAGGGAAAATCCAAGTTGACAAGTAGTAAGAAGCAGCTCGGGGCTGGGGGGGGGTGGAGAAGAGGGGAAAAAAAATCCAGATTTGAACATTCACCAAGCAGCACCCAAAGAGGCAGCTTTAATGAAAGCAATCAAGCCTCGGAGCTAATTCAAAGACAGACATCTAACATGCTGATTTTAATACGGTTTTAAAAGGCAATCTTCAACTTTTAAAAGTCACTCTTTTTAATTTAATTGGGTTTTGTTTTTTGGGTTTTTTTTGTTTATATATTGCCAAAACAAACACAGTCACTAAAATATGTTTTCAACATGTATAAGTAGCATATCTAGAAAATGTTTTAAATTAGCCCCGTATTTTGAGGGGAGGGGGAGAGGGTGGAGGAAGGAAAGAAAGACGCTTACTTGGGATGAGTCAAAGACATTTTCCAGGGGTCATCAAGTCAAAATAATGCCTTTATCTTCTCGTCCTTGCCTTTATGAATCCTCCTGAGTGAACGTATGGATGCCTCTTTACCTATAGGCTTCTTCAGAAAACAACCCCGACCGATCGCCCCTCGGAGATAGGCAAACCCGCCTTTCTAAAAGGCAGAGAAAATACAGTGCTGTTTAACTTTTAACCTTATGATATCATTAAATAGATCATTATGGATTTATAAATGGAGGGTAAACACTATAAAGTTTAGAGGGCCCTTTACTCCAGGCACTAACCACAATTTTTATATCTGGCAAGAAGAAGAAAAATAGACTTACCTTTAAGGGAAAAAAAATCCCCCTCTTTCTTTGGCACTTACAGATGTTAGAGCAGACAAGTGTCGGATTTCCCGATGTCAAGAAGATTTCCTAATTTTTCACAGCCTTCTCCTGTTGCATTTTTGGCCCGATGTGGGAATCATCAATTTAATTTGTGGGGCTGCGCACTGGAAATCAAGATATACGTGTACGTGTGCTTTAATGAACCCTAAAACCTGACAGGCAGCTCTCTGCTCGCTGTTGCCCCAAGCTCAGGATTTCAAGAGTTAATAAAAACTTGGTTCTATTAGGAAGGCTTTCTTTTTGCAGCCCAGGTTTGTAGCAGCATAATTATGTTCAACTGCTGCTGTTTGAAAAGGGCAAACAGCATCTTAGGCACAGAACAATGAAATTACAGCTGAGATTTAGGTTAGCAAAAGCCGTCTTCTGCAGGCTTTTATGATTCATTATTTCCCATTAAATACAGTATTAGAAGTGTACACCAGATAGCTCATGGTTGCTGCGCTCAGAGCACATTATCTATATTACACAGGTCTGGGGAGCAGAATTAGAAAACTTTGGGGGAATGAGCAATATGTGTTTGCTGATAGAAGTACCATATGGCTCATCTTCCTCAATTGCTTTCATTGCGACTCTGATGCTGGAGAAATTAAAGTTTTATTTGATGTGGCACAGCTTAATGAACTGTCTTCTGTTAGGAAAATTGAATATGTTTCCTGTTATTTGAGCACAGAGCCCTCATGGTTTTGGCTGATGAGGGATGCATTATGTATTGTTTATTTAGCATTTTGAAAACAAAAGCAGATATTGGAGGTAAAATTGATTACTGCAGGATGTGTTATATAATCACATTTTTCTCTCTTTAAATTATGGCCTTGCCTATTGTTTTTATGGCAGCATTTTTTGAGGAGGCGGGGAGGGTGTCCCCTAATAAAAAAAGGAGAGGTTGTCGAGGCAAAGTGTGTAATCACTGCTTTGTTTAAAAGCAGCGTTAGTGCTTTTTAAGTTTGGGGAAGGACATGGAAAAGAAAGAAACATACTTACACATATATTAACCTGCAGGCCCAGTGGCTGCCACGCCACTGGTCTGGGGATGCTCCAGGAGTGTGTGTGCACTGGGCTGTGTCATTAGAAGAAGACTCATTTCTCTTTCCTAGGTGGAGGACACAGAGAGGGGAACATCCAGAACTCAGGAACCAAATTCCCTGGATTTCCCATTTCTTAGTATATCGGACAGTTATTTCCAAAGCAGACTTAATTGCAAAATGTTAATACCTGCCAGGATGGGGGTGAATAAAGCTGGGGAGGATACAGAAAATTGTTGGGAGGAGAGGAGCCCATGTTACCAGACACTGCAATGTCAGTCATTTATTTGGGACAAGAAATAAGATATTGATGGAAAGATGGCTCAGATTAAAGGCAGTGTGTGGTTTTGGCTTTGTTTGTAGTGTAAACAGACATGCACACACCGAGGACTATATACCCTACCCATGTCATTGGGGTAGCAATAAGCCCAGTGATAGGCAGGGCTGTGGGTGCTGACCCTTCTTCTCTCCAAGGGAGCAGACAACTGTACTTCACCTCTGAAACTTGCAGGCAAAAAAATATTAATGTCTCTGGAGAATGTTATTCTTATTAATTCCACTTCTACTTGTTTGAAATCCTGCCCCATGGCACCCTCTGACTTTTGCTTTATTGATCTCCCAGGAAAAGGGAGGTGGGGATCAGGGGGCAGTGAGTGGAAGGCAAAAACTGCCTGTGATAGCTCAGTGCTTCTCTCCTGCCCTCATGCTGCTTTGACAAAAAGACAATTTGTCTTGTGTGCCCCACGACGTTCGAGGACTCTGGAAAATGTGCCTGTTCACCAAGCCCCACACAGAATCTAAATACCATCCATTAAAAGAGAAAGTCCCAATGTGTTTATAGCAGCGGGCCAAGGCGCTCAGCCCTCGCCCCGGAAAAACTCCCATTGACGTCAGCAGGGCTTCTGCTTATGCAAAGAGTGCAGGATGCTGCCCTGCACCTTTAGAAAGAAAAGGGAAAAAAAAAAAAAAAAAAGAAAAAAAAAAGAAATGAGTGGTACTGGAAGGAGGATGTTGCTCTTGAAAACGTCTTGGAGCAAAGTGGTTAAAGTAAAGCCTGTATAAACAGCGACTATAAATATTTTCCATTCTGTATCACTCTTCAAACAGTTCCCTGCTGTAATTTCAGGTAAGTACAAAAATAAATAAACTATAGCATGAGAGGAAGAAGAAAGAACAAGAAGCAAAAAAAAACAAAAAAAAATTGCATTGCAACCATGGCTGGAACCACAAAAGCTTAACTCCTTTCATCCAGATCTATTTCCCAGAGAAGAAACTGGTGGGTTTTTATGAAAGGCTGCTCCATGACAGGAGCCTCCTTTGAGGAAGACCATTATGCATTGTTATCAGCATGGCGTAATTTGACTGTTGACAAAGTATCTGTGGCAGTGAGAATGAAAGCAGTTAGAAGTGTGTCGGGTTGTAATCAAGAAGATGCTTAGCTGTGCAACGCTGCATCTTGAGCAGATTTGAATCAACATTGCCTGAAGGGGACACACACACACACACACACACACAGACACAGGCACACACACCAAAAAAAAGTCCATTAATTTTTAGTGGGAAAATTAGAGTGGCACTTGATGAAGTGAAATTTGACATGCGTTAATTGCTCCGCAGCTCTCCTAATTAGAGATTTTCAAATTCTTTTACTGCTGTCAGCCTGATGCCACATTGTCTTGCTGGACAAATGGTAAAATTGCAAATTGGGTTGATCAAGAAGTTGGGCTTGAAGATATTGGTCTTTAGCTTGTTTGCTGCTAGTCATCATTTTCGTAAGAGAGGTAGGGTGTCGTGGCCTATGAAGGGCATTTGGGGAGAGAAAAAATGCAGTAAAATCCTTCTTCTTGATAAATAGAGAATCAATGGTTTAACAGAGCTTGTTTAAAACAGATTAAAGCATGCAAGAAGTGGACAATAAAGCAACGGAGTTGTAAATAAAACTTTAATCTTTGTTAAATGTGTGTCTTGCATGAGATTTCAAATATGATTCTGTTTTTAATAAAACCATTAAATTCAGTTTATTTTTTGATGCACGTTGTTTGCATTGTGGCAGATGGAGGCAAGGGGTGGGGTTCAGGTTCCTGCATGCCTTTTGCCCTAACCTGAAAAGCAGCATAGCAAGACCATGTTCTATATCAAAAACTAGTTATAAGGTTGCATGAACACATATTTGTGCTGGTTCTGAAAGCATGATTTTGTATCTTTTGTTTTTGATTTCTTCCTTCCCCCAATTCTGGATCATGCCTCCCCTCCCTTAGCCTTTGAACCCCTCTTAATTCATTAACATATTGAATTTTTTCAATTTTCCATTTTCTTGCAATAACAATATTAATGCCGGGGCCAAGGCCTGATTGGAGCTAAATTACTTGTTACCTGCTGGCATTTATTTATATGGCATTGAATTATAAAGCTTTGCTATTGTCATGCCTTGGGCGAATTGTTTATGACACCAGTAATAGGAGTAATTGTTATTGTTGAAATTACCTGTCAGCTACCCATAGCAGTGGCCCTTGTCCCACTGACAAATAGTGACAGGGGAGAGGGATCCTCCGCACGTCCTCCTGATGACTTCTCCTCTGATAATAAGGAGTGCAGGGCCTCTGATAATTTGCCTGTCACTGTTGAGTGCAGCTCAGAGAGAGTTGGCCAAATTGTTGTCATTCACTTTGACAAAGACAGCAAAACGCTGTGGAGCAGGAGGAGGATTATCAAAATAAATGAAAGCCCTCACACGTCCTTTGTTTTGGGTTTTTTTGGGGACTGGATTTTTTTTTTCCCCCTCCCCGTTGCCACTCGCCTGCCTTTATGCTGCAGTTGTAAAAATGGGGATGTGTTCCTCAGCAGTGTAACTCAGCACAGGGTAGCAGGGAACGACGCAAGGGCTTGTGCAATTTCTGTGCTGTTTGCCTGAAACAGTTTGGTTTCTCAATACAAATTAAATCCTGTATGGATTTTTGGGGGGTTTGTTTTGGTTTTTTTGTAGCCTAAGGCTGCCTGTGTTTTGGCAATTACCAACTGTCGTTGCAAGAGAACGGGTGGTGTTTCTGTGGCATGGATTTTATTTTATTTGATTATTTATTCTGTTATTTTTCACAGTCAGCAGCATTTCTTTCAGCTCTCCTCTTGCTCTCATGCCTGGCCCTGTGAAACACGCCCGGTTCAGCAATCAGTGTTGCCCCATGCCCAGGGCTGCTGGAAGCAGCTCTGCTCCTGCTACAGCATCTGCAGCTTTTTACCCCCCTGAGCTATTGCAATATCAGCCGAATTATCTTCACCAAAAATATTATTTCCTTTAGGAAAGGAGGTTCTGTCACTGATAAACCCAGCAGAGGTCTGTTAGCTGCTGCGAAGGAGCTTTGTGAAGAGGCGGTGTTATTTGTCAGAGCCTATCTATTTATAAAAAAAAAAAAAATAAAATAAATTACAAAAACTCCCCCTTCACGTCCTGTGACTGGTGCGCACGGGAGGACGCCCACGCTCGGTGCAGACTTGCTGCCAATCACACCCCAGCACTGCTGGAAAAGGGAGAGATTTTACACCAGCACAGCAGCCAGGCTGCAGCAGGGATGCTCAGAGTGCAGCTTTGGGATGAGCGCGTTGCACCCTGCCCGATCCGGAGTCGCCCGCCCCGCATCCTTCACATCTCATCCTGTAGCAGCAATCATTTCCCTTTATTGGTCTTTGCACTCAGGTAATGACTACCTGGGGCACAAAGCACCTCAGGGGCTGCTTTAGGCCCTTCACCCCCAGTAGCCAGTCCCTAATTGATCAGTAAAACCTCCCACCGAGTCACTGGCTGCGTGTTTTTTTCTCCGTAACAATGGGGTTTGGTCCACAGAAATACCTGTGGGCACCACCTCATCAGCCCTGGGTTTGCTCCCTGAAGGAGGAGGTCTAAATTCCTGCTACCAAGGATTTTCATCAGCGGCAAATAAATCTGCCGAATTCAACTCTTTCATTTGTAACCATTGGGCTCAAACGCATAATTTAGCCAAATTATCAGCTGCCTCCATCTTCCCAGGGAATGAGTGCAAACAACGTTTTAGGAACAGACATCTAAATTTAGTAGGGTTTTGAATAATTGATAGGCTGGTGTGACAGAAGATAGAAACTTATGTTTCTAATCATCCCAAAGCATTTCTCCTTCCTCCCACCGCCCAAAATGAAGTCGCTTTTTTTTGCAGTTAAACATAGGGAAGACATCCACTTAACAAGTATAAAATTGTGATAGCATTTAAGAGGTTATCCGTGGTAATAAAAAGCGGGGAACCTGCCTGAGAATTTGATCTGTAAGGCAGATAATATTTAAAGATGGAACTTGTCCTTGCTTTGTCTGGGGAGAGGCACGATAGTGATCCCAGAAGGGGAGGGTAAAAAACATAGCACACATTTCCAACTGAAGATATTTAAAATGTGTAATGTATTTCGGCATGTTACTGTAAGCTGCTGTTTGATGTTTGTTTCCTATAAAGCTTAAATTAAGCATCCCAGATATGGTTGTGAATCTCCTGCTCCTAGCTGCATCAAAAAACAAAATACATTTTAAATGGCTGTATTACCAATATCCTGATAGTCTTTAACATTCAAGCATAATTATCTTCCCTCTATTTTCTCTCTCCGTTCCTAAACACAGTCCCAACACCAAAAAGCCCACCTTTACATTTCAAGCTCATTTGAAATGTAAACTTTTAGCAAATAAGCAATGGCTTATGGAGCTGCATCGCCGCTGTGGCTGGCAGCAAATTCCTTTTTCTCCCTCCCCTCAGCGTAAGGGGTTTGAAATACCCATCAGTGTCAAAAGAAACTGCGCAGATCACTGCTGCTCTAAATAAGGCAGAGCAATGTTGAGAAAAAAAACTGCCTCCCCCAAAGAAAACCAAAAAAAAAAAAAAATCGCTCAATGGATTAAAACGACATTTCTGTCCCATGTCAGTCCAAATGACAAAGTGCCATGTTTTGCATCATTTCAGAAAGATATTCTTCAAACAAATTCAGCGTATAAACAGGCAACAGGCTTTTGTTTGAAACATTTCAGATCAAAAGTTAAGGGAAGAACAATTAATATTGCCTATTAAAATCCCTGTTATTGTTAAAGATACATTTTGTGGTTACTGATTATAAATAAAAGCAAAGGAACAGAGCCACGGTTTCTCACCACTGCAGATAGAAAAAGGCAATTTCCAGCTTTTTCTGTTTTGTTTTTTTTTCCCTCAAAGTTGCTCTTAAATGTGTTTGCTGAATAAACAGGATTAACTGTATTTAAAACAAGAGATAAAGAACAGCTTTTTATTACACTGAACAGTCTGCAGGGTTTCCAGACTCCTCTGAATGCACTTCATGCCTGGAACATAATGCTCATATTTTACCTTTTTAATGACACCGTATAGAACAAGCAAAATATTTTTATAATAGTACAAATATGGAATCGATGGGGAATAGAGAAAAAAGAGCATTTTTACCATTTTTGCTTCTGGCCAAATGCCGGAGTGGTGGGTTTTTGGTTTGTTTTTTTTTTTTACTTTCTTTCTTTTTGCTTTTTGCTCTTTGTTTTTGTTTTTGTTTGCAGTTTTGCAGCAGGATGAGAAAGCAGGGAGGAAAGTATTCCTGCTGCTGAAGGGGTTTTCCCTTTTCCTCTGGCTGCAAAAACTCACCGGGTGCTGTTAAAACAAAACTAATGGCGAGAGCGCGATCCGAGAGCCAGCCTGCTATCAGCTGCATTTCAATGGAGGCTGGCTCAAAAAATAGGTACAAAGAAAAGAATTTAGACAAATTTGCCTCTTAACCTTTAAAGATTTCCTGCCTATTTCAGTATGTCCTTTATTACATTAATTTTTTATTTAAATTACACCATTAACTGGATATGAATTTATCAAGAATACATATATTGATTTATAAAACAGTATCATTAATTATTATAATAGCTAGATGTAGCTGATATTACAAAGCCATTTAAAGGTTTTTAATATAACTTGGACATACATAGATAGATAGACATTATGGACAAGACTACAATTTAAACTGGCTACCAGCAGTTAATGAAATCCTTGATTTATCTTCTCATTTAGAGATTGATTATGTTGTTGCTTTGTAAAACTATTTATTTTATGCCATTTTTCAAAGGATGTCTCAATAAAAGTAAAAGATAAATAAAACATCCAGCCAAGTCTCAAAGCATATTTGGTTTTATATTTTCTTTTTTAATGCTGCAGCTGTTAATGTATTACTAGTTTGGAGAGTTGTCACCTTTACAGTGAATTGGCTTTCTTGATAGCAGCTATGTTTGCACATGCACAATTTCCTATGTTTGGATTAAAAAAAAATAAGACGAAGAAAAAGAAAAAGAAAAAAAAGAAAAGAGGATGTCTTCCCCACAACATTGTGCTTATTTCCTAAACCAAAACCCAGCAAAATGCCTTTCTGGCATAGATTTCTTAGGCATAGTTTTTGTTTAAGCTGTGGAAAAATGGGACTTACCCTAGTGCTGCAAAGCAGTCAGTCATGGAGAACATTTTGATTTAAAATGCAATCTGAAGAGAAGAAAAAAGAGAGGGGAGAAAAAAAAAAGGAGAAGGAATGATATAAACAAACAGTACACCACTTTCAAGTTGCTCCTAAAATGTTCCTAGCTTAACTAATACATTGGAAGTTTAAATCTTTACACGATATTCTTGAGGGGCTATGTCTCTTGACTCTTTATTTATATCACTTATTCTTGTCTGGCAACATATGTTACCGATTTATTATAGTATTTTTTTACTGTTAGCCAGACAAATGTAAGGGCTAGCTGAGGAAGGGTAGTTGCATCTGATGAGTTTAACAATTGCAGGGCATCCTTTAGGGGTAGCCAATGGGCTCTTTTGAAGCTATAATACTCACCATTAACCATTTTCATGCTGACATATTTTTATTTTCAAAGTTGGGGCTTTCCCTCATATCAGTTTCTTTTATATTCAGTGGCTTCACAGGCAAATCAAGCAGTGTGGCTGAGTGGGTCTGCAAGCCAAGGTTTTTGTAGATGCCTCAAACCACCCTCTTATATCTTGGCATCTAAATCTGCATGGCATGCCCCCCACAACTGAACAAAGAAAAATACACACAGAAAATAATACTTAAAAAAATATCTAAACCTATAATCCATGACAAATGCAAGCAAATCCTAAGCACAGGCGGTCAGATTTCTCAGGGCCATTACTGACACCAAAAGGTAACAGAGAGGAAGACTTTTCTCACCAAAGCAATCTCCTCCAAATTCCTATTTTAAATGGATACACCAGCATCAGAGGGACAAGTTGCAAGGACAGGTGGTGAGGTGCATGCCACATTTTGCACATGGTGTTTTTAGGTCAACTATTCTGGAGCAAGATCTTGAACCCTCCCCACCTTTTCCATCCTACTCACTCTTTGTCCTATCTCCTTGTCCAATGGTAACATCTTCCTCCAACTCCTCTGAAAGCTGTACCCCTGGGTCCTGTTTCACTCTTAGAGCCCCATCTTGAGCTTCTGGGAGCCAAAAGGTTTGTGCAAAGTGGGAGGACATAATTCCTGATATCTCCCACAATTTCCAGCCCTTTGGGGCCAGCTCAGACCATTACACCTGCCAGCAAATCCTACATCTAGCCTGGGATGCTCAAGAGCCCTACTCCACTGGGATTACTGAGTAGATGGTAGGCACACTCTGAAATTTCTGTTACTTAGAATTCAGTCAGATTTTTTAGGATTTTTTAGCCCCAAAAAGTCGGGCTTGATTTCCCTTGCATCTTCAGGGAATGTGGGAAGGGGCTGTGTGAGCTAACGTGAGACCACAGGACCTGAGGAGGGATGATCTACAGTGAAAAAAGGTACAATGAGCAGCATTTTGGGTGGGAAATGAGGTGTTCCAGGTGGAATAAATACAGAAATTGCAATTAAATTCGTTGGGCTCCCTTGAAGGGAGAGATTGGAAGTGGATCAGGACATGTCTCCTGATAGCGCTAGGGAGTCCTTGACAAATGCCACACAAAATAGTTTTAGCTGGGAGGAGAGCAAGTGCTCTTATGTTTTTTTTTTTTTTTTTGGTGGTTTTTTATTTATTGACAGTTCAGTTGTTGTGGGCTAATTTTTCTGATTTCTAATTTTTTTTTTTTTTTTTTTTTTTACTTACCACATTTCCCTCTACTTATTGTAGAGGGTTTTGAGGACTTTCTAACTTAGGTCTGAGTTTGGCAGTATGCACAAAACTTGCATGGAAATAAAGACTTCTCTTTCATTTTTCTATCAAGAAGCTAACATAACTTACTTTGTGTTGGGTTTGTGTTTTGTTTTTTTTTTTTGAAATTGCAATTAAATTATACTTTTGATGCCCTCCTAAAACAATTTACAACCCCCAAATAAAGCTTTGGAGACAAGTCTCATCTTTCTTAATGCCAAGGACACAGTGAAAAAGGCTGCAGATGAAATGGTCACACCAGGACTCCAAGATTTAAGGATTTGAAGTCTTGGCTTTTCCCACTTCTCCAGGAAGGTTTTACTTAGGCAGATGTCATCAGTGTCCTGGGCAAACATTTGGTGGCAATACCAAAGCTTGGAGCATATGGATAAATATTTATTTAATTCTGTATTTTAAGGACATTGACAGCAACTTCATAATTAAGTTAATAGCCTCCCTTAAATTTGTTTATTCCACTCAAACCCATATTTTCTTGGCTGGGGAGGGAGGAGCAGGAAGCATGACTTGATCTCTCAATCACTCTCTTTCTGTTTTGTCCATCACCTTGGTTTCTTTCCCCTGTTTTTGACCTGTACTTTTTCTGGATCAGACACTGGCAGGTTGAGAGGTAATAAGAACCAGATGGACATAGTACAGAAATTGCCCAAATGGGTACGAGAATGTGGGGAGCTGTCAGGCATGGAGAGAAGCTGGAATTTTTCAGCAATAAAATGGGATTTATCGCCACTCTCCCACAGTCATTGCCGACAACCGTTTACCTTGACAGAAACCCCATTCCAATAGGCCATACCGATGCAGATTTTTTTTACTTCTTTTTTTTCCCCCCTAAGAGTGATGATTGGTATTTGTTCTAAGGCTCAAATGGCCTGCACTAAAGGTGAAGCATTAGGCCAAAGTCCTGTATTCCCTACTGAGGCAAATGAACCTGCTAAAATAAGTTCCTTCCACAATAGCTGTGTAATTGAAACCAGAAAGTGAGAGAATTTGATAAATTGCTTGACCCTGAAGGAATGTTAAGGTCATAAATTTTCATTGCATTTTTTTTTTACTTCTTTTTTAGGGAAAAAAATCTCTTTTATACATATACAGGTAGGCAAATATATTATGTTTAGTATTTGTCTCTGAATTCCAGCTAACTTCCAGATCATTAGCCTTTACTTTGCCATCCTCTCCCCATAGGAAATTACTAGAGGGTTTAGAGGATTCCTTCCCACAACTTCCTAGGAGGACTGAAGGACACAAAATACTCACAAATGGCAGCGCTGTTAAGGAGTCAGCCACATAAAGAATAAACAACTCAAAATTGTGAGGTTAGCAAGTGCAATCCCTTTAGAAAGACAAAATAAACAACATAAAAAACACAAACATACTGTACTTGGAGAGTTCTGGAGTAAAAAAAATCTGTAAATCATTTACAGGCTATCATTTATTGCTACTTTCAGCTTTTTTTTTAAACTTAGAGGTGGTGTTACCTTTTACTTGAAAAAGAATGATCACAGCTTTCTTGAATAATATGTACAGTATTGAATTATATGTTTATAATAAGATGTCCCTTTAAACTCAAAAAGACACAAGCAAACCTCAGATCCCACGGTATCTTATTGTGGTAATACACATCTTGAGAATAAGTAAAAGAAAAGAAAATTTTTAAAAAAATAGAAAATTAAGGCAAACCAAGAGAAAGGATGAGAATATTTAGGAGAATAACCAGCAAGGTAAAACATTCAACCATGACCCCTGTTCTGTGCTTGCACCCATCAATAAATACAGCCCTACTAAAATAGATTCTAAGAAAAAGCAGAGAGGAAACTCAGAAATATTTTGGTTTTGTGTATGGTTGTTTGGGTCTTTTTTCCTGCAGTAGCAAAATTTACTTCTGTAACTGTAGCAGCTTCTGCTTTTCAACTGCTTGAAATTTGCCATCATATAGTAATGTTTTTTATAATCTGGCTGCTTTCCTCTCCGTGCTTTGAATATAACATTTCAGAGGCAAAATTGTCTCACTTCAATAAGGCACTGCACTTTACATAGCCATACACACTTAACCCTACATGCAGCAAGTTAAATAATCATTAGCACAGTAACCCATTGCTATCAAAAACTTATTGGTCCTCTAAATTTTAAATTAATGGCCTGTCTCCCTTGTTCTGTGTGTCTGTATGTATCTGGTTTTCAGACACTACAGTGGAAAGTCATAGACATTTTATCAGCACATGTTAGATGATTTGCATTATTGATATTTCAATTTAAAAATAAAATAATAAAAAAAAAGTGCAGGAAAAAATAGTTCTGCTGAGTTGATTCATCCCTAGACCCCTGCTTCTTCAGTAACCCTTCAGAGTGTAAATTAGCTGCCAATATTTGAGAAACTGGTAAAGAAATGCATTCTGTTCCTCTCTGGCCAGGTTGTTCTAGCTCAAATAAGTTTCCTTAAGAAAGCATGAAAAAGAGAAACTAAAGGGAAAACAAGAAAAAAGTAATTGAAACAATGTCCCCATAAAATCATAGCAAAAAAACCCTCAATAATTTATACTCACTTTTTCTTTTTGAAGACATTAAATAAAAGTATGGTGGAATGGGGTTTCCTTGCTTTATGAGGGATGCTTTTTCTCCTGACAAACTTTCTGGCCAAAATCCCTTCTTTCCTTTTTATTTCTTTGAGTCCCAAAGTAACTGCTAGTCATTTTGAGACAGTTACTTATCCAGAGAATGAAGGAGTATCATCTGTGTTTCAATTAGAGAAGGAAAAAAAAGATAAAGACTTGGAACGCAATCGAAAAATGCAAAGAGACATATTAGGATGAGAATTTTCATCTGTTGCTGTATAAATATTTTAATAAAAGTTCTAAAATAATGTGTCTGCCTCCTGCTCTATAAAAGAGAGGAGATTATGAAGTGCAAATGATGCAGCTTAGATGTATAGATCCTACTGGGATTTTTCACCATTTAAGAGTCTCTTCGTGCTTCTCCTCCAGAAGTTTGTTTTAGAGCCATTTCAGACCCCAAGAAGTATAAATTTCACTAGTATAAATAAAAGATGACCAGCAAGTGGCTTCAATCAGTAATATTTTTTGCAAACTAATGTTCAGCTGATGCAACTCGATTTTGTTTTGCATCACATTAGTGTCACGGCAGCAATGACTGGCTTTTATTCACCAACCCTTTGAGTCAGCACTTCAAGACATCTTTCAAATTAGGTCATACTGCAAATTTGCCGCTGATACAAAGGTTGATTAAGAGAGCTTCGCAATTTTAAGGGGATGTCTTGTGAGGAGAATTAAGGTCTGGTTGATAGTTCCAGGAAATGTGAGGCCCTGTAACTACATGAAAAATAATGTATAGGCTCTACGGGGAAAGAACATATTTCCTCGGAGCGCTTGAAGAAATACTCATTTACAATTTAACCAAGTCGTCCTCCCCACACTCCCCCCAATCCTGTTACAGGAGAAATGGTGTGATGGGTCTCTAAAACAAGCCTTGAATTATAGCACAGAGGCAGTGAGATGAGCCCTGCTCTCCTCTTGCTGAAAATGAGACCCCCCCCCCATCTTGCCTCCTTTGATCTTCTTTGGAAAGACCTATTTCTCCCCCCTCCCACTGAAGCATCTTGGTTTCTGCTTTCCCCCATAAAACAATCCAGCATCGCAACGGGACCCTTCACCCGTAATGTAGCAGCTCCAAGCTGAAGCTGAATTGCCGTGTAAACCTCCCCTGAAGATCTGGAGGGGATGATGAGAAGTGACAACCAATCATGGCGGCCAGAACCAGGGTTGTAAATTACTTCTAAGCCCAATTTAGGCATCTTAATAAAGTGGCCAAAATTTTTTCCCCTCTGCAGCACGGAAGGGACAGTAGCTGTTCTTGCTCCAGGGTCTGAGCATGCAGGAGAAAATTCTCAAAGGGAGCTGCTGGCTAACGAGCTGTGCTGGAAATTGGGCTGCTTCATTTTTGATGGCTAAGTGGGAAGAGAGATGAATGATCTCTTTGAAGGGAATCGGACCCAAATCTAACATTTCTGAAGCACTCTGGGATTTTGGATTTCCCAAATTCTCTCTCTTTACAGAGAATAAAAACACATGAAGAGCAGAGAGTTCCTTTAATTTAATGTAAGTGGATAAAAGTCAACTGCCAGCTTCGTTTTGGTTTAACTCTTTGGCCCACCTGGCAAGGCAAGAAGCTGCTGTTAATGTTGGGTTTGCCTAATGAATCAGTACTCAGGAAGTGAGGAAAAGAAGGCAGGATTTTGGCTGCAGTTACATCAAAAGCAGTGTTTAATTCTCCTGTTGCTGAAACTAGAGTCCCCCAAGTTATCTTTTCTATGCTCAGGAATATTACCATGATTTAAGGCTATAGCATCAGTGAAAAAAAACACAAACAATTTAAAACTAGAGCCCAAAGAGAGATTTCTTGCCATATGAATAGCCATGAAAGCCAGAAAAATGTTTCTCATTCCCACTTGTATTTCCCTTAATTTCTTTGCAGCAGAGTCCCTGAACTTGCATTTCTACCATGGCAGCTGACTTCATTTCATGTTTTTGATGTTACGATCACCCACAGACCTTTCCATTCTCCATATGTTTCTGGATTCAGTCACTTCACCCACAGCCCTCCCCTACAGTATAACACCTCAAATCCCCCCGCATGGCAAAGTCTATTTTATTCCCAGTCACTTTCAATTTGCCTCCTGTGTTTCTCTGAAGGGTTTAGTTGAATGTGATTTCTAGCACCAAAACGAGAGGAGGGGGAAAGTGGCAGGCTACAAATGAGAAGGTGGCCTGTGCCACAGCCAGGAGTTGCTGGAAGTGAGAGTTTTGAAAAGCACTGAAATAGGACCACCATAAGATTGATTTTAATATTTTGAGGTACTTTTGCACTTCAGGTTCCTTTAACCCTCTTCTACCAGGTTAGATAAAAATGGATATAAGCCCTAAAATATAAGTAATAACAAGAGTTAAGGACAGGAACAGCAGCAACAAAAAGTGTATATCTACCCCATTAGCTTCAAACTCCCCTGCAGATCTAATTTGGTTCTGTCACCCCACCTCCTGCCCTGTGGAGGTAGCTGCTGCTTCTGCTACTGCTGCCCTTCTCCAGTCTCCATGAATCAGGCAAGAAAGGATATGAACTCATGCCAGAGTGACTTAAACCAGTCGTGGGAAAACAAACTGGGGGTTCCTTTAAAAAAAAAAAAAAATTCATACTGCCTTTTGAATCTTTGTGAAGACACTGAGAACATGCTTCCAAAACTCTTTTGTTCTGCCCTAAGGGATAGAAGGCTGCTCTTAATACAAGAAAACAAAGCCTTCCATTGCCACTACCAACCAAACAAAAAAAAAAAAAAAAAAAAAAAAGAGAGAAAGAAGCAAGCTGAAATGCTTATGAACACTTTGCTCCAGGCTCTGTGGCAGTAAGGAAAAATCATTGCAACCATCACAAGACTTGGCAACACCAGGGCCATGCCAGCAGAGTGCTCTTCCCCATTACTGTAAATCACAGGCTGAGCCCAGTTTATTGTGAAACATCCAATTGTGGCTCCTTGAATACGATAAATAAAACCACCGTCCCTCAGTGCACTTGACTAGTATCTGTGGAAAATTCACTCTTCTGCCTAGGAACAGGACAGAGGCAGCTGATGCTTCAGTGTGGCTTGGTGGAGACAAATCACAAAAGAGATTGCAATTAAAAGAGAATGCAATTAAATATGGTATTTTCTGTGCCTATATCCTCTTTTTCACCATTGCTACTGCTGAGAAAATCACTTTATTCATTTTAGGCATTGCAGTATCAAGTATTTTCAGAGATTAGACTTAGGCTCATTTTGGTTGGGTTTGGGTCCACACTTAGATCAAAACTGAACACACACAATGAAATAAAAGCTGAAATGGTCCCTGGGAATAAGGCAAATCGCAGGGGGTAACATTCACCTTTAGCCAAGCAGCCACGAGTCCATATTGCAGCTACCAGCCCTCAAACACGTGCCATCAGTGCTGCAGGGCCCTGCTTCAGCCCAGAGAGGATGGTATTACTCAAGCCTTTCCTCTGGGAATATGTCAACAGGCACATTTAAAACTCAGCTTCTGCAAGCTATCAGCCACTGGCCCTCATGCCAGGAAAACACAGAGGCACTAATGGAAACAGTACACAACCAGGGAGCAGAGCTGCACAGGGATAGATCAAGCTATGCCCATATTTCATAGGCTTGCTCCTGCCCCACCATTGCTTCAGAACAATTTTCCACCATGCACAGACCCAATGGAACGATGCTGTGATGGAGCCAGAGGCAGAACAGCCCTGTAAAAAAGGCCAGCTCTGCAACCTGCCAAGCAATCCTCAGATACAACAGGCAGCACCACCGCAGGACTCATTCCCTACGGGACGCGGGCAGAAAAGGTTCCAAAAACAACCGATTCCAAGCCCTCTTCTTGCTCAGAGCTTGTCTCCCTTTGTGCACGCTGGATCAGCTGAATATTTATAGGAGAGATTGGAGGTCAGGCTGCCTCCCTGGCTGCCCCCTTGCCCAGCCTTCGCACCGCCAAGCCGCCAGCTGGCGGGTGGCGGCTCTCCACGGGAGCGCCAGCTGGCTGCCAGGGACAGCGCCGTGACAGCGGCACACCCGCGGTGAGCCACCAGCCTCCCGAGTCACTGGCATTACGGTGGACCCTCACACGGTGATGTTTAAAACAGAACTTTGCTTTGCACAGGGTAAAAGTCGTCGTTTCCTTCGCCCTCCTCTTTTTTCTCCTCCCCAACCGCTCAAAGTCCTCCTTGATATGATTACCCACCAGGCCATACAATACAGAGCCCCACGTATAAATCTGCTTAAACCCTGCATCTTCATCAATAGATGTCTGCTAGAAATAAACTTCAAGATGTGAAAGAGCCAAGCTCTTAGGGCCAGCCGGTTTGCTCCACCAGCTCCATTGAGCAGATGAGAAAAAGCACCTAATTAGCCAAATTTATTAATATGCTGCTTTTTTTTTTCTTCAAAGAGGATACAGCTACATTATAGAGGTGAAACATGACTTTTGATGATCAAGCAAGCAGTGATTAAATAAGGTTAATCCTCATTTTATATGCTAATAGGATATTTATAATCTCAACTGCATATCCAATTTAGCTATTTTATTTTCTGTTGTTAAGAAAGTATTTCTTATTAGCGAAAGAGAATACCCCTACGTTCACTGCAGATGCTATTTTAATTGGGCTCAAGTGCATTGTGTGTAATTAGTCCACTTCTCTAATATTTCATGTATAATTACACCATGAACAATGTGCTTAAATTTCAGAAGGGCTGCCAGTTTAAATTTTTTTTTAAATAAAACTACTAATTAATTAGTGACCCTTCCCACGGACAAATGATTTGCATTGTAGCCTAGCCCCAGAGCTCTCAAAGGATAGTCTTTTCAGAAGTTTGAACCCCTTGTTTTGACATGATGCCTCTGATCTGAGAAACATAAAGGCACCCATGCTATGCACCTGGTTTCACCAGGACTGCCACTCCAAACTTCCTCCCGAGGCACAGCAGCATGGGCATGACTTCAGTAGCAATTTTAGACAATGCTGGCTATTGAGAATGACCAAAGAAAATAACTGGATGTCATTAATCCCATTCACCTCATAAATTGTCTCAATAATTTAAGAGAAGACAGTGATGTGGCGAACTGGGGAGGGTTCCCATTTATCCACCACAGCAGCCCAGATCTGTAGTGGAGAAAAATAGAAAGAAATAGTCCCAAACATGGTGATGGTGAATATGTTGTGATCCTATCAGCAGGACTGAAAGGTCAGCTCTGAAATACATCTTGAGCAAATGTCAGGACAAGGTATTGCTCGGAGCTGGTGATCAAACTGGGCTTTCTCAGAGGAAGGCCACATAATGTGTAAGATACTGCATGGGGTAAATATTTCCCACTGTAAAATAACTGCATTAATTCCTCTGGCTGCACACGGTGCTACCAAATCTTGTGTATTTTGTGGAAGATCAGAGGATACAACAATAGGGCAAAAGGGTGGTCCTCAAAGCAGAACCTCCTAAGCCCTGCTGCCCTTTTCATTCCTCTAAATGGCAGCAAACCACTGAGCAACAAATACACATGCATATATATATATATATATATATACATATGTGCACAAAATCATGCTGAGCGTGAAGGATCTTCATCTCATACTTCTCAGACAACCATTTTGTAAACACCACCTTGCAGCTTTGCTCAGGCTTCCCTCCTGGCTGGGCAGCTCCACTTCAAGTCAGCCAGATCCAGCTCAGGATCAGTGCAACAACCTTGTTGGTTTCCTGTCCCACTGGTGTCCCAGCAAGCTGCCACCACTGGGCAGGTCCCCCTTGGTTAGTCCATTGTGGGCCTTGCAGTCAAAGGGGTCTTGTTATTCCAAGGATCTGTGATAACCACCTTGAGAGTCCTAGAAGAAATAGAGGACACACATAATGAACTTTTCCTAGTTTTGTCTCCTTAAAAACACCCTCAGCTCAGGGAGAAAGTAAAACTTTTAATCACACACAATATCCTTGCCCAAGGGGACATAAACCTCCCTCATTCCTCATGGTTCTCATCCCAGACTGGCCAGGGGAGTAGGTAAGTTGGCAGGATAGGCAGGATAAGGACAGTGGTCTTTACCCTTCCAAAATCCTTTCAGCATGAGCATGAAGGTCATGGACCAATGCATGTCCAGCAGAAGACAGAGGTGAGGAAGAGACAAAGTCACACCGCCTGGAGCTGGAGAATGAGATGGCCTTTGGTGGCACTTGCAGGGCTGCCAGCATGCCCTCTTCCCAAAGCACCCCTGTAAAGAGCCACCACTTTGGTTTCAGGCTTTTCTTCTCCCTGGGGGATGTGAAATTCTAGGTGCTATTTAAGGAAGGGTGACGTCTTCCTCCCTACCCACTCCCCCACCCCCCAAAACCAAAAGCCTGACCTCTTCCCATCTGCTGGGGAGAGCCAAATTGCTACCAATCTGCCTCTGATGTGAGCTAGCTCTTTCTGCCCAGAAGTTTATTTTTCAAAACAAGTCTGCCTGCAAAACAGTGTTTATTTAAAACACAGTATGAATGCCAGTAACCCAACATGCACAGGGACCAGTACCCAGAGGTCTCCCGCTTAGTGTTTGAGAGCTATTAAGTAAATCAGGGGAAAATTCCTCAGGAAATGATGGGGTTAGGCCTGATGGGCATCCCTGTGTGATTAAATGCAGCTTAATGAGGTCACGGGTGACAGATTTGGGCGCAGAAGTGTTTAAACAGCATGAAAAAAAAAAAAAAGCCTTCATAGCACACAGGGGATGGGAATTGAATCTGGTTGTGTTATCCAGTGGTGTAAAAACACGTGGCAAAAGGGTGGCCTTTTAGCACACACAGGCTTTTCATGGCCTTCCTTAACATCTTATACCATTGAGCAAACATTGCAGAGCTCTCAGTTATGAATGGTGTGGCCAGTGTCATGAGTCAAGGATGGCCACCATCACTTTGATTTCTTAGGGGTTAGGGAACAGGATTTAGGTCACAACATTTTATTTCCACCCCACCTCCCCAGCATCTCTAATAGAAAATGGTTGTCTTGATAGAAGGAGCTAAATTCTGCTGTCATTCTGCAGGACTGCAGGATAATTACGTTGACTTCTTCTGAGCACTTTGGTTTTGCTGATACATCTGTCAAGGACAGGAGGGATTCTCAGTGTCTCACAGTCTCTGGAGCATTTGTTCAAGTAGCCCTTCAACATTCACACAAGAGGGTCTTCTTACACAACCCATGGTTGGGTCACTAGGGAAAGAGGCTCCTGGCTGACATCCCACCAGCAATGAGGCATCTGTGTGGAGAGGTAAAATAAAATTTTTGGTTTTTTCAGCCATAAGGCCAAAAAATAATTTTGTCCATTGTTGGCCTGGAGCAAGTGACTCTTCCTTTCAAAATGATAAATGGATATCTATAGGTTTTCATAAATGTTCAACCATGATGCAATGTATCTTCCCAGCTGGCCACACCTCCCTTTCTTTGTTTACCATACCAGTTCACCTGGTAGAGTGATTTGTTTTCACATATGAACAATGAAGATTTTACCATTTGACTATTAAAAAACTTCCAAAAAAAATCAAGACCCAACAAAACCTAGAACCCATATTAGGTGGAAAGTGAAAGGCCAAAGGGAAATTATTGCTCATTTAGACAGCAGCATAAATTTTCTTCCTATTTTTAACCTAGCTTTTAATTTAATAAATTTTATGACCCTTATATTAAGTACATATGTTTTACAAGACATTGTGTCCCTTGAGTCACCCTGAATTTACTCTATTATAGCAGAGTTAAATGAATGAATACTGTGTTTCTGATTTCAGCTTACCCCTTATTTGATCCTTATATAGTCAATAAACCTTCCTAGAAGCATGAAGCAACTGAATCAAGCAGGGTGCCAAAGCTGTGTTTGGGAACTGTTGGTCTTTAAAAGGGAATTAGTAAATTGTTATTCTATTATTCAGATCCTGCTACACCACTGCCAGGTTCCCCATGCTGTTTACAAGGAATAAATGGTGGTAATGATAAGATTCTTGAATTTATATATTACCAATTTAATTTTCATATGATAATTTAAAAGGAAGGTCAAGTCCTCTTTTGCCTCCTAGCCACTTCCAAACCTCCTAGCCCCCTAAATCTAAATACTTTTCTACCACTCTCTGGAAATTTGGAAGAGCAAAAATAATTTAAATCAGCCCTGTACACATTATGGATTATTCACATACAAATGCAGTTTTGGGAAGAAGATGGGGAATCTTTTAGAAACATTTGAACAAAAGCCAAGTCTGCTTTCCGAGTATAAGTAATCCTTTCACCTAAATTGTTGTGTATAGGCGAGTAGGTGACAGCAGAATAATGCAAAAAAAAAAAAAAAACAGTAATGCCAGCTGCAAATCAAGGGTAAACAAATTGGAGGATGAATCTAATTACCTAGAGTAGATCCCTTTACAAAACTAAGATGTTTTGATACTCAGTGCCTGCAGAAAAAATAAGCATGTACAGAGATTAATCTTGTTTGGGTGCATTTACACTGTTTATTTAAGTAATACATGAGGGCAGCTTTTCACAACAGGTTTGCAATGGTGACAAAACACAGAGATTAGAAAGGGATAGTTGATATTTGCAGAACAGTGGGAAGCATGAGTTATTGATTGGCTTTGTATCAACCTAGAGTTCCTTTTTAATATAATAAAATTAGTTTAGAAGGGTGTTTTATAAATCGGGCGGTTCTTATTTGATTTGAGTACTGACTCTTAGTGACTTGCCAAAGTTCAGTAAATATGCAGAGTATAGTATACGCACTTTATCTTTGTGTATTAGCTATGACATAAACACAGAGGGGGAAAAGTCAAATTTTATACATCAGAAAATGGGTTTGTTGCCAGACATTCTAACGTCGCGTATTTAATTTCACTGATGTATGTTAAAACGGGAAACCAAATTCAATGAGCTGTTTGTTTCTTTCTACAAGCACGCTTACATCAATGACCTCTGAGGACATGACCTCAAAATGTAACTAGATGTTTAAAAGAATCTCGAAGATCTATATAAGACATTAACATTTGTGTCAGAGGGTAGCATACAAGCTTGTATATACTCAGCTGTCTATATGTCGACTGCTATATTTTTATTGCTACAGGAAACCAGCCAAAGTCCCAAACAGGAAAATTATCAGCTCTTTTTTTTTTTTTTTTCTCTTGGCATGGTCCTGTTTAAGGCTAAAGACATGACCTTAAGTTAGAACATATTTTAGCCCTATTCAGTAACCATTTTGTCACCTTTTAAATGCTATCCTGTCTTGGGGAGCACAGGGCTCTGGCAATGGTTAGGTGCAGTACATGGAGGTGTGCAGCCCTGAGTGTGAGGATTCAAGAAGACTCCAAAAAAAAGGAAGGAATCACCATTTTAGCTGGGCATGGGGAGCTCCTGGTCACCTCTCCGGGGACAAGCTGATGTCAAGTTCTGCTGTCTGTCAGGATTAAGGGCCTGTTTGCTTTCTCACTGACATGTGGTTTGAGAGCAAAGCAGCTCAAATCTCCCCCATTCTTAACAAAGCATCTCAAATTGCTGAGTAAAATTCCTTAATCCTCCCATCTTAATCTGAAAACATCAACGCCACTTGGTAACACTGAGGTCTCTTTTTGTCCACTCTGGAGCACCATTGACATCACTGTTTGATTTGGAGCTAATTTTTCCTGGAGCCATCCATTATTAGAGGGAAACTTCAGGTGTTTTGTTGTCAGAGCAGGTTTGCCCAAGTAATTGTTCTTTCCTGAAGTTTGCACTACCAGTAAGAAACTAAATATAAAGCAAGAAGAGAATAAACTGGCATTGTTTCTCATCTCCATAAACATGTGTGGTAAAATGAGCTTTTCCATCATGAGAACAATGAGGAAGGATGCAGCCTGAGTGGTCCAGAGATCAAGCAAGGAGAAAAAATCTTCAACATTCCCATCAGTACAAGCAAGCAAACTTAGTCTAGGAAGCAAGAAAGCAAAACACCTGATATGAAGAGGGTTGAGCAGTTGTAACGTGGCACAATAAAGTCTAAACACCAGATGATTTGAGCTCAGTGCTTATGCATAGTCATAATTCTGACATAATACTGAGCTGTCATCCTAAACAGTATTTTCCTGAAATCATTTCTCCAATAGCAACAAAAATCAATTCCTAATTTCTGCTAGAAAAGTTATAGAAATCACTATGTGCAGCATTCCTCCTAGTATTACTACTGCTCTCCTAACAGTTTTGTCCTGTGTTAGTTTTACTTTCCCTGTCCCAGCTTCAGATGGTGGTACAAACCTACTTTGATATATATTTTCTAAAAATTATTTTGTATCTCATTCTCCTCCATTTCTGACCTCAGCAATGTGCGTGCCTTGGTTCAAGCAGTGCTTCAGTGCTTCCCCCTCTAATCAGGGCCAGGTCAAGCCCAGAGCCAGGACTTTTATCCCAAAAGCCATAAGGGCTCCATAAGGAGCAGCAAGTAACTCACTGTGAGAAAACTTCTAACATGTTTTGTTCCTCCCATCATCAAGTAAGACACCAAGAGCAGCTTCAGAAGGTCTGGCCGTGAAAAATAACTCCAGGTTTATAATCAGGAATAGTCAGCTGGAACACATAACTCACTGCTGAGCTTTTTATGCACAGCTGGAGCAGACTGGTGTGGAACAGAGTGTGCAGGGCAGGTGGGCACAAGGATGCACAGCATCCAATTCTCTATACTCTGCTGGTTGGCTGCAGAAGGGATCATCAGGGTTATACCCTTCAAGATGCCAAGGCCACAGGCTGAAATATATCAAAAGCAGCACTATCTGGGCTATAGTGTTTAGGAAAGAAACAGGTACAACTTCACAGCCCCATGCTGCAAAGCTTTGTCATGTAAAAGGTTTTCTAAGCATGAGATGGCTCTTGAGACTGGAGATCTACAAGCTGCAGACTCTTTTCATTATCTGTCACATATGTAACAAATATTCCTATAATTATCTCAAGAGGCTTCCAGCTATTTGTTGGATACAGAAAGCTGAAGAAATGGATACCTATATCCAGAAAGGATGCTAGAAAGTTCCCCGCAGTTCTCTTGGTAAAGATAAAGCTTTGAGAATCTGATTTATTGAATTAAATTATACCAGTGAGTTTGCAAGCAGACAAAGATTCTGGGATAGGCTTTTCCACAGAAAACTCACAAATAGGGGGTTATAGAGTAACAACATCTCTGAAGCTACCCTGAACAAATAAAGCTTTTAAGGTTAAAAAGCAGGGAGCAAGGTGCATCCACACAGATGGAGCTCAGGGACTGGAACGGATGGGAGCCAGCAGAGCCTGGGGAGGACCAAAGACCCTTTAGTACAGACAGGGATGGCTGATCTCACACAGAGTGAGCACAGGTCAAAGCCTTGAAAAACACCCCAGATTATTAGGAAACAGAACCCTTCAGAAATTTTTCCACGTTACTCCTGCGGGCAGGGAGACCGCACACTTGAACAATGAGCTAACGGCAGGACCTTAATCAAACCATTCCCACAGAAATGCTCAGACACTTGAAACACAACTCATTGGCCAAAATTCCTCCACACAAAGGTGACAAATGAGCCTTGAGAGACATGCCCACAAAGCAGACATTTCTCAGCTGATGACGAACGGGCGGCCGTCGCTGCTGCACGCCGCTCTTCTCCCGAGTGGTAATAGCTGCTGGCCTCAAGAAGTAGTTAGCTCTCATTTATATCACTGGAAAGCAGTGTCTCCACTGAAGTCAATATAGTTTCACTGGGCTAAGTGTGATCGAATTAGGCTTGATGTCCACAGACCTGAGTGTATTGCTTGCCTTAGGGCAGGGGAGCAAGAACAAAGGGCTCATATATTGGTATCTGTGTTTGGTCTGTAAAGGATTGCTCTCTCCTGCCCACCACATCTTTCAGCAATGGGCTATGTGGAGTCATACAATTAAAAAGTCATTTATGTTCAAGATTCCCACATCTCTGACATATGCCTTGTCACAGCACAGGAGTTTAGCTCTAGTTCAGCGAGATTCGAGCATCATGAAAAGCTGGCTGCCAGCAAAAATCGTTCTGAGAGGAAATAGGAGAGGAACAAAGAAAGAGACATACACAGAGCAACCTGGACATGTTACAGGACTCCATCAGAGCTGAGTGGGTACAAACAAAGCAGGCAGCTACCCGAAACATCAAGGAGGAAAAGGCATAGAAGCATTTTCCTTTATGTCCTTCCTGCATGGCAGCAGATCCTGACTGATGGCCCCATTGGTGGCAACTGGAATCAGGTGTATGAAGAGCCAACCTTTGAGGCAGGATTCATGCTGGCAACCACAAACATCAAAGGTTTGTTTGCAGTGCTCCAACATGGAGTCTAAAACATCCCAGGTTGTGCTGGTGATGGAGGCAGAGCCTTGGGAAGATGCTGGTGACTCTGAAATGGGACAACCACCCCTCACGGGGGCCTCGGCACAAAAATCCTGGGAAAAGCTCACCTGCCACTGGAGCTGGATGGTTCCCAATTTTTGTTTTCCCATATTCTGCCTTGTGCATGGTGATCACCACACCATCCCCACCAGCTCTGGGACAAAGCACACAGGTGATCCTGCAACTAGAAACACAGACACGTACAAACATGCTCCCCTTTTGTCAGCCACGGTATTTTACAGCCCATGGGGGAGTAACAAGCCTGGGCTCGGTATCTGCTTCACGGTATGGTATAACTTTCAATCATGTTAATTAAATTAATATGGGCCATGCTAATGAAAACCACAAAATACTATTTTGGTGTCTATGAGCACATACATTTTGATAATATCAACTTGTCATTCTGATGTTCCTTTCTACACCAAATACCAGCAATGTAAACATCTAACAACACTTTCATCATAACAAAGGAAATTCTGCATCAGCACCAGACTGAACGCAGACAGACTTGTGTAAGCAGCAAGCACCAGAAATATTCAGACATACTGGGGCTCACCAAGTGTTCAACAAACGCTCCTCCTATCTAGTCTTTTAATCTACTTTTGAGGTATATTTTTGGCTCATATTTTGTTTTAGGTTAGGGGGGTTTTTTATTATTATTATTCTTTCCCTGCATGATTAGCCATCCAGGAAATGTTTAAATTACAAAATCATAAGGTTTAAAAGATTTATAGATCAAATTATATTAACCTAATGTAATAGGCCAGCCATACGGAAATTAGAAGTCTTTATATTTTATTTTGGTTATTAAATTGCTCCCTTTATACTGTTTAGTTTGTTTGTAACGGCAAGGTTTTTCTGTCTGATGTTAAAACTCGCAGAGTAACCAAGCAAAAACAAATGACTTAGTCCTTGGTTCAAAGAAATAATAGGTTACTAGCATAATTAATTTTATGTTTAATTACTGCAGAATGAAACAATTCAACAATATCCAATCAATCCTCAGAATGACAGAACAGAAGGTCAGCAGTTGCTAAGTCAATTGTTTTGAAAGAGAAATTTATGTCAGGTTCTCTTTTATGTGCTAGAGAAAGAAATTGGATAAAAGTGGTCAAGCAAATGTTAATTAATTGTATAAATGTAATCCTGTTGTCATGCAAAAAATCACAGAGACTCCAGGCACAGCGTACAAAGCACTGGATATGCATCAGTCAAGAACATCTAGAAATGACATCTTTTGACTTAAAACAATAATAATGGAAGAAGGGATCTGTTCGAAAGCCAGACTAGTTTTCAAACTGGCATCAGAAGCACATTTGTAGAAGCTGACTGGTTCAGTCCAGTGGCTACAGAGGCAGGTCCACACCATCATGAGGTCTCACCCTGCTTGGCTCCTTGGGAGCAAATCTGACAGGTGGCTGCTTTTGCCCTCCCTGTCTTTCCTCAGATTAGCAGGTTAACTGGGTTCAAAATTTCCAACTCCTATGATTATTTTTTCACCTGTGCCTCCAGGTATTCAGTGAGGTGTTATTTTCCTCCACCACTAGCCTTTAGTTACATGATTAGATATTCCCATCCTGTCTCAAAATAACCACTCCTGCTTCCACACTCCCAGGAAAGTTTGGCATTTTAAGAGGCCTCACCTGCAGCTTCCAACAGTTTCCATCATTTCCCAAGGTTGTTGATCATGTGTTTCCAAGACCCAGATTGTCTAGTAGGCTCAGCCATCCTCTGGCCTAAAGGTTCATTCTTTTCTTCACTACTCTTCTGTTCAAGCCTTGCTCATGTCACCAGTGCCCACTCTCTATCCCCAGCTGCTTCTTCCTTTAGAAACATTTTGTGAAAAATCTTTAACCTATTCTCTTGTTTTATGCTCTCACAATCACCTTCAGCTGGAGGCTGATGAGGAAAGACCTGGTGGCTCAATCACCAGTGCCATAACTGGACCTGGCAATGAGGTCCATAAAAATTTACTGTGTTGGCTCTGAAGTCTTGTGGAGGCAAGGACAAGCACTGGGTGTTCCTTACCTCAGCTCTTGCTGCTCTGATGGTATGATCCCAGCCTTGTGAAAAGTAGGGCAACAGAAGCATTAGAAATCATTGATCTAATTATCACCATCCCAGCCTCTTTTAGTCCATTTCTGTACAAAATCCAGCTGGGTAATTGATTGCATGCAGAGCACAGACACACCAGGATCTCTGCCTGTAGAAGACTTCCTTCAGCAAAGGATAAGTTAACTCTGGCAGCCAGGAAAGGACAGTGCTTTATCACTGAGTGGGAAAATTGAGATGCAACTTTGCATTTAAACCAAACCAAGCTGTGTCATGAAGGAATTCTGTCACCTGTAACAGGCTGTGACCCCAGGGAATGCTGGACAGACCAGCCTTGAGCTCTCCAGAGCACAAAACACATTCTAATGTCCAAGCAATGCATTATGAAGGTGAACCTTGCCTGCCATGCTTTAACACCTTCTCTCTGAGCCACTTAGCTGCTACCAAAAAGGGGTCGCAGAAGATGACAATCACCACTTTGTTCCATGCTCAGCCCATTCCACGATGGGAAACCAGGCAGATAGGGAAGGAGGAGTGAATGACAAACTCCACAGCACTGCACCTAAGACTCATTCCTAAGACTCATGTAGGTTTTAGCTCTTATTTTTCCATGGGGCATGCCAAAACATTTGCAGATTAAGCAAATATGCAGCTGTATACTTGTTTTAAATGTATATATTATAGGAGGATCCAAAAGATGGCAGCAAGTGGGAAGAGTACACCATCCAAAAGCCCTGGCATGGACCCTTGTGATGTTACTATGGTTATGCCTGGAAAACAGCACCATGGAAAAAGTTACTGAGCTTGAGCAGGGACTGATTTTTAAGTCTTAGTTGGGCATCCAGTTTAAACTTGAGACAGAAATGTTTTAATGCTGCCATGAAATATGAGGGTCTACACAATTTCTTTCTTTTAACTATAACTTTAAAACAGAAGCTGAATGCCACTGCTTTGGATACAGAAGGATGCTTAACACAAAAGGCAAAGGCACTGAAAACAATTGTTTCAAAACATGATGTAGAGAGGTTATTTCATGGTTTTGCTATTCTTGAGTCTGGGCTGATGATGCCAGCATTACTAATCCTTGAAATGAGGGGGTTTACATTGGGAGTGTTGACATAACCTTAGCTACAGCAAGAAGAAAGGGTACGAGAAGATGGAAATGTATATTTTTGGAAATAGATTTCTTTCTGACAACCCTATAACAAACAAGTGAAATTTTAATACTGTGCCTCGATGAAAAATGAGCTGCTGAATAAACACCAGACTAATTCATAAAGAGCAAACTCAGCCTGTTTAATATTTCTTGAACTGTCCCAAAAATTCCATTGATCACTAGTGATGCTGTAAATAGAAAATTCCTACCATTTTCAAAGGAGCCAGGAGAATCTCACTGGGGTTTGCCTATCAAACTTTTAGACACTTTTGAAGCTCCCAGGCTAAAACATAATAAATCAAATATGAAATTTTATAGTGTTGGGTTGAGCTGGAGCCTAGGATTTTGTGGTCTATTCCTGGGATTGTTTTAAAATTTTTTTGTGCAGTATTTGGTTTCTACTTAATTACTGTGTCCTCCACAAAAAAGTCAAACTTCCCTCCCTTGATCAATCAGCTATTTAGTTAGTAATGCACAAATACTTCAAATATTACCTATTAGACCATTTTGCAGTTTAATATTGAGGTATGATAGTGCATTTTCTTCCTGGAAAACTAAATCCATGTCATGCTCAATATGAAAAATAAAATCTCATCATCTTGGAGTTGGATCCTCCATCCCTGTCCCCTGCTATTCTTTTCAGGGCTGAGTTACAAAAACATCAAGATATCAAATATACTGCATTAAATAAATCCTAAGGTTTAGGATCAAATGGATATTCAACAAGAATTTACATAAGCCTGAAAGTTGAGAGCGCTTCACTGTATTTTTCTAATTTGAGGATTTCTTCTGTCAAAGATATCCTTGAACATTTTCAAGGTGATAATTTCTGCCTGTTTTCCCTAGTGTCAACCCTATTCCCTTCCTAGGCAAGGAGTGCTGAGGCTGCTCAGAATATCCCCCCCACCAAAAAAAGAAAAAGTAGTTTAAGATCAAGAGCTCCTTAGGCCAAGCACCAAAAATGAGCAGTACCTTGCCTATTTTAAATGAAAACACTTTATTTCTTATGCCCAGCAACCCTGCCCCCATACCTGACTTTGCTGTCCCAGGGCACCAGACAATTTTGGACCTGCAGTTTACTGCTCAGGGTACTGGCACCTCAAATCCAATCTGCTGGGGAAGTCTGGGATAATTTCATGTTAGGCAGAGTTAAAACCCAGGCTGTCCAGTTTCAGTGCTATTTTAACCCAAACTAGCATCTTTCCCACACTCCTCCCTTGTAGCACAGACTGACAAGCTCTCCCCTGTTACAACTTTTTATTCATGTCCTTCCATTTGTCCTCCTTTTCCCAGAAAACACTCTGGGACATAACATCTGCCCTTTCTGCCCCCCATCCCCTATTTTTTTTTAAAGGAAAATATATCATTTTCAAGTGGCCCAGACACTGATGTTCTTTGCTTACCTCCATTCTTTCCCCTAATCTCACACTCAAATACTAAAAGCATCCTTTTACATCTTTGTAAAACGAAGAAGGAAAGGAGAGGATGATACAGATGTCTGATCCAGGCTTGCACACAAAAACAATACCATCGCCATGCTACTTTAAGTCAACTTTTTGCACTGAGAAAAAACAAAGCTGTGGCTTAGCCTGCTGCAGCACAGGCTTTCTCATTTTTAAATGTTGCTTCTTGGAAGCACTTAAAACTTTTCCTTCTTTCTCCACAGGCAAATAAGGATGAATCTATTAATGTAAATATAAAAATGATTTATGTATTTACAGTTCAGAGCTGTTCTGTTGATTCCTTCCCAATGCTTGACTAGAAAGACCCCCTCACCTCCCCACAGCTGCCCCCAAAGCCAGCCAGGCTGTGCTGCCTATCTCTTACCCAACAGCCTTGCCCTGAACCCCTGTAAGAGCTGATGTAAGTGTAATTTATACTACTTCAGAGCTGGATCTGCCTGCTCAGGAGCATGTAGATCAAATTCTCTTGCCTACTGCACAATCCAAAGTTTTGCATAGGTCAGGGCATGAATCTTTTTGTTAACACTTTTTCTTCTATATGCTCACATAGCAGAGAACTAAATGACTGTGTGTATATAAACACATGAATGTCAATTTTCTCAGATGCATAACAGAGCTCATGCAGGGGTATTTTTCCCTTCTTTTCCTTTAAAAGAATGAGGGAAGTTTGTTTTAACACAAGTCTCTCCTCTTCAGCACCACTTAAGAGAGAGTGATCGGTTTGCATGCCTCAGTTTAAGTTTATGAACTGCCAGCCCACAGTCAATGACAAAAGAGAATGTAACCTAGGCTGGTTTGCAACCACTGATTGTCAGATCCCATGTTCAATATGTCATATGAGGTACACTTCATTAAGGACTGAATTACTCTACTCGTAACATGAGCTAAATGAAAGTCAACGTTGGGCTGCATAAATCACCAATTCAAATGTATCACTAAGTGAAACAGTCATCTCACCCTGTGCCCTAACACAACCCAAAAATCTGGGCTTCATATTGTAAGGAGGACTGGTAAGAGATTTTCTGTTCTTAGCTGGGACTCACAATTTTACAGGCAAAAACTACTGAACTTTTAAGGCATAGCAGTGGCCCCGTGACACCTTTCATCAGACAACATATTTCACGGTGCCATGAATTCTCCACTCACAAGGAACAGACCCAGACCATCCATCAGACTGCCATAGGAGCCCTTCATTATAGTGACAGAGTGGAAATTTGGTGTCCATCCTGTTTAAGCGAGGGTATGGGAAGGGATAATCCTGGGAACACTTGAATAGTGACCAGGGCAGTCCCCCTTGGGTGAGCCCCTGGGTGATAAGACTCAAGTCTATGGGGTATCATAGGATGCAGACAGACAGTTTCCCACAAATATATTTTATTACAAGAGGTGGGAAAATCTATGTGAAAAGGAAATAGTTGGTCCAAAAAAAAAACCAAAAAAACCCACCAGTGCCTCATCTGTGAAAACACAGGACATAACTTGCAGCAGTTTCATTCCAGTGCAGCCCTATTGAGTAAGGAATCACTTTTTCTCTTCACTGAGCTGAGAACAGATTTAAGCCTCCTAGATCCACTGAAATTTTAGGGAAGTCACTGGCTGTCCAGAGCTATGAAAGATGTTTCCAGATGACAATGGGTGGCAGAAATAATTAGCATGAAGGACCAATTCTTTATGTCCATTGCCCAAGTCAGAAAAACGCTTCTGATGTCCAAGAAAATCAGTGTAAGACTGGTGAACAAAGTAAAGAATTAGAATCTAAATTGCTTTTTCATATTTATTCCAGCTGTTTGAAGAGTGTACTAACTTCTGTTAAATACGTAAACTAAATTTACTTATTAAAAAGTAAATAAGACTTGTCTGTTCTTTTCAATAGATCTTTCATGTGTTTTAACTTGAGAAGAAGATGAGAAGTGAAATAGTAAAGAGGCCCTTTTTTGCTGGTCTGCTTGCCATCTGGATCTCTCTAGGCCCTGGCATCTGCAGGAGAGGAAGGAAAAAAATCAAAGTATTCCTGGAAGGAAGAAGAGCTGCTACCTAGTAGAAAAATGGGAGAGAGAAACCCGGAACTGAAGGGAAGGAAGAAGGGGAAATATGAAACTCATTTATTTAGCCTCCCAGTGCAGATTTCTTAGCATGCCCCTTAACTTTCTGATCTCTTTGTTTTCTTGAGTATGATGATTTTCATGCCTTCTATTCTTTTTTCCTCACATTTTAGTTTGATGTTCTTTCTCCACAAGCTTCCTGCATATGTCAGCATGAAACAATAGGCTCTCATTACACTTGGCTTCTTTCATCTCCTTCAGACACTGACCTACATTTGTTCTGTTTTTGTCAGTGTGGAAACGTTTTCCCGTATCGGTTCCTTAAAAAAAAATAAATCACATGTTCCGTATTACCAACCATGTTCTGTTGTCCAGAAGTATTTATTCTGGATGGTCTTGCAAAATAATTTTAATTTAATTGAGAAGTCCTGTAGTACTCAGATACCTGGTTGAAGTGTTACCAGAGCACAGCAAACCATAGCTTGGTGAACATCAATTCATGAGCTGACATTGCAGGATTTGCCAAAAAAAAGCCACGTGCATCAGTAGTGAAGTGGGAGCAAGACGTCACAACCAAGCCTGTCAGAAGCTACAGAAAAAACCTCTTCCACTCCTCTCCTTTATGCACTCCTTTCACACTGACGGATTTTCCACGTGTTGGTCTGGTAACAGCTCCACTTGGGTCATTCTTACTTTTCCTGCAGAAAACTAGGGCAGCTTTCCTAAAGAGAGTGGTGATGGTTTGGCTCCAGTCTGCCAAGCCCAGAGTAGGAGGAAGGCAAGAAAGGTAGAATCAGTGTTAAGAGGGTGGTAAATATTCTCTGCCTAGCAACCTGGGGAAGTCCAAGCAGCATTGGTGCATATTCTAAACTCGGCTCCATTTGTTCAATCCCGTTAGGGATTACTACTTCCACAGCACATTGCAGAAGCTGCTGAATAAGTAGGGAGCATTTCTGTCTGCATTTAAAGAAGAGTTTTCTCAACACAACTGCTCCCAGCTTCTTGTGCCTGTGCTCTAGCATGGGGATCTTAAGTCACAGCACCTGTAACTTAACTGTTGACTTTGGAGAGTGATCCCACCCATGCACCATCAAAAACAGAGCCAGGTGTCTTTTCCACAAGGCCCTCATGGACACCGACACAAATAATGCAAGCCTCTTTTGCTGAGAAAAGTGTACAAAACTCAACAAAATTACAAGAAAACATGAGAGCAGCTGCACAAAAGCCAGCATCCAGTCATACCAACCACGTATTTTATTACACTCAACATGCAAAACAGCAGAGGCAGCAGGTTTCATTCTGGCACTTTTAAACAACAACTTAAATAAACACAGTGCTGATGCACAAAGAACTAGAATTTTGGTAGCATGGTTTGGCAAAGCAATCCTGAGAATCCATCATCTGGGAACATGTCACGTTTGACCTTTGCCTCATAAACCAAAGGCTAAGCCTTCTTCAGCCCATCTTAGTTTGTGGGAATGCCTATGCCAAAGTATATTGCAATAATTTTTAAATTTTTTTTTTTTTTGAAGCACAATGAATATTTATAGACTGGCAATACCAAAGTAGCTACAACTTGAACATTCAGACTACCTCAGCTGGTGGGTAGGCATGTATACGACTTAAAAATGCCAAGCCAACATCATTTTCTCAAATACATAATTTCAGGACCACACACTTGGGAATGTGAGTCAAACTCCTGCATCTCCAAGATGTAGCAGAGCTGTGCTGCTGGCTGTAACCAGTGTGAAAGCTGGTACTACATGGGTGCAACCACTCTTGACACACAGTGTGTTCAACCTGACACACCCCCAAAACAGGGCTCCCAACACACATCTCATGGTGTCTTTGCAAAGAGGGCCCTAGGCTGAAAGGTGAAGGCTGCTAAACAAACCCTACCAGCCCATAGCTCCCAAGGACACACAGACAGGGGAGGAAAAAATAAAAAAAAAATAAAAAAAAAAAAAATAAAAAAAATCCCAAATCAAAACAAAAAATAATAATAATAATTAAAAAAAATAGTGGAAAAGAGCTTCAAGACATAGATTTCCTTCTGGGTCTGAATCACATCATGGAGCACCATGTTCCAAAGGTCAGGGCTGCTGCTGACCCTGAGGAGCACTGGAGGCACCAAGGCACCAGGCACTGTCCCCTGCTGCCTGGCAGGCTCCCTGCAATAAGGCATTTGCAGTCCCACCGTGTCACATGGACTTCTGAGCTCCATCAGGACAGGAAAGAACATAATCACACTGGACATAAGCATCTATCACTCTGAGATGGAAAGAGATTACTCCGTTAATAAATCATCACAGCAACTGGGCATTTAGAAAAAAGGTGTATGCTCCCCTTTGATTACAGAATGCACCTCAGGAGCCCCATTCTGGTATTTCCTGATCTAATCTCATATTAAAAACTGCCTGAAAAGTGGCCACATAAGCCTTCCAACCTCAGTCAAAGAATATTCTTTGGAGACACTTCAACTCCTTTTCCATTTAAGTGCACAGAGAGATGGCATACTTACTCATGAGTGATGGTTGGCCAAAGGGGTCTTTAAAGTCCTAAACACCCAGACATAACAAATTAAGTTTTAATACTAACTTAGCTGGAGTGTGGAAGATAGAGTGGCTTGTTCCTCATTGTGAAAGCTTTGCTCTACCAGCCAAGAGCCATGAAGAAACTTCAACAGGCAAGGTCAGGATTTACCTCACATGGATTTACCTCAGCCACTGTGGGAAGACTGCCTTTGGAAAAATACATAACACCTCGAATATTCCTCCTGCAGCCTTATGAATGCCAAATCACACAAGCCATTGAACTCACATAAGGGGGACTTCTGGCATACAGAAGGAGCCAGGTATTTTGGAAAACACTCACAAAACTGTCCCCATGAAGGAGTAGATCTCTGACATTTGCTCTTCTCTTTGTAGCAGTGATAAACCCAGAATACCAGCCATCTGAGGACTAACTGTTCTTTCAAATTCAAATCCCCACTCCTTTACCCCAAACATAGGAAAGATTTGGTCCCAGAGAGGACTTTCTTACTCTGGCTTGTCTCCATGTGCAACAGATTTAGTGCCTCAGCCAGAAACCACAACTCTCAATGCTATTGCCCCACACTGAACTCCTGACAAGTACTGTGGACATTTTATAACTGATTAGGAGATTATTTTGGCTGGCCTTGCACTTGCATAGGTGATTTTTAATGAATGCACAGTGCTTTGGTATATGATGCCAGCTACAAGCTCTTTATTAACATTTATTGGTATTAGGTAACATTTTGAATTGACGGAACAAATCATTCCTAACCCCAAAAGACCCTTGCAAGCTTTGTAAAATATTTATGTAGAGGAAAGACTGTTCTGAAGTTCAAAATAACATCTTTCCATGCCCTAAGCAGGTGAAAGGCAGCAGAGCACATACACATGGATGTTATATAAAAATGATTTGCAAAAATAAACTGAAGTAAGTAATGACAACTTGATGGGCTTCGTGGAGGAAACGACATGGCTGTTGAGAAATGTGCAGTGAGGTCAGAGTACCATCTTAGCCACATCAACGTGGTGGTCACAAGGAGGGGGCTGCCTGTATATGAGCAAGGACCAGATGCAAATACAAATGGCAGTGATGAGAAGCATCATCACCACCAGAGAATTGCACAGTCTCCAAGGCCAAGCTGGCTCAAAGACAATCACAAACTAGCCCACAGCTAGGATGAGCTAATATTTGCTTTATGACCAGCTCTGCTAGAGCAACACTTCCAAGCTTTTGGGAGATTGCATTACCAAGAGGTGCTTTACAACTCAAAAGCTTCAGTGGATGGCAAGCAATTTTGCAGAGCATCCTGCCATCTCTGCTGCTGGTGATCAGCCATATATCATTGCCTGCAGATATTAAAAGATGTGCCAACCCAGCCACCTGAGGGGAAGAAAACAAGAAGCATGCCTGTCAGTGCAGCTCTGCTCCAGATAAGGATATACAGATTATCAGATTCTATTGAATCCCTCAGCAGCAACTGAGATGTAAACCTCAATTCCTATTAATAGTCACTCTAGGCCTGTCTCTTCTATCTTCCATTTTCTCTCCTCTTAACCTCCTGCCTAATAAAGGTCAAACTTGTTCAGCCATGGAAAAATCCTCTCTTGCAAGTCCTTGCTGGGAGGTGAGCTAAGACAACAGCCCAGGCAGAGAGTGGTACAATGGAGCAGGATATACATGTGCTGAGCATTTGGTGTGATTCCTTTAAAGCCCACAACAAACAAAATTATTACCCACTGATTTTGCAGCAAGTGACCTGCAATCATCAGAAACTGAGTTTTCTTGTCTTTTGTGGTTTTTATTTTCTCTCTTCCCTTGCTTCCCTATTTGTATATATTTATATTTTTATTCCTCTGGCCTAAACAACAAACAGGAGTTGACTTTAACAATAAAGCTTCTGTCCTGCTGCCTAGAATCAGCTCCTTCTTTCACAGAAAGGTCATTTAGTATCATCTGAGAAAGTGACAAGAAGCACATTTTCTTTCTTCTTTCTCTTTAAAGGATTCTACAGCTAAAGCAGAATAAACAAAAAAGGACCAAAGTAAAGATGCAGTTCAGTATTAACACCTCAACCACAGTGTTCCTTCCTCTGGTTGTGTTAAAGGTAAACTCCAGTGTGCTGGGTATTCAGGTACACAAAAATTATACAAAGATTTCTACACTTTGTTCATCTGGATCACAGAAATTTTAAGGCTTGGAAGCCCAGGACTTCACTGCACCCTGAAACAGAGAAGCTCATTCCCAAGGTGTTTCCAAGAGGGAATGAAACACACATGCTGCACCAATACCATGTTGGGACATCAGAGGGGCAGGGTACTTCCCAACCTCAGCACCCCCAACTTGGGGGTTCTATGCCCACCAAGCAGATTCTGCATAAACCAGTGAAGAGCACTCTGCCAGCCCAGTTCACAGCCTGGAGTCTTAAAGCCACCACATGTGTTTTGCTTCCTGTTCATTCTGTAGCTACACACTTGGCCATCTCAGCAAGGACCATCAGACATGTGCTGCTAGAGCCTCAACCCACCAGCTCATCATCCCTTTCCTGGATGGAAGTGGAATAGGGAAAATGATGCTCATTTCCCTAAGTGGAAACATCTACTTGGCCAGAGCCACCATGGAATTACACATTTTTCCCAGAAGGTGCTGTTCCATCTCAGACTGAATGCAAAGCAGCCAGGGACTTCCATTTCTACACTATTATCCCAAAAGTTGGTGGGGTTTTTTTTAAATTACACAGAAAGAACAGACCAGCCCAGACCTCAGGGGCCAGTCCCTCAGCTGGTGTGAATTAGTCAAGCTCCTTCAATACAATTAGAGTCATTTACTCCCACTGAAAAACTACTTTAGAAAAATGGAAGACTAAAAAGCCAGTATCAGGGTCCAGATTTCAAATCCTCTGCCCAGCCAGACTTCCAGATGGTATCAATCTGCCTGGACAACCCAGAAAGTCTAAACAGATCTCCTGAGACTCCCATTTCAATGCTTTGGATGGTGGGGCAGCACAGGGAAGATCCTGACCTCTCTAGTTGTAATCAGGTGGAGAAGAAAATGAGAGACCGAGGCATTTTGCTATTGCCATGGTTTCAAGACAGTGACCAAGATTAAAACAGTATCTAATTTTAATTAATGGGCTCCTGTCATCAGCCTTTTCTTCTCTCCTCCTCTACGATAGCGGCGTCAGAAGAAAATTTCCAAATCTAGCGCAAAGGCTGACAACCTTCACAAAAAGTTCTTTGTATGCAAAGCTTTAAGAGGAAGCACAACTCAGAACTCACCAAAAAAAAAAAAAAAAAAAAAGGAAAAAAAAAAAGACATGTGCATGTTTTTCCAAGTGTTGTGCTTGGTCTGAAGGGGTTTATTTTTCCTGCGGTGCTGTGAGTGCGGTGCTGACTGTCTCGCAGCGAGAACCCAGCTAGGGCGACTGCCAGCGTGTCAAAGAAATCAGGTAACAGGGGGAACGGGACCATGAAGCAGGAGAGCTCATCCATCTTCAGCTGAAAACTCCCTTCAAGACCAGTCCTTTCTGTGGCTCCCAGCTACTTAGCTTATCCAAATGTCCTTTCTTCTCAACAGACAAGACCACACAGGATCTAACCTGCAGATCGTGTTGTCTCAACAGAGGCCAACACCAGATGTTTTGGAAGATAACGCAGACAAACAAACAGGAAAAACCCTATGGTGGGAAGATAGGGGAAAATCTAATCTCTCCCAAACGGTTCTTCACCTTAACCTCAAAATTCACCTAGAGTTTTGAAAGCTGGTTTACTCCAGGTCAGTGGTTCTTAAGAAAAATTACTGTGTAGACATCATGCAAAAACAGCAGTAAAAACCTTGAAGGGACAGAAACACCTGAAAATGATTGATGCTTAACTTCACCAGCACTGTTCTAAAGTCATTTGCACCAGTTTTAAAAAATGTGTTGAATTTCTACTATCTAGTAAAGCAGTTTATTCAGCTAAGTTTCTTTGGTCTCCTCCTTTAGTAAACCTGCTGCTTCCAGTTCTAAAAGCTCAAGAAGTTGCCATCACATTCACTGTCAGACTCCCTGGATCAAAGTTACAGCACACAGCCACAAGCCCCAACATTAAGTCATGCAAAATGTTAGTTACTACATCTCTTCCATGCAAGTCTCCTTAGACAAACCACACAGTACTGCTTCATTATAGAGCACAAACCTATTTACATATTTTAAAGCACATTGGGAGGTTGTTTCCTGACAGAACAAAGACATTTTAAGGCATATTTACTGTCTGTGTTTCCGCGTGTTAAGAAAAAATTTTGATTACAAGCGGTGATTAATTGATCACATACAGCGCGCGTGCTTTGGAATTGCTGTGAATAGAACTGCATTGAAAACATCCTAACAAGGACATACCCAAATATTTGAAAACAGACAGAGCTGCAAAATGAATGCTGAATGTCATTCAAAGCTGATAATAACCATCAGTTAGTGCCAATAAACAAACAAACAAAACCTTTTGGGTTAACAATTATTGAAAGAGTTTTAAATTGCTGATTACTGTTGTAATATCTGAGATGGAGAACAGCTGAATTTCTGCATGCTGAGAAGAGATTCCTCAAGTAGCAAGGATCATTTTGTGTATGAGCAAATTTCTCTCCTTTGTGGTACATTAGTACATATACCTAAGAAAAAAATGCAAACTATATGCCCATATCTAATAGGAAAAATAAAAGCAAAGGACTGCAAATGTTGCAAACCTTTCTCTTTTTCCAGTAGACAAGGAAATAAGCCCATGTTTCTCCACATCATTTTTCTAAAATGTTGATATTCCAGTTCATATTAACTTAACAGACAATTCCAAAAGGTAAATGGAAATGAACTCTCTGAAGCAAACTAAAAACCAAATAACACCAAAACGAAGAAACCCACCGAGGTAACATGGGAACAATGAGGGATGCTGCTGGGCATCAACAACCACTTTAAATGTCAGTAACTCTCTCCCAAGAGCTGGAAGAAGATTTATGCTCACATCACAGTGGAGACCCTGGTTCTCAGGCCTCCTTTGCCACTGACATGCTTTCCATCAGCGAGAGCTGTGGGACATCAGGCATAGGCCACATGGGGGTCTGTTCAGTGGAGATAAGATGGCACTAAAACCCCAGAAGTGGCAGGGAAACACTTGGATATTGGCCTTCCTGAGCATTTTAGGGCACCAAGACCCCAGATTCCTACCCCTGATGGAAGGAAAGAGGAAGGACACGGAAAAGGTCTGCTAGATGTGAGGAGAAGAAACAAGGCACAGGGAGCAGTAACTCCACAGTCTCTTACTCCTAAGGGGCAGCTCTGTGCATTTAGAAGACATTCTCTGGCAGAGAATGACAAAAATTAAAGGATTAAATAAAGCCTTACTTGCAGCCCTCCTATCCAGCAAGAGCCAGCAAAATAGTAACATAGGAAGGAAAAATCGCTGGCTAATTCCCTGCGTTTTCCAGTCGGCTTTGCATCACTTTGTGTTGGGATCAACCATAACTCAGGGCCCCATACAAATAATTCCAGAAGCAAATAGGTAAACTCCCAGCCTGAAGTCATAGTAGAATAAGCTCACAGAAATTTTGAGTAAGTTAGATGCTTCCAGCTCTTGTGGTCTTCATGAAAATCTCCTCTGGTAACTACGGAATTAGTTGTGCCCATCTCTCAAATGCTAATCTGAGGCCTTACAGAAGGCAAGGGGAGTTTTTTCTTCTCTGTTCTTTATTTTTTTATTATTTTATTTTGTTTAAATTTTTTAAGAGATGGTGTGCTCCAGATCAGTAATTTAACCTGTTAGGGAAAAAAAATCTGGAACAACTACACTATCTGAAAGCAACCTAGAAGATAATAAGGAAATGTGAACTCACCAACACAGATTTCTTGCAAGAATAAATGTTATCAGCCCAACAGAGGATACCCTTATGATATCATAACAGCCTGAACAGAAAGAGCAATATAACTTCAGTAAACTGTTATGACATTCTCATAAGTAAATCAAGAAAACACGATCATGATAGAAATATTTTAGGTTCAAGTGTAAGACTATTTCTTAGAACCATTTCCAGAAAGGTTTTGTCTACAACACCTGGTTGCAGTGGCAGAAGCATTCTCCAGGAGCAGCCTCAGCCCTGGCATTTATTTCCATTAGTGCTCAAACTAATGGGATGGAACACATTAAATTTGCAAAGAGACAAGACTGAAAGGGACTTTATGGACAGGATTAGAACTCAAAACTGCAGAACCAGCTTGAAGGTGATACTATGAAATTCAGTGAGGAAAAATCACAGAATCACAGAATATTCGGAGTTGGAAGGGACCCACAAGGATCATCAAATCAAGACTCAAGTGGGTGGCCTGTACAGGGATCCAATCCATGACCAAAATTAAAGGCTCTGCATTTTGGTGAGATGGCCAACTGCACTAAGGACAGAACAGTGAGACCCCAGAACCTCCCTTCTCCAGGAAAATCCTCCTATTTTAACCCTGTTGTTTCACAAGAAATTGCTTAGCTCAGGGCATTTTGAAGAAGGGATTCACACCCCACTCCCAGTTACAAGGGAGTACCCAGTAAGCCAAAGCAAACCAAAAAAGCAAAAAACTTCTCAATTGCAATGATATGGAGTAAAAAAGGGAATGCTAATGGACGGATGGGAGGAAAAATAAGCTCCTTCTCTCTTCCCATTGTTTTCAGCCATCTGGTGAGTGCTAATTCCCACTCAGCTGGCTGGTCTCATGGACTGCCATGGTCTCTCTGTGTCACAAGGGCTCTGAAGCTCTTCTGGCAGCAGTGTTTGTTGGTGTTGTCCTGCCTCCCTCTCCACCGAGGGCTGGAGGAGCTTGCTGCTCACCAGCAATGACAGCTCGTTGCTACACCCTGGGATTTCAGCATGTTTATTGTGCATGTAGGCTCTGCTCTGTGCTTCCTGGTAGATGGAGACATACCCCAGTCCCTTCAGATAGGTTTCCTTTGTAGAGCAGACAAGAGGTAGACTTGTGGCAAATAACATTACTTGTAAGTAATTTTCCCTTACTTTATATAAGCAAATGCCTTTGATATACAACAATCCCCGACATGTTCAGGTTACATGCTTATTTTAAGATCTTTTGTTTACTTTATGATCTTCATAGGTCATTGACATCCCATTTAGCTCTGGTGACCCTGTTTATACAATCGCAATATACATTGAAAAGCGTTCCTTTGGATAACATTAACATTCTTGATCTTAATCCATCACATGGGCTAACAATAGCTCCAGCTCAGATGTGTACGTAGCTGTTAAAAGCTTTAATGTAAAATCCAATACACATATCGAGTGGGAGAGGCCTGATCAAACAGATTGGCTTTCTTTTTTTCCATTCTAAGTGGTAGAGGATCCAGAACTATGTAAACTCTCACAAAATGCACTGTAGGACCCCTCCAGCCACCACTCAGTGCAATTAGATTCGCTGAAAAAATGTGACTTTTCCTCCCCACCTCATGCATTTCCAGCACGTGACACTGCTGCTGAAGCAGTCAACCACCTCCAGGAGCTCTGATTCCTGCAGTTCTTCCACTTCCCAAAAAAATGAGTCAGTGCCAGCCTGGTATTTAATAGTCTCTCCTGGCAGAGGAACAAAATTTGCCTGCTATCACCCTGAGGGCTGCAGTTTTCTCTCACACCTGGGCCAGGAGTGCCTACTAGCAATTTCACTGGGAATTTATGCTGCCTGCCATGAATTTATTGACAATACCTAATACTTCTCTGCTACTGTCTGCCATATTGTTCACCTGTTGTGGGATACATTCAGAATGCCACTGTAGGATCTGAGGTGAGAGCAAATTCTGGGCTTCCCTTAAGGCTGCCACATCCCAAAGATTAAAAAAAAAAAAAAATCAACCAAAAATGTACCCCCATACCTCCTGCAAAACTGTGGCTACTCTGCTGAATGGAGCTCTGGGGTGGGAAGGCATTGGTGTGTGTCAAGTAACTCATGCAGGAAACCAGCAGATTTCAGAAGAAAATCAGCCAGGATGGCTTAAAACCATCCAGAAAGCAAAAATGGTCTTTTTGAATGCTGAAGCAGTGGTGGACCTTGGGTTGTGTCATGGCAGCTGTGTCGAGTGTGAAACTCAGACCATGATAAGGAGAGTTAGATGTTGTTCCTTTACTGGGCCTGCAGATGATTAGAGAGATTATTATCCAGTTTGAGGACATAAAAATTCTGCTTTTTTTCCCCCGTGCTTGTCTGACTGAATTTATAGAGATGGAGTCCAAAGAGCGCCATGCAAACAGCCTTCAGTCCTTGTGGGTTTTTTGGTCCATTCCAGGAATGGCTGCTTCTGTGTAGGTAAAGAATAGAGCCTGGTCTCCTCCAGCACCATGTGCCATGATTTCTGCAATGCTGCTTCTGCAGCAGCCCTTATCTACTGGAGAAATATCCAAATTACAAGCATGATGAAAGCCACAAAATGTGGCCATACCTAGAACACGATGACCCTTCTTTTTGCCCTTTTTGTTTTCTCTTCCTCCACAGGTTCAAGAAATGACATTCTGGCAGGCACACAAATGCTTTTTGGGCTCAGCCCATATTTCCCAGGAGACTGGGTTCAGTTGCAGGGTAAAAGAGAAAAAAAAAAAGCCCTAATAAAACATCTTGCACAGTTGCCATGACACACCAAAGGCAGGATGAATACGCTGGAGAGGACATGTCACACGAGGAGAAAGGAGAGCAGGAGGCTGGGAGAGCAGCTGAGAGAGCCAGGCGACACGTCCTTGGGTCAGATGGTCACCACAACAGCTCTGGCACCTCTGAGCTGTGCCAGCTGTCCTACTGCCAGCCCCTCTGTCACGTCTCTGATTCCTGAGGAACAGGAGAAATATTTGGGAAATTCATCCTGAGGGCTGCCTGCCAGAGCTGGGTTGCAGAGGGAGACTGCCAGCTGCACCAGCACCTTTGCATGTCCCACCTAGCAATGAGCAGCACTCCTGAAACAAGACCCTGGGGCTGCAGAGCAGAAGGGCAGATGATATCACACAGAGGTCCCCCTACTTATAAGTGACCAATTGTTTTCTCTCCAGTGTATTTGTTGGCTTTACATGCCTGTGTTTTTTTCTGAGTACAAACTAAAGCTTTGTTCAAGGTGCACAATATTAAAATTTTAATTAAAATCAGACCTCTAATTAAAAAACTAAAATATAATATTCTAAGTGGGTGAAAAGTGAATAAAGGAAATTCTTCTAACTCTGAATTAAAAAGTAAGCTTGCATATTGTCAGAACTGTAGGCATCAAATCATAAGTGAGCAAATGACTGCAAAAGGGTAAAATTTATAAAATCAGGCAGGATGCAGTAATGCAGTCCCAAGGGATAGAAACTTAGGTGTGAATGTCTGTGTATGTCATGCCAAAGGGCCAGCTCTGCATGGATGTATGTGCTGTAGGTGCAGGGACTTGTATTTGTCCCTGGGATGGTGCTGGTGCCTGGGAGGTGCTTCAGCAATATTGCCTTATTCTCTTCTGCCAGTACCCCTCCAGCTTGCCAAGATATTTGGGGTCAGAGTGCTTTGTTCATTTGCCATTCCTGCAGATGGACAGCTCATAGGATGCATGTCATCTGTCCCAGAGCAAACTGAGACTCACATTTTACAAAGTGCAAACTCCACTGAGTTCTGACACAGTTTTGGGGGTTTTGTTTGTTTGTTTGTTTGTTTGTTTTTTTAATGTTTTTGGTTGGTTGGTTGGTTGGTTGGTTGGTTGGTTGGTTGGTTCTTTCACTTGGTGGTGCATCAAGAGGCAAGAGAGCTCTGCTGTATCTCCTCACTGGAAGGCCCAGGCTGCCAAGAGGGTGAAGCATGTCAAGGACATCCTTTTGGAGCAACCATGCAGAGGGGCAGGCTTCAGCACACATTCCAGGAGCTCCACCAGTGTGCCTGTGGAAGTCCAGAATGGGGGCAAAGTGAGAGGACAACAGAAGGATTCCCCAGTTTCACTCCAGAAATAAGCTTTGTCTGATGTCCACAGAGGGGTTCAGGTTTTGGACAAATACAGAGCTCCAAGGCAACTTTTGTGGGATGGGAAATTAACCTGCCAGTTTTGCTTTGCCAAAACCACATTTTTAAAACGCTGCAAACTGATTTCACACAGCTCTCTTCAACACCTTCAAGCTGCCTGAACCACCACATTATTTAAGATCTCACTCACCCTGTCCTTTGTGGTTCAAATGCCACCAGACAAAATAAACAACGTGATGCTGAAAGCTCTTTATAAATCTGGAGTTGATCTCCTCATCAAGCTGAGCTCTCTGAAGCACCAATTTCTATTTCCAGCCATGTAGCTCAGCAGCTACACATAAACTCAGCTGCACCTTGAGGAAGGAGGGCATCCTTGAAGTGAGCAAATGCTCTCCAAGATGTTTCAGCTGGTGAAACACAGCTGCAGGAAAAGCCTGGATGTGGCACAGCAATTTTTGTCTGTCGTTTCAGATATTTATGCTGGAATACAATTGTTATGTCTCCCATCCTAGCTTCTCCTTCTGCTCACTACTACAGGGAGCAGCATTAGGATGGCACTGCACTCCACTGCCATAGTAATGAAGATGTCACTAATTCACCATTTAGACTTCACTGCCTATAAAACAGGAGGAGGAAATGGGATGTGAGCATGATAAGGAGCAAACCCTGGTTTGAACACAAATATACTTGAGAGCTGGGAGGAGAAAAAGGAAATTGAAGACAATCATCTGAAAGCATTTTTCCAAGCATTGCAGTGGAGGTGCAGGATGGAGCTGTGACCACCAGCTACAGGAGCAGATCCCCCCAAAACTGGCCAGACTGGGTATGTGTCTGGTATTTCAGGCCTTCTAATGTTTCTTGGACCCCAAATAAAGAAATTGCTGCAGGAAGTATTTATAGCATCATAGAATATTCTGAATTGGAAGGGACTCACAAGAATAATCCAGTTCCAATTCCTGGCCCTGTACAGGATAGTCCCAAGATTCCCACCATGTACCTGAGAGTGTTGTCCAAATGTTCCTGAACTCAGGTTTGGTGCTGTGACCACTTCTCTGGGGAGCCTATTCCAGTGCTCAACACCTGCTGGGTGAAGAATCTTTTCCAAATATCTAACCTAGACCTCATTTATGCCAATTCCTCGTGTTCTGTCACTGTGCACCTCAGAAAAGAGATCAGTGTCTTCCCCAGCTCTTCCCCTTGTGAGGAAGGTGGAGGTTGCTGTTAGGTGTCCCCTCAGTCCTCACTTTTCCAGGCTGAATAAACCAAATGACCTCAGCTGCTCCTTGTGTGACTTCCCCTCCAGAGTCTTCACCATCTCTGCAGCCCTTGTTTGGATGGTTTGGATGCTCTCCAGTAGCTTTATATCTTTTTTTTATATTGTGGTGCCCAAAACTGCACACACTTTAGGAAAAATATTTAAATCATAGCCTCTCCTTAAAGACATTGTTGAGCAAAGACCTGTTCCCTAAAAATTCCTAGAGTTTTTCAGAGGATGTGAGTACTCCTGTTTGGGGAGGGAGGGAAAACTCAGTGCTCAAGACTGGCTCTGGTCAAGCCTCAAGTTCAAATCTAAGACAGATCAAAGAATTTGTTTTGGGTCTCTGCAAATGATATTAAACTGCCTGCATGGAGACAAATAATTGCATTAGAAAAGACTGAGAGACACATCTCTTTATATTCAATATCTTCCAAGTTAGGATATTCACCTGGAAAGCAGGAATTAAGGCTGTTGAACTCAATTAAACAGACCTCTGAGAAGCCAAACCCAAACCCCACTATCCACCTCTCTTGGATCCCACAGCCAGAAAAGCCTTTTGAGAGCTGGCTAGGGTGCATGGAGTAGGAGGCCCTACATCTACCTCACCTTGGAGGTTTGCTCTAAGAACAAAACATATTTGCAAATGCCTCCAGCATTTCCTGAAGCTCCCTAGAACTTGCCAGATTTCCTCAAGGCTTTCTGGGGAATCCCAAATTCACCAAGGCTGTTCAAGCCTAGGAGTGTGAAATCTTATTTTCCAGTTCTTTGCTCAAATTTAATGAGCCATCCCCTGTGTAACCTCCCTTGGAGAACATTTTGAAGTCCCATGTACTTCCCTCCCCCTCCACAGCCAGCACAGCCAGCATCTGGCAGGAACCCCAGCGTTTATCTTTCCAAACTGGGTTGTGAGCTCTTGGTTACACGAGTCACACACGGGTCACACACAGGACCCTGATGATGGAGGAAAAGCCACTGAGAGAACAGAGGTACAATAAGGGCATCTGTCCTGCTGCTTCTTCAGCAAGAAAGTGCTAGAGAGCAATTTGAGCCAAACCTGAGCCACTGCTCAGGCTGAGGAATCTCTGAGAACCTCCATGAATCTGCCCCTAAAATAATGCACTATTTTCCTCCTAACTATTACTGACTAATTAAGTGAACTTCAGCATATAGCAGGTCTTTGCTGCTGCTGTTATTTTCTGCATTACTGTTTTTTTGGATAAGATATACTTAGGGAAAACACTAGAGATCTCAATTAAGCAGCTGGGTGACTTATAAATATATATTTATGTTTGAAGCCTAAGTGGCCATTGGCTTCCCTACTGTTTTACTTAGCTAACAAAACAACTCTATCAAAGTAAGTATTATTCCAAAACCCAACTTCCTGCACAGAATGCTCCCATGTGCTCCATCAGTCTGCTTCTCTGATGAACTACATCGTTTCTTATAAACTGTCCATGGCCCATAAATTTCCAAGCATAAAGGCTATTACTGTGCTGTGCAAATCTGCTGAGAATTTTATCCCTATAACTTCATTTCATTTGGGTGCAAATGAGTTTGGTAAAAAAGTTGATCTACAAACTTTTTTCCCCCCATCTCCAGCTTCTGAGCTTATTTTGATAAGGAATATTTACTTGATTTAGGCTTGAGGTGGGTTTTGTTTTGACTGATTTCAGTTGGACTGCCTCTGCCTCAAATTTGCTTTCTTTAATAAAGGAAAAAAGGAACCTCTCAAGCATTCCTTTCCACAAAAGCTTAAAGACAAAATTCACAATAAACAAAGGATGAAAACAGAGCAAACTAGGGTTTGGGCCACCTATTAGATAAATATTGCAAATCTACTCTCTTTTGTAATCCAGAGAGAAGAATCCTGTATGTATTCCAGTACTGGGAGCAATAACTGCTTCAGAAAAAATCCTTTCTCCTTTTTCTGGACCATGCCACAGGGTGGTGGAAAATAGAGGAATATTTTTTTTTTTTTTTTTTTTTTTTTTGGTGTGTGCATGTGGATGAAAACCTCTTTATGAATATTTTGCTTATTTTTAGCTCTCACAGTTGCATGTTTATGTTAGGACTCCTGTTGTCACATGTAGCGGATAGATCTTCAAACAAATTGTGGTCTCTCTGTCCACCAAGCAGAAAAATTACTAGATTTTGCCATCAGGTGTAGCACGAGGCTTTTGTTTTCCCTGGCTTAATTCCAATTTCCATAACAATACAAATTAGACTTGCTCAAGGCCATCGAAGAAGTGGGGGCATAGGGGAGAAGATGAAATAAGCCATAACTCTCATGGCTTTCTTCCTCCAAGCCCCAAAAGCAGTCAATCACAAGCAAAATGGAAAAAAAAAAAACCTAATGTGCAGAGGGATTTTTTGATATCTTGATTCTGGAGACTTCTTGACTAGCTTGTACTAATTTCATTATGCTCAATTTAAGGGCCTTATTATTGATAGATACCCCAGGAAATATGACGTGGAAACTGTGTGCTACCTTGGGATATCACCAGCCATTTGACATTGGGGAGCTAAAACAAAAACAGATGTTTTAGGAAATAAGCAGCTTGAATATATCACTCATAAACCAATTAAAACTTTCTGTAGCAAGTTGACATTTCTCATGAAGCAAGCAATGGGAGTAAACTCAAATCAGTTGGCTGCGAGAGCTACGGAGCAATTCCCAGGCACAGATTTTTGTTCTTTCTTTCTTTTTTTCTTTTTTTTTTTTTTTCCTGCATTGAAAATGATGTTTGGATTTAAAATAAGAAAGGTGTGATAAAGAAGCAGTCTCACCTTGTCACTCTCAAACCCAGAATCTGTCTTTTCACCTTCACACTTCCCATTCATTGCTCATTAAGCAAACAGTGAGATATTCCTGCTATTGTTCGTGTCTTGGCAGAGGATCTCCATGGCTTCAGGTCCAAATGCACTCCAAAATAAGGCATGAAAATTGTTTCTGTTCCTTTCAGGTATTTAGTTAAAAACAGTTTGAGTGTTCTTGAGAGTACAGGGGAAAACTGAACAGTTTGAGGAGTTGTTTGCTGATTTTAAGCTTTTGAAAATTTCATCCTTTTTAGTCTTTTTTTTTTCCCCGGGATATTTTGTTTTAAAATTTTATTTTGCAAAGGCAAGCAAAAACATCTAAGCACATGCTTAACTTTAAGCATTAAAAAGTCAATGGGATTTAAGCATGTGTTTAAAGGCAAACATATGCTTTAGAGCTCTACTGAATAGGAATGGTTTATTGAATCAAGGCTATAGACAGGTTAATAAAATGGGTTAATATATGCAATCTGGAAGCAAAAATTAAACAATATGTTTCTGGAATATTAGTCTTATAAGCATTGTCTCGTTCTAGCTCAATTCCCTAAATTACTATTGGATTTGTGATGTCCTTGACACTGTCCCTCTCTCTCATTTCTTGAAGAAATGCAGATTATTGTACTAGATTATAATCAGCTGGCTAAAGTACAGCTCAAAGCTTATGATTCTATCCAGAGCAATTCGGAACAAAACAATCTTACTTCAAAAGGAGTTTATTCACTAAAATTCATTTTCAAAGAAAATCTGCCAAATCTTTTCCACTGACATACATACCTGTAATTCCCTCGGTATAAATATTCATGTGCTGTGAATAAGAAGTGGAAAACATTGTGTTATTTTTCAATATTTACTCTAGAAGTAGTTCCACAAAGGTGCTTATTGTACGACAAAAGATAGGATTTTACACTCCCATCAAAGGTGGCTTCTAAATAGATCATAAAATCCATTGTGAATATTTAAGCCAAGAGTAATAACACAGTGTCATATACTCACACAGTATAATGCAGTAACTCTGCATTTTGACATCTGCCCAGACAGATGTTTAGAACAAAGTTCCTCAGATTCTTCCTTCTTTTTTTTCCTTTTTCTTTTTTTTTAAGTTGGATGGGAAAGAATCTGGGAATCATCTTTTACATTGAAGCTACTTAGTACAATTTAACTGTCAACAGATTAATTAATTTAAATGTAGTCTTACTGTGGAAGCCAAAATCTCACATAAAACCTGAACCAAAAAAAAGAAAAAAAGGATACTCTCCCAACAACATCTTGATCTTAGGACATATATACATTTGTACATGAGTAGGATGTAGGATTCTCATTTACACAATCTATGGGATGCACACAGAGTAAATGTCTAAAATCCCACAATTTACCTTTCTACTCTTATCTCATCACCTTTTGCACAGGCAAGAGCAGCACTGACAGCCAACAGATATTTTCCCACTAAATTCCTTCAGAAAGGCTACATTAATTAGTAGCTGCTAATTATTTTGCCCATAGCAACCCTGCTGGTAAATATCAAGGCATATATTTATTTCAAGTAGTTGCAGAGGGATGTCTTTTTATAACTCCACATCTTGTGATTTCTGGGGTTTAGATCCATGTTGAAACATGCACATGACCACATGCTGACTGCCAAATTCATTGTAATTTAGAGCATGTTTTAGGGATAGTCCTTTAAATACAGTTAGCAGGATGTTTTTGCTGGTTGGCTTATTTGTTATGAAGATTTGTCAGGCAGAATAGTTAAGTTAATCAGTAACCAATAAAAGATTTAAGTTCAGAGATATAAACAGGTTGATTTATTGCCCACAAAGGTTTTTGGCTTCTTGACAGGAACTCATGAAAACATGTTGCTATGGTTACTTTGGAAACTATACCTTTTTATATCCTACTAATATATAGGAATTTGTGAGAGGTGCCTATTGCTCCCAGGTACCTATATGCAATTTTTTTTGTTATTTTTTTAAACTTTTTTCTTTTTAAATTTAATTTTTTTTGCTATGAAAATATGTAAATAAGCCAAAACTTTCTTTGTTTTGAAATCTCTTTACTGACTCCAAGTTTTCCTAACACTTTGGAGAGTCATGTCTCATTTTGTGTCCCTGCCTTGTTTATCATTTTTGCAATCTCCACCAAAAATCAATCAGGCCACATCATTTTGAAAACAAAGGTGTCAGCCAAAGGATAAACACATATTGTTGCATTGACATCTTCTGCAGAATGTAAATCCAAAAGAAGAAAACCACAATGTTAAATACACTTAAAATTGAATGCAAACTGTCCTGCTGGATTTTTTTGCGGGGTCTTTTTTGCTGTTTGCTTTTCGCAGGTTTTTGGTTTTTTTTTATTTTACTGAACATGTTACTCAACCTCACTGGTGAAGATTATGCAAGTTTTTTTTCCCCTAACTGCTGTCAGGATCATCTCTATGCTGAACATGCAGTTTAGCTCTGGCTTGGGCTGGCTGGAATAAGCACTGCACATGATTTTCCAAAATTTGATGTGATTGGTCTCCCAGGGTCCAACAGAGACACAGCAAAGATTTCCAAAAACACTGTGGGCTCCATAGCCTCACTGCTGTATTTTGGGGATCATTTTTAGGCACCTGAATTTACACTTGGGTTTTAAGACCTTGCTGGCATTTAGGATCAGGATGGAAACTGGACCATGATCGCTCCTGCCCATTCTGCACGTACCACTCAGCCACCAATATTTCATTTCCATCAAAAATCACTCTGCTTTCCACCAAAAAACAACTCTTGAGCCAACTGGACATTCGGCCCAAACTAAAACTCAAATTCCACTCAGGTTTGTACCATTCCAGGCCCTGCCAAGGCTCCAGGGGAGGTGGAGTTGGGGCTGGACCGTTCACACTGCTCCGGATTCAGCCACAAAACCATTAGCAGTGTCACCCAGCATATTGATCAGCAAATAAATGATGGCCACGTGTGACTTGTGAGGCTAAAGGTACTCTCTGTCAAGGTGTTCTGATGACATCATCATAAACCCAGAGGGCAAAGCTCAGCTGGTTTATGATGTCACCAGAAGGCTTCTCTGGGTTGCTGCCATAGTTTATGGCCATTATTTTCTGTAACAGAGGAGCACCTACATCCCAGCAGGGTTTTGATCCCCATTGGCCTTCTTTTCATGTCTACATTTAAGCAAATATGTATTTTCATATATATATATATATATATATATATATATTTAAATAACTACAAATAAATTGATTTCTTTTTGCATATATGCATTACGTGCATATTGTGCGCATACTTATAACACGTATATCAAATTTACACTTATGGTTTTAATATCATTTGTGTGTGTGTGTGTGTATATATATAAATTAAAGATATGATTTTTATAGATGGATGTATATATATATATGTATATATATACATATATATATGTATGTATATATATATGTTTATTTATGTATATGTATATGTATATGTATATGTATATGTATATGTATATGTATATGTATATAGTATATAGTATATAGTATATAGTATATAACCTATTCTCAGCCAGTGTTTACTGGCATGAGCCAGAGTTTTTGGGCCAGTACCCCAAGCTGGAAGAAGCCCAGAAGGAAGGCAGTGGATCTGGTCACCCCCCTGTGGAGCTGGAGCCCATACAGGATGGATACTCACATTTTTTACTTTTTTTTTTTTTTTTTTTTTTTACTATTGTTATTATTTTGCAGAGAAGTCACAGCTACAGATCATTTCCTAGCCACTACAATCAGTGAAGCTGGCAGCAGCCAGGAGTCATGGATCTCCAAGGGATACTGCATTTCCTCTACAGAGGCTGGTGCCACCTGACACGGGGCAAAACAACCCTGGGGTAAAAAACAGACAGGGAATAAAACAGGCAGCAGAAAAAACTCAACCCCTGGCCTTGTCTCCTCTGGGGATCTAAAGATGGGATCCCCCACCTTGGGCCATGCATCCAGCCCTTTCCTAGGGAATGAGGCTCACGTTTCCTTTGGAGACAGGCAGGAAAGCTCCATCATCTGGTGGCTTTGGCACCACAGCTGGAGAGCTGATCTGTGCCTTTCACCTCACTGAGAGGCCCTACCACATGCTCTGAAATGCTTTAATGTCCCCTTAACATGCTGTATAAATAATTTCCGTAGCCATTCTGCGCTGCTCACATGTGGTCCTTTGAAAGAGTTAAGTAAAAATTACAGTACCAATATATCTCTGAGATGAAACAATGACATTTATAGGTCATTGTAATCTGTTCATGAATTAATTTTTTTACCGGCCTTCCATATGAGCCATATGATGGGATTTAGCATTTCTAAATGCTAAATTTGTCCTACAGAACTGTGTTTTAACAAATGGAGAAGTTTTAAAATGGGACTAGAAGGAAGTTTCCTAACATTTGAGCTAACTCAGGAAGGGCAGGTAAATAAAATTGCATTCCCACCTCAGCCCACAGAGCTCATTTTTTGAGGCAAAGAAGGCAAGAGCCCAGCCCCTTGATGTCCAGCCATCACCACAAAACCCAACCTTTTTTTTTTTATGTTGGTTTACACCAACCAGCATATAAAACCCGAGGAGCTGCTCCCCCACCAGTGCTGCTGGGGCTGAGATGTGCCTGTCCCTCCTTAACTGCGGGGAGTGGGAGGCAGAGTCCTGCACGACACTTCCCTCACCAGAGGGAAAGGCAGCTGTGCCTCAGCACTGATGGGATGCAGAGACACTGCTTGCTTTCTGACAAGAGAAATTATGTGGGAAAGGATGGATTCAAGCCAGGATTTACCTTTTTCCCTTGTTCTTCCCTCCATCATATTGATAACGTACATGCCTAGCCTCATCCACCATGCCCTGGCCCCATCCCACCTTGCTGTCAGTGCAAGAGCCTGACAGCCCCAGGTTTTATATTTTACAGAGTTCCTCAAGAGCCAGCACAAAGAGAAAGAGGCCTTTCATCTGGCCTATTTAATGACTGAGGGGTCTGTTCTGTAGTATATGAGAGCCCTGATGTGATAATCCCCAATTAACAGCAAGGTGTGCCTAAATCCCACCATACAGGAATAGCAAGAAATCAATGTGCTGGTATTTCCCCTCTTAAAAGTAGTTTACAAGTCCTATTGCAGAGGGTGTAGGTACTAAAAAGACCTCTGATTGGCTCAGCTCTATAACTTAAAAAACCTTTACAACTTTTTTACATGCCTAAAGCAGTTTCATAAATCAAAGATCATTAATCTTATAAAACTGATGGGAAAACTGCAACTCCATCACATGCCAAGACACCATCAGGCCAAACAACATCCTAAAAACAGAGGCTTCAAGGCAGATCTTCCTTTTCAAACTGTGCAGTTCCTTGTTTCTACATCCTGTAGCAAATCCATTTGTTTATCAGTGTGAAGTGTGTAGCCTGGATTACAGGCTGAAGCACAAGCCTGTGTGTAAACCAACATAAGGATATTTCTTTGCCCTCATATGAAAGTCACTCCTGGTAATCTGTTAATAATAATCCTCATTAAATTCTTTAAATGCTTGTGTAGAGAAAAAGAGAAATTCAGGTAGGGCTTCCTGAAGCAAGTCATCAGGAGAGGAGATTAATAGAGCTGGATCACTCAAATATAGGATAACAAAGAATTGTTGTTAAGTAGTCTAAATCCATCAAAACCCAACTGTAGCATAAAGTTCAGAGGTGTCTGTTGAACCAGGAACAACACTGGTGTTCCTTGTGAGCACCTTAGTGGGATTTCATACTTTCAATCAATGGAAAACTGTTGCAGGGTGTTCACTGCCACCCAAATAAGTGCTCAAAGCAAGTGTAAGTAATAGAAAGCCATTCCCAACATTTTTAATTTATTTAAAGATTTTCCTTACTAATTTTGACATCATCAATTCAGCCCAATAAATTTATTTGTTATTCTCTGTGTGTGCATGTGTGCAGGTATTTAAGGAAAAACATCAAAACTCTCCCTCATCTGTAGACATACGCATGCTACAAACAACAGAATGAAATTTTGGGTGATTTAGAGCCTATTCACCTTGCCAAATAAAAATTTAAAAGGGCCACATCCTCAGTTAATATAATCTGTCTCTGATACCAGTAAAATTACTTGAATTTAAACTACTTGAAATATTCAACCCAGAGATGTGGAAGAGCATGGCATGCGGCAAGATTGCTGGGAAAGATTGTTGAACACTGATGGGACACATGAATGTTTCAATTTCCTTGGAAAATTGTTTGGAAAGTGGGCATCCAAGTAGTCACCATGAGTAGGAAGAATTCTGTTTTCCTCTCTCCAATCTGAAAGCCCACCCGAGCCGTGGATGCCTCGTCTCACTGGGAGAGAACAAATGTGGTGTTGTCACATAAGTAGGGCAAAGAAAAAAATACTATTGGAGCCATAATTTCAAAAGCAGAAATTTTGACAAAACCATGTTTTGAAGGGGCCACTCACAGGAGAGGCATTGTCATACCAGGTTAGAAGATAACAAGTATTGGCAAAATAAGGGCTAGTCTGTGCTCCTTCTCAGTTTCAGAATTATTGCTTATATTTCCACTTTCTTAACAAATTATTCCATTGACACTACAAAGCAGAGGGCTGAGAGTGAAGGATAATACACAAGAGAGCCCCTAGGCTGTTACTTTGGATTATAAGTATCTAATTTCAGTCATTTAAAGTAAATTCAGTTTTGTCAGAGACTCCAGCCCAGCCTATAAAACTCGGGTCCGGTGAGCATGACAGCATGCCTTGGAGGAACAGGGCTACAAGAGGGAAAACACACAGCTCCATTCAAGTCCTTAAAAGGCCTTATTTCATCTAACCATGGAGTTAGCACAACCCTCTTTGATTATGTGCACTGTAAGAGAAAGAGCAGTTCCAGTTACAAGTGGTTTTTTACACATCCCATCCTTTTGCACAGGTTTTTACACACTCGGTGGAGAAACTTCCATAACTAAGCTCAACAGAGCAGGGAAGGATGAGAAAGAGGGAAGATAAGTATTAAGAAAGCAATTTTTGGGAAGGATGCCTTGTGTCTTACTGGAACTGTGTGCCATTTGTACTTGCACGTAACTATCATGCATCCACTGTGACCATGAGGCAATAGAACAAAACAAGTCTGGCTCTCCTCTGCACTGGGGGTAATTGGAGGTTACCCCTTTACTTCAAGGGACAGCTTCAAATTTCCTGCTGGATTTGTCTCTGAACAGCAATAAACAGCCATCCATAGGCCCTGGGTGGCAATCAACATACAAATTTCCCAATTTTTTTAGCTGCAGAAAGTGCAGTCTTGATTGAATCCCCTTTTATTTAAGGACTGCAGGCCTTGGAGAGCTTTAATAAATCAGAAATTTCTGTGCCCTGGATTGTGCAGTTCATCCTCCCATAGACTTGCGAGGTCAACCTGTTTTAGACAGGAAATCTTTCAGCAAGCCCCTCTTTGCTCTGAGCTCCTCAAGCCACCATTTGAAGCCTGGGTGTGCACATGGAAAAGTTTGAGGCTGCACATTCATTGCATCTCAAACTGGGGCTTGACTTCAAGGGCTTCACCACCTAGGGAATATGAAGAGCAAGGTCAGGGCCTTTCCCACCTGCTCTGTATTTCAACATTCCCAGTCTTTCAGGGGAGAAAACTATTCCTTAATGACACTGAATAATGTTTGCTTAATGCCAGCATGAAGCTCAGTTCATAAAGATAGCTTAAAGAAGTAAAAAACAAAATATTCTATTATTGTTGTTGTTGTTGTTGTTGTTATTTTTATTAATTACGGTTGTTGTTGTCATTGCTGTTGAAGGGCTTTTCTAATTACAGTAACTAAATAGTATTTAATGCTAAATGCTGCCCAAGAATGACAAACTCCTCAAGGAGCAGCTCCTCAGCATCTGTTTGCTAAGAGCTTGAACTCCCCTTGTTCAAATGATAGCACTGTTTAGCAACACAGACTTGAACAGCTTTGGAGGCCTCCAAAATGGAGCAGATGCTTAGATGCATAATGAAAATTCCCTCTTTTAATACATAAATATATCTATATATGCATACACATATGCACAAAATTTACACTGTGCATCAATCAAGTGTTTGAAACTTTATAAAGCAGAAGCCAGAGCGATTGAAATCAAGAAATGCATTTAAAAAATCATTGATTATCAGCCTCACACTTTGTCTACCTCGGGGCTAGCATGGCTGAGAGTAAGGAGGCAGGTGGGATAGACTGCAAAAAGTCCATTTGGAGCAGAATGGGGCTGCAGCCTGCACCAGCAAGGAGGAGATTTGATGGCACATCCCTGGGCCTCACCTGCCTGGGCAGAGCTTTGTTGGGGCTGCTGGGGCTGTGCCTGGTCCTCATGGTCAGAGGGGAGTAGATGCATCCCTTGGCTCATGATGAGGCCCAAGGACCGTGCTCTGCTCTAATAACAGAAGGTCTGCATGACTACAGGTCTCCCTGTTTGGATGCAAAGGCCTGCTAAAAAATTATAAAATTAAAAAATATATATATAAAATAAAATAAAATAAAATAAAATAAAATAAAATAAAATAAAATAAAATAAAATAAAATAAAATATAAAATTTATAATATAAAATATAAAATATAAAATATAAAATATAAAATATAAAATATAAAATATAAAATATAAAATATAAAATATAAAATATAAAATATAAAATATAAAATATAAAATATAAAATATAAAATATAAAATATAAAATATAAAATAAAATAAAATATAAAAATAGCAGTTATTTCTCACTCTCAGTTTCTTCATTGCAAGAATTTCCCAGCCCTCATTCTGAAAAAAACAGGGGTGCTATCCCAATGGAAATGATGACCTGTCCCAGCACCCAAATCCATGCTTCCCAGTTACAGCCCAGTGTCCAAAAGCTGCAATTCCCTGGTTTTTTCTGTGCCAAATTTCCAAAAGGAGACCAGCCTGGGCTGTAGCTGCTCCATCTCTGGCAGAGGAGGTGAGCCCCCAGCGTGAGAACATTTTGCCAAAGAAAGAACCACCCCTCCAGCACTGACATTACATAAACAAGATAAGAAATCCTCCCAGCCCAGGCCCTGGGGCTTGTGGCTGGGGCAGGAGGAAGGAAGCTGGGAGGGGAAGCACAGCACTGCTGTCCCTGCCAGCCTGAGGACTGCAGAGGTTAAAAGGACTCCTTCTTCCTCCCCAGGACAAAGATCTGCCCCTCAGCTGTTCCCAGCATATCCAGCAATTTGTTCAGACAATTGTGCAAAGAGCACATCACAGGGCCCCAGGCTGCCACCTCTGTGGGTCTCCAGGGACTTTCCACTTTGCTCCAAAAGGAATCCTTGCTGTCTGCTGCTTCCTGCTGTAAACATCCTCCTTGCTCAGCAGCCTCAGAGCTTGGTGGCTCCTTTACCTCTGCTGCTGACACGGCTGTGCTTGGCAGAGAATTTTGGTAAAGCACTTTCTCTGGACAATATATTCAATATATCCAGTAGGAGATATATGGCAATAATAGAAAAAAGGGCATTCTTCTATCATAAGCCTGAACTGCACGTGTTGGTCACTCCTAGTCCATGATCCCAAAGCTGAGCTGAAGACCTTCAGACAGCAGAGAAGATCCTTTATGTCCTCCAGGATGATGTCCTGCACTCAGTGAGCACAGTGCCCTCAAAGGAGAGGGAAATCTGCTCTCAAACCATGGCTGCCAGGTTCAATGGAGATGCAGAGACAGATGCTAAATGAAGCAGACCCCTTGCCTCTCAATTTGGACTTGTACCCTATTCTGATATAGTGTGGACACATATTCAGGGGAAGACCTGGTCAGATTTTGGCAAAAACCCCACAATGTCCTATTGATATACAACTACTGGCTCCCATTCAGCAGCCAGACAACTCCTCAGACTCAACAGAAAGCTAAATCTGGGTCCAAACCTGGACTCGGCCTCTTGAACATCTCTCTAATTACTGCTGAGTAATTACTGTGCAAGTAAGAACCGCTAACAAGTTCCAATAAAGAAAAGGATTTGGAAGACGAGAAGGAGGTGGCAGCAGGACTCATTTGCCAGGTAGGAGGTTTTAATGCCATCAGGGAAGGTGTTGCTGTTCCCTTGGTTAACAAGGCCAGGTGTTAATTCTGCTCTGGGTAAAGGGATTTTAAGGGAAAGAAAGAGGGGGGAGGGATTTAAAAAAAGAGTAATCCAGCCAGAAAAGAAAATGTAGGTGATAGTTTCAGTTTCTGCTGCAACCTGGGTTGAGTCCTTCCTCCCATGCTAGGACCCAAGGCTGTGTGGGAGCTATCCCAGGCCAGCATCACCAAAAAAAACCTCTGTGGGTCGCAGCTGGGAAGGGAGGTGGAAATTCCACTCACAGGGACTGAGAGAGCAACATTTTAGGGAAAAGCCACGCCTGCTTTTTCATCACCGCCTTGATGCTCACAGCAGTCAGTGCTATCAACTCAAACCACAGGCAGCAGCTCACTTCAACCAGTCGGGGGTAAGAAATTTAACTACAAAGCACCTCCCATCAAGGGGCAAAACTGAAGCACCCTAAGCCACTCTGCCATCCCATCAGGATGTATCTCCCAGCCCTGACTCAAGGTGTGCTTGGAAGCTGAAATCCCATTGATTTGCTGTTCAACTTGTGCTTGGACACATTAGGTACCCTGCAAGAATAAGGTGCGTGATGATTAGCACATCAAAAGGCATTTGAAAGGGAATTATGCTGTTATTTTATTTGGCTAAAGACAGTGACAAACTGTAGGGTTTTTATCCTTTATCTCTATCCAGGACACCAGTAGGGGGGAAAGGTTTTTTTTAGGTTTTTGGTGGTTTTTTTTGAACACAGGAGTTTTTGCAGGGGATTTCCCAGGCTTGGGAAAAAGCCTTTGGCTGAAGTTTATGTTTCTGGTGTTGCATGAGTTATCAGGACCCGAATAAGAGCTGACTTAATCCACCATTGTTAGACTCTGGTCAATGCCAGGGATCGTTGCACCTGCCTGCACACGCTGCCCTTGTGCTGTCATCAGCAAATAGCTGAGCACTTCAGTAGCAAACTGATTTTATAGCTCTGAAAGACTCCAAAGCTTCCATGAGCACTTGGGCCTTACAACTCATCCTCAAGAAATAAACTCTTCAGGTTGCAATCCCCATCTGAGCCTTGTTCTCCTCCACGCCCTTCCCATATGAACGTTTGCCCAAGCATTCACTTTGATGTCTGCACAGCGTGGATGTTGCTCAGGAAAAGTTTTTGGGTGAGTCACTGGGCTGGGATCCACTAGCAGCTCATCCTCCTCCAGGTAGGCTGAGGAGCGAGCAGCACAAAAACTGCTCTTGGGGTTCAAGTAGATTATCCCCTCAAGAGAAAACTCTTTTATTGCTCCAGAGTCTTCAGCATCTTCAGCTGGGCTTGCCAGAAGTGCCAAGCTGAGACTCAGCTGCTTGGCTTCTGCATAAAAGAGTGAGTCTAGGAATTCATTTCACTGGTTAAGCTGTATATAAACCTCTGCAGTATGGCAGATATCAAAGAGTAGCACTGTTGCCTAAAAATTTACTTTTCCAAGCTAGACACAATAACTAGGGAGTGGGAGTGACAACCTAAGCCTTGTCTTGAACTGCCAGCTGGTGAATTCTCCACAGGAGGTAGCTAGCCTTCCCTCTTGGAGAAGAAAACTTTCCCCAGCACTCAGAACAGCAGCAGAACCAGAGCTGAATCTGGACTGAAAGGAGACAATTAATTTCTGTCTCTCAACTGGATGCTAGAGCAGTTTAAACTCTAAGCTGATGGAACAGCTTAAACTTCAGTTCCTGCTAATTATAGTTGTTCTTTCTGTGCAAATGCATTTCTTTTCTCTAGCTACCAGTTCTGCAAACCAGCAGTCAGGCAACTAGTCTGTTCATCCACGAGGTTTAACAACTCTACCTTCACACCTTAAGAATTCCTGTTATCGAAAAAACAGAGTTGCTGACAGAATTTACAGCTCACACAGCACCTCAACATCTATTAGCGCTGCTAAAGCTAGATCCAGTCCTACTTTTGCAAATGTTAAAGGCACTGGGTTTACTTCTGTGAAGTCGATCTGAGAGAGCAGGAAAAATGCATTTAAATTTATATTTGCTTGTGTTGAATGTCATGTACAGATGTGCAGGACCTACATCTTCGCAGTCTGGTTCTACCCTTGCAAACATGTTGCTGGGCAAAAAAAAAATTTGGTCCGGTGATTATGCATTACCTAGAAATTAAAATAGATTGAGTAGACTATAATAAATACATGCCAGAAAAAAAATAAAGAATGTGTGGGAATGCCTATACTTTATCTCAGCATTTCTTAGCAAAATAATTTCCTTATGGTGTAATCAAAAATGGAAAGCCAGCACCTAACTAAATTAAGTGCCACAAACATTAATAATGGTTAAAATTACCATTCAATTTATTTTTATATTGGATGATCTTCAAAGTTGTAGGTTAAAAATTGCTGAAAAGTTTTAGGGATTTGTTTCTCAAATCAGAATACTTCAGAGATGAAAACATTAACTTGAATTTTAACATATAAAAATCCTTAGTGAAAGGAAATAGATGTATTTTTTGCAAAGGAAAAAAAAAAAAGGAAAAGAAAAACTTTAAAAGTTCCCCTGATAGTTACAGATGGTTTAATCTTTGGAACCTATTATGTGTTCATTTTCCCTTCAGCATTAATTATACATAATTACCACCACTTTACCCGTACCCTTTCAAAAACGAATTCTGTTTACATTTTTCGCCTACGTTATATAAATGCAAGATTTTTAATGCCGTTTTTCCCAGAAACGGGATTTCAATTTACCCTCTGAAGGACAAGGGGAGCCGGGCGCGCGGCAAACCGCTTTTATTTAAGCCCCTTTAATATAGCTTAATTACTTTTAAACTCTGGAAGCAATTAGGTTATCACCCTTTGAAGTGCGACAGGCGAGTTGCGCTGCTGGGGAGGAGAAGGCGCAGCGCTGATGTCCGCGCAAGCGGCTCCTTGCGCGGCGCGCAGCGGCCCGCGCAGCGCGGGGAGATGCGCCCGGCAGAGCAGGAGGAGGAGGAGGAGGAGGAGGAGGAGGAAGAGGCTGCGCGTCCCGCGGCCAGAGCGAAGGCAGGAGCCGGGCAATGAGAGCTCACATTCGCCTGGAAAGGGAGGCTCTGGCTGCGGCCGGGAGCAGCGCTGCTGTTGTAAAAGATTGAGGAGGATTGTTCGCACTTTTCAACCTTATAATTTTACCCAACCGCGAAATTGTACGGCTCAACTCTTCCTCCTTTTTTTTTTTTTTTTTTTCTTTATTTATTTTTTTTTCCCCTTCATCCTCGTTGTTTCACCTCGGTGCTCTCCTCTGCTTCGGAGAGGGGCGATGCCAAGGGAAGGGGCATCTCCCCACCTCCCGACCCCAAACTCCCCGCGCCCGGCAGCAGCTCCATTATTTGCATGTCATGTTTATAACCTGGTGGAAACCAAGACTGATATTTGTGGTCGGGAGAAGATGACTTTCACCTCTCCGGATCACTCTCTTAAATAAAAAAGAATTGACCAGCTATGGGCGTAAGCATTTATCTTGAGTTTGCGGTCATTATCTTTATTATATTGCCTCGGCAATAAATAAATCTAGTAGTTACTACCCCACAATAAAACTGTAGTATATGGGACACCTTACTATTACTTTCTTAACAATCTGCCATCTCTTCACCTCTAAATCTTCCCTGCCTGCCCGGCCCTCGCGGGTCGCTCCCGGCCCGCAGGTGCGGAACCTCCGCGCCGCTGCCTGCGCCTGTCCCGCCCTACGCTCTCCTTTCCCTTTTTCCCGATGATTCCTCCCCAAAGTGGCGCCTGTCGGCCCCCGCAGGTGCCAGTCCTGCCCTCGGGCTGCCTTCAGTGCCGGGCACTCTCGGGGCACCCATCTCGCGTGGGCATCCCCCGGGTGGGTGACCCGCCGTGGGCATCCCCCGGAGGGGCTATCCCCGGGACGGAGGCGCCTTTTTGGGCATCCCCCGGCTCAGTATCCACCTGTGGACGTTCCCCGAGTGGGTCTTCCCCGTGGGCAGCCCCCAGACAGGGTCCCCCGTGGGCAAACCCGCCTGAGCACCCCCTGCCAGCAGGTGGGACCCCCACTTTGGGGCCATCACGCTCCTACACTGCCACCCCAGTCCTTCTACCCCCTACCCCGGCCCACGGGGATGCTCCTCTCTTGTTGGAGGCTGAACCTTGACCACCCCTTTTCCTTGTGTGAAGTTGTTTTTTTGGGTTTTTTTGGGGGGTGGGGGCCGGGGAACAGCCCCAGAGCAAAGGCTCAGCAGAGGAGGAAAGCACTGCCGCTGCGCCAGGGAGATTTCACCACGGCTCCCTGCTTCCCGCTGCCTCTCTGGTTCTTTTCCCCCCTTATTCCATAGGTAAATGTCCACGCAATAATATTTATTTACAGTCAGGATGCTGCACGTATTTTTTTTTTTTAATTGCATTTTACCGGGGTGATTCCTTCTTGCTTTTAAAACAAGCGGCTTGGAAAAATATTCCCATTTGGGGCAGGAGCAAAGGAGAGGAAAAAGGGGGGGGGGGGGGTGGCAGCATTTTTATTTATACCTTTGACATTTAAAAGAGCATAATTAATTTGTCCTGCTTGCATTAACATTGTTGAGGAAGGTTTCAGAAAGCAAACCAGCAAAGGGAAGGGGGGAGGAAAAATAGAAGCTCGCCTAGAAAGCTTAGGATTTTTTTTTCCCTCTTTCAGATGTGTAATCAATCATTCGAGTAGGAGGCAGCAAAATTGTAAAGATTCGATAGATTAAAATGCAAATGAAAGGTAGAAAAAGAAACATTAACATGGCAATCAAAGATTTAATAATCGTAAATCACGGTGGGGTTTTTTTGTTGCAGCTGCAGTTTGTGTGTTTTTTATGTTTTAATCATGTTCGTTCTATAAATAAATAATTTCTGAAACGAGACTAATTTTTCACTATTTTAACCGTGGGCTATGGCACTAAATATTTTTTTTTTAATGTATGGAACTCCAGATTGCAAACTATCAGACTAGGAAAAGGGAAAAGATAGCTAAGTTGGATTAGTTCACATTTGAAATTTTAAGTACAATGTCTTTGCAATGCCGACCGCTTCACTTTCCAATTGAAATCCTTATAAAGTTTATTTGGAATCATGAATGTTTACGTAAAAGCAGACAACCGGCTATTCTTTACAAGGCTAATGGTAGCGACAACCCTCATTCCTGGAGGAAATATGGAAAAATACACATATATGTGTGTGTTTGTGTGTGTGTGTGTATTTTTTTTTCCTTTTCCCTATATATGTACGTATAGGAAAAAGAACAATAACATTTAGGCTGTATTGCCTCCAAATTAAAGCGTTGCTAAATTTCCAAGGGAAGATTAAAGAGGGGGGACCTGGGGACAGAGCTGATCAATGCGGTGAAGGACAAGCAGGAGAGGATTTGCTCTCCCCCCTCGGTTTAGCGCGGCGCCTGCAAGGGAGGATCTGGGACTGCCTAGGCTGGCTGTGGCAAAACCAGCATCCTTCTGTCCTGGCTCACACGGGCTCGCCTTTGGTACCCCCAAATCCCGGGTTATGGGGTGCACCGGCTCGTCCTCTGGGAAAATGGCTGGGGAAAAAAAATTCCTTGAACTTTTGGGCTCAGTGGATGGAGTTCATTTTGCTCGGCGACGAGGGGGAGAAGGGAGTTCATCTACACTTCGTTGGTAATCTTTATAGAGCCGAGGGAGGGAGAAGGGAGAGGAGGAAAATCCCCCGTGGGCTGCTCCGCTCTGGGGCTTTGCGGCAGCGCTGCCGTCTCTAAAGAGCGCTCGGCGAATGGAAAGCAGTACAAAAACCAGCCAAATACGGGAAACGAGCCGCGTTTCTGGGACCTTCTCCTCCTCTCCGAGGGGGCCGTCCTGCTCCCCGCTCCCCGCCGCCGGACCTTTCCTCCGCGCCGCGGGGCCCCGCGCATCCCCCGCGGCCGAGGGGCCCCGAGAGCCGCACGGCAGCACCCCCGCCCCGCATCCTCCGCGCGGGTTTCGGGATTTGGGGCTAGAATTCACCCATTTTTCTTTTTTCTTCTCAGCCAAATCACATTATACCCACTTTAATTTTATTTTTTCCCCCTTGCTATAGCCCTATTTTTTTTTTTTTTCCCTCCACTTCCTCTCCCCGGATTGGGGGGTCCCAGCAGGACGGCCCCGCCGGGAGCTGCACTGGCTCTGCACACCGGCTGCCGGGGCTGCCCGGGACTTGTTGTCTGCCAGGCGGGGAGCGGGGCCGGGGGGCTCCGGGGGGCTCCGGGGCCGGGAGGGTCCGGGGGGGCCCCGCCGCCTCCCGCAGCCCCTGACCCCGGCATGCACGGCGCGGCTCCATTGATCATCCCGGCCCGCCACCCCCTCCCTTTATGAGATAATGCAATTACAAACATCAATAAGGAGCTGCGAGGGGAATCATTATGCGGTGACAGTGATAAATGACGGTGCAGAAATAGCATGCTTTTTTTTTTTTTTTTTTTTTTTTTTTTTTCCTCCCAAACAATCCAGGGGCTTTGGGGGCTGAGCACAGTCACCAAGGTAACAGATGACATCCAAAATGGCACCAAAGGAAAAAAATGAACAGTCTTTCTTTCTCCTTTCACTCTTTTCGCCCTGCTCTTCCAAAAGAGTTAGTTGGGGCTTTGGAAGCAGCTGCCACACAGGCATGCGGGTATTTCCACACGCATTAAAGGAACGGGGAAGGCTTGCTGGCTGTCACACACAAAGCACCAGCCCGGCCCGGGAGCTGAGCAGCCACCTCCAGGAGGCACCGGGATCTCCCACTCCAGGCGCGATCCCCCCGCGCCTCTCCGCGCCCCGCTCGTCCCTGACTGCGGCCGGGGACAGCCGCCTCCCTCCGGTCCGCTGGAAGCGTCCGCCCGATTTTATACATGAAAATAAATATAAATATATATATATACGTTATCATCACGGGCGGCGTAGCAAGGTCAGGGGAGGATAAAAAAAAGCTTTCCTGTTTTCCACGCAGGTTTAGGACGCGCGGAGCGAGGCCCCAGTAAAGCGAGAACTTTACGCGCAACAGCGCCAAGGGTGGAAACATTCACGGCGCGGCCGAAAAGTGCCGCTCCTGAGCCCAAAAATACCTGTGGCTGCGGGTGGCACGGCCGAGCCGGCAGGGCAGGCATCCCCCACGCCAGTCCCTCTGCCTGGAGGGGCGCTCGGTCTGCCCCGCTCAGCTTGGCTGGAATTTGCTGTCCCCCCCCACAAAAAAAGAAATATCCCGCTTGGGGATGAGGTGCCCAGCTCAGATGCAGGGCAGGCTCCGCTCCAATTCCGCGCTGAGGAGCCTGGCGCTTCTCAAGCCTGTGGGAAAGGGAAGAGCGCTGCGCTCGCCTTGCGCGGCCCCGGCTCCGCGGGGAGGCGTAAAAATAAAAAGGGGGACGCGGCAAATCGGGGCAAATAAAAAAAAAAGGAAAAAAAAAAAGCAAAAAAACCCACCAAAATCAACAAACCAGAGCGTCGCTGAAGGCTGCGCAAACTTTAGCGTGGCAGCGCGCAATGTCCGCGGGCGGCCCCGAAGCCCCCGCATTCCCCCCCGCGTCACTCTCCCGAGCCCCCAAGAGATGGCAGTCGAAGACGGCTTTCCTCCTCCTCCTCCTCCTCCTCCTCCTCCTCCTCCTCCTCCTCCTCCTCCTCCTCCTCCTCCTGCTCCTGCTCCTGCTCCTGCTCCTGCGGGCAGCGGCAGGACGGCGGGGCTGCGCGCCGCTCCGCGCTCCGCGCTCCGCTCTCCGCCGCGCAGCCCCGCGGGACGCGCAGCCCCGGGGCCGGGGAGCGGCGGAGGCGCGGCCCCGGCCGGGCCCCTGCGGGCCCCCCCGGCGCGGTGAAAGGAGGGTAGCTAGGAAACAGCGAGCGGCCCGAAAAGGCGGAATTTCCAACGTGTAAAATGTTCTTAACGGAGCCATTGAGAGAGTGCAATAAGGCGTGAGGGGGAACTAATCTTCCCATTTAAATGTTTGTGGCAATTTTATCTAAATGAATTTTAATGCTAAACGAGGGATAATTCCCTATTTGTAACCCGTTTACTTCTCTTTCCTGTGCCTCTGAAGCTGTCTAACATCATGCGATGAACAATAACAATAAAAATACTGTCAAGGCATATTCTTCATTTTGAATGTGTTATAATTACAGCTGATTAAATGTCTTGGGATGTAATCGTGGGTTTAATTTGAAATGTGCCCCTCTCCAAAAAGAAAAAAAAAAAAAAAAGTCCCATGGAGGAAGGTCTGTGTCCCACTTCGCAGCGGCTGCGAGGAGAAGGGACGCGTGTGCCCTCGCCTGCGAGAGGGCGGTTTGTTTTTGTCTTTCAAGAAACCTTAAAAAACCCCAAAAAACCCAAACACATAAAAACAAAACAAACAAAACGAAACAAAACCAAAGAAGGGAAAAAAAAAAAAAAGAAGAAGAAAAAAAAAAAAAGCGAGCCCCGTTCATCTACGTTTTTTTGGCAGAAAAATGTCATTACTCCGACTTCACAAAGAAGGAGCCGGGATGCTCAGCCTCTCCTTGGCGGTACAGCGGCCCTTTAAAAAAACGGGGGGAAAGGAGGAGGGGAAAAAAAAAGGAAAAATTAAAAAAAAAAAAAAAAAAAAAAGAGAGGGGGAGGAAGTCCCAGGCGAGGAGGAGAGGTGCCCCTTTGGTGGCCTGCTTCATTCTGCACTGCCTGCCTGCAGCTCTGCCTGCACTCCTGCCTGCCCAGCCCTGCCCAGCCTGGGGTACCCGGGGGACACGCAGAGCAGGGACCCCGGAGCCTGCCCTGCAACACTCCCGGGTGGCTTGGGAGAAGCTAGGGGGAGCTTGAATTATTTCGCCTTAATTAAGATATTTGTGTCATTTTCCTAGCCTCGCGAATCTCTATTTTTTCTCCCATAGCTGCGACTTAAAGCAAAGGAGGTCTGCAGCCAGCACGGGCTGGCTGCGGTGCAGAAAGCACAAACAGAGAGGAAATTGGTTAATGAGGGTCTGCACTGGCCTCGCTCGCTGAGGTCCAGCAGCACCTCATCCCCTCACAGAAATCCATTGCCCAGGCAATGTTCGCCAAGTTTGATTTTCCTCCTTCCTCAGTATGCTCGATTCCGCTAAGAAACTCAATAATTTGAACTGCGTATCAGACTATAATTTGGGAGGGACAGGGGGTAACACTATTTACAAATTTCTGTCCAATAATGCCCTACGATGTTACATTTATTAAAAGGCAACAGTTCTCATCCTGACAATTTACAGTGCAAGTTCCAAGAAAGTTTCTTTATGCAGCGTAGCATTACTTTTACATTCTTTAAATATGAAGCTGATATTTAAATGGCAAATGATAGGTAACATCTCCAGAGCCAGCCAAATTTTGTAGCTGCTCGGCTCTCAGACTGGGATAGAATAGCTACAAATACTGCATGGGGACAGGAAACAAATTTTGCAAGCAGTGGAGTCACCATGACAAAAAATAATTTGTTTTTATTTTAGATTCAGATTTCATTACTGCACTCAAACTACTACAACTGGGCTTTGAGTTATTATACAATCCAAACTGTTTCAATCAGAAACTCTAAGACTCAGTGTGCAATGATTATTATTAATAATAATTAGCTCCTTGGTTTCTTGATAGAAAAAGGCTATCAACAAGCATTTGTTTAACCACAACAAAAGTATAATTAGCTTATCCCACTTAGTAAATCTGTATGCATGCCAACTCATACCAAACTGCTACTTTTACAAAAAATTGCAATAATACAGATCATTTTTCCAGTCCTTTTTGCACAAAATTTATTTACAATGTATACATAAATGCTCCATGATGGGACTATGGAAAAAAAAAAATGCACACATGACCGATGTCTTGCCCAGAAAGAAAGTCAACATATTAAAAATAAATCTTCAGTCCATGTTTTGAGCTGCATAAAACAGGAAGTGATGTACAAGGTGGTGGTTGCTGCATGGGGACAAGGATGCTCTGATGTGACAATTAGGCTTCAAATACACTGCCTTTCCGTTTCCATGCTTCCTCCTACCAGTCTCCTTAAGACACTGCCTGCAACAGCTGATTAATCATTGTTGATGACTTCAGTTTTTCCCATCCTTCCCGATTTACATCTGTTCAGGCCAATTCAAATATGGTGAGTAAATGAATTAGACATGCAAATTCACGCCCCAGGCTAGAAAGAGAGAGAGGGAGAGAGATGGGGAGAAAGGGAGAGAAAGGGAAGAAAGACGGACAGAGGAGGAGGGGGGGAGAGAGAGTGCGCATGGCTGAAATCCTAGGATAGAAGAAAGATTCTTCTGCCTGACATAGTTATTTTAATGCTCTAAAAATCCTGCAAATAAGCCCTTTCTGTCATTTGCAGGATAAGTGTAAGGCTTCTTTGTTAATGTAAGGAGGCTTCTGGAGGAAGTGAAGAGCTATGGAAACAACACACATAGTGTGGAAAAATTTCACATTTTTTTTAAAAAATCTATAAGAAACAACGTAATATGGATAACAGTATAATAGCATTTTACAATATTTCACTCTTTGTTTTCTTAATGTCTTATATAGGTATTTAGCATGTCCCCAGAAGTTGACTTCAGTTGGTGTTTTCCTGCTTTTTTCAGGGTCCCTGTGAAGAACTGGAACGTCCCTTGGTCCGAAGTTGACGCCAAGAACTCCATAGTCATTGCAGAAAGACAATGTTTGAAATCTACCATGGCTGCAGACAACGTGTGTTTCCCTTAAGCTACTGAGCATGAATGTCCATCACTTGTCCGCTCACTGCTGGCTCGCCGGTATGAAGCATTGTGGGGCTTGATGCTGACATGGGCATTCCAGGGTGGGGTGGTCCTCCATGCATCATCATCGCTGGGTGGTGGGGGTGTCCAGGAATGTAGGTATGCATGGGGGGGCCATGACGCAGCTGAGCAGGATGGGGGGGCATCTGGGGCGGCGTATAGCTTGGCTGTCCCATATTCATACCCATTGGACTACCCCGAGACACATAATCCCCTGGCATACTTTGCAGCCCTGCAGAGGGAGAGAAAGAGGTGGAGGTGAGTGCTGGGGACTGCCTGTGGCATCGGGAGCTGCCCCGCTGGGCCACGGGGAGGCTCCAGCCCCAGGCGGGACGCGGAGTCTCTGCGGAGCTGGGAGTCTGCACGCGGACCCACAACAGCAACAGGAACGGCGCCCAGGCCAAAAACAACCCCAAAAACATCCCCACCCCCTTTTGGAGGTAAAACAGCTGTCTGCTTTTATGGTTAGGAATGTGTGCAGAGGAGATGTTCCTGATCTGGAAGCGTGCCAGAGGCGGTGCCAGCCTGAGGATGGCTGATGCCACACGGAGGGCTCTCAGGTGGGCTCCATTCCCCGTGGCCTTATTCCAGCCACCTGCCTTCGCCTCCCCACGTGTAAAAGCACGCTGGGAATCCAAGGCAGAGAATCTGCAGCAGGAGGAGCGATGGGTTAAATAGGTGTCAAGGTTTATCAACAGCTATTTATTTAGCTCTTGAGCCTGATCTCTTGGAATCTGTCCCAAATATTTGTGCCATTCAAAGAGATGCAATCCAGCGAGGACATACATCACTGAACAAAGGCCTCATACGAAGCCGAAATTGATAGGATTACTAAGTATGATTGTAAAATCAAACTCGTATTTTTAGACACATTAAAAATATATACATAATCAATAACAGTTATCAATTATTTCTTTACCCCCCCCACTCTGATCACCTCTGGCCGCCAAAAAAAATCAGACGCCCAACTCAGTCAAACCTTTCAGTGGGTTTGGGAGAACAATAAGGAAAAAATTGGACCTAAAACAATAAACCCTCCTGCTTTCTGTGGGCCTCTGCCTTCTGCTTGGATTGCTGTAGCTGATGGGAACTGACAGGTGTATTGTTTCGGAGAGCTATAAGCTCCATAATCATCAAGGGTGAAAGGCATACGCTATTGCTAAGTAGGTTCAATTGGCTTTGGTTCTAAGTAAGAGCGCGCTGTGAATGCGCCGAACACCTTGGAATCAGGTCTCAAGGCTCCAGCAATGAATAGCTGCTTAATCTAGCCTAAAGGAACAGTTTTGAACTAATGAAAATTGCTTATAAAATATACTGTACTCACAGCTCTTTAATCAAAAAAGATGATAATATTTTTTGTAATAACCTATTAATTTAATTGGTCACGAAGCATAAAATACATCATTTAAATTTAATTGACCCAGAAACTAAGAAACAATATTTAAATTAACTAAGCTAGAAATTTTCATGATGAGGTAATAAGGCTATTGCATTCCCAAGCTCAGAGGAATGTTTTCACAGCTAATTGTTAAAACTTAGTTTTGACTTGGGCTCAGGGAAGACTACTACGAAATACACTCGCCCTGGGTAACTTCAAACCCTATGTTAATATAGGCTGGGGGCAGAACAAAGATGCTGAAATAACTCTTTTAACTCCAGAAAGAGAGCAGGAGAAACAGAATCAGGCACTATTTAAACACGGTACCAAGTGTCTTGGTGTTTCAAACCACTTTACTATTAAAAGAAAAACGAAACAAAACCCAAAAATTTGTATAATGTATTTTTCCCTAGAAAAAGACAAGAGGGAAAAAAAAAACTGGGACAGTTTTTCTAGGCTTCCTTTGCGAGGTCTGCCACTGAAGATTGCATTAATGATCTCTATTTTTGTATACTGAATAAGTCAAATCCATTTGTCACACTGCAAGTGATGGCATACTTAATTTGGATATAGTCAATTAGCCTGGGCTAAGCTCCATAGCCTGCTGCGCACACCTCTATTTTGTATTCTCTCTTTTTCCTTTGCCACACGTAATCCCATTATGACGGACAGACAAAGAGAAATAAACTTGAAAAAAAAAAAAAAAGAAAGAAAAAAATCAAAGTTTCATCCATCGCTCTCCAAAATGCAACTAAGTGAAGCTGCTGGGTTTTGCTTGGTGTTTTTTTTTTTTTTCCCTACCCCATGAGAAGTCTCTGTTTGGCTTTTTTGGTGTCTTGCAGGTTAGCGGGAGAAATGTAACTCATGCATCAACTGCGGTTAGACAGATTTATGACACTTTGGGGACATGCTCTTTCCTCTCCCTGTGCTGCTGCAGACCGCTTACATTTTGCAAATCAGTCTGTTGCCAAGACGACGGGCTCCCCCACCTCCCTGGCTGCTCCTTGTTTTGTCATGTGCTCGGGGATGGATAATAGCATCAATGTATGGCGGCGTGGATGTACGGCAGCGTCAGCGTACGGCGCGCGCGCGCGGGGGGTTCGGGAGCTCGGAAAGCTTGAGCTGAACCAGAGGGAGAGAAAACCCAAAGGAGCCCAGGCGCAGGATGGATGGATGGAAAGGAAGGAACAAGCATGAGGCTATGGGCAGGGAGAACATAGGGAAATGCAAGAAGACAAATATCCCTCGGACAAAGTGAGAACAAAGACCTCGTTTGTACTTACTTCCCCCTGGCTTTGCCATTGGTTACCTAGGTGAAGGTTACATGTAGTGCCACTGCCCCTCCATGCCCATATTCATGCCCATTCCACTCATAGGTCCTAGAGGGAGATAAAAATCCAAGAAGATGCCAGAAAATGAGCAAAGTCAACAGATAGTGCCAAAAGCCCCTTTCCAAAACACAGCACGGCAGAGGGTCCAGGACCGCTCGAACAAGGAGACGCCCGGTTTCCCTCGGTGGTGTGGAAGGCAGGCAGAAGACAGGTGAGGCAAGCAGGCAGCGGGGAGGGCGGCAGAGGGCGAGGGCAGAGGTGTGTTTACCTGTGGTGGCGTGACCGAGGCCACCCGTGAGTGGGTGACACTGCCCAGGGGCTTACCTGGCGCTCGGATGCCCATGTGCTGCTGGCCGTCCATCACGAAACCTCCCATCGGCTGCCCATCGGGGTTATAGGGTGTCCCTTGACTTACTGGAAAGGTGCAGAACATTTCTTTTTAGCAACAGCTAACACGGTCATCTCTTCTCATGGCATGGGACACAGCCCCCCCACCCACGGGCTATCTAAAAAGAGGGGAAAACATCTACTGTGTGAATTTAGCTGTTGGACTGGCAAGCGTGCTTGGTTTTGGCCTAATTTTCTTCTGCAACTTTGGAAGTGAAGTTAACAAACTGAAATCTTGAGACACGAGGAGCCCCGGCTCCAGCTGCTGCCACTGCTGACGTCAATGCAAAACCTGTATAGGAGCCGGATTTTATGGCTGGAATAGTCACACTGAAATCTCAGTGTGTTAAATTACACCCTTGTGCCTTCAAAGGGCAGGACCTGAACACATCCACGCCAGATATTTACGTCTAATGACAAATAATCAAACGTACTTGAAGAGGAAGTGTGGCCCAAAGGCATCTTGGACAATTTGGAGAGTTTGGCAGGGAGACTTGGGAAAAAACCCAACTGGGAGTAATGGGCTATGATAATCCTTGATGGTAAATACCCACAGAGAGCTGCAAGCCAAGGCCCCAGATAGAACCAACGTGTGGAAACTAAGAGTCTTTTAAAAAAAATATAAATAAATACTCCCAAAGTAAACAGCAAATGCTCAGCAATCCCAAAAGAAGAGCCAAGGGACAAAAGGACCCTATACAAGTACCACTGCCTGAACTGGAGGTTTTCACTGTACGTTAAAAGCCAGCTTCAGAAGTAAGCTGGCTTGGGTTATTAAAGCACATAAAGCTCTACCTCATTGAATGTCTTTGAACTTTACTGAGTCCCACAAGTGATTCTGACCCCTTTGCCCTTTTGACAGGTAATAAAGTTTACAGCAATTCCACACCAAGCCATGCACCAGGGAGTGGTCACAGGAGCAGAAAGAGCTGGGAAGGAAAACTCCAAACAGTGACTAAAAAAATACAAGAATAATTTGGATCATGTACAGAAAGTCCGGTCACGGAACAGACCATTTCAATTTCCCTTTTTGAGTTTTCAATGTCTTTTTTTTTTCCCAAAATTATTAGAGTCATAATGAAAGAAAGCTGGTTGTATTTTAATTGTCAGTCACTCCCAGCATTCATGTCTCGTTTATTTACCAGGTACTGGACCTCCTGGTGAATGGCTAGAGGATGGTTTTCACCTGTGTGGTTTGAATACAGTTACTAGTGGGGACTTGCCTGCTCGATTGGACTGGTCTATCATGGGCTGAACTATTCTTCTTCTAGCATTAATAAACCTGCAAGAAAAAAGAGGAAAGCAAATGGTTAGGGAAGGGATGCCTTCCACCCATCCCCAAGCCCTCTCGCCCGACTGTGGCGCTCTCCATCAGGCTGCATGGGGATGCAAATCCTGCTAAACCTCTAACCCTGATGACCTTTGGGAGCACAACCTTGGGGTTTCCAAGCTGATTTATGTTTGCCTGCTTTTTACCACAGTCGGACACTTCCATTTCATCTTTTCATGGGGGAATTAGCCGAGTTTTTAGGAAACAATGCCAGCAACACTCTTCTCAATACAGAATGGGGCACCAAAAAAACAAAAACGTGTGAAGCCGGCGAGATGCTCGTGAGGGCATCTGCTACCTCCCCCCTCATTAGTGTCATTTCTGCCTTATGTCCTTTGACTTCTTTTTCCAATTTTTTTCTTTATCAAAAACTGTCCCTACCTCTTGCAAACCTAATTCACTTTTAATGCCCACTATTAAGATAATGAACTGTGATGGCAGAACCCCATCAAATGAGGGAACGTCTGGACTTTTATCACCACTAAGTCACACTGCTGGGGACTTCAGAGCCATGCATTCCTCCTAGCCATTTCTTGGTGGGCTTTTTCCCCCCTCCCTCTCTTTATGCAAAGTCTGAGGGGGTCAAGGCGAGGTCATAGCTTTACAGTAATTGAATTTATAATCCTGTTTTCTCCAGCTAGGCCTGACCATTTACAGCAAACATCTTGTTAAACTGTAATTACTGGACTACTGAAAATTCCCCCCCGAACAATGAAAAGAAGATCTTTGGAAATAACAAAAAAAAAAAAGGAGGTGCAGTCATTTTTAAAAATAGCTATCTGCAGCCCACTCTTTGTGTTTTTGTAGGTCTTCATCTCAGTCCTGCAATGCTTATTTGGAAATATTCAAAATAATTTGGAGCAAAACAGAAGAAGGAGATCGATCACAAGCACCCTGGTCTCCTCACGGTGCTGAAATCAGGAGGCTGGGAACCATGGCTGGGAACCTGTCTGAATAAAGACTGTTTGAAGAATCTCTCTTGAGGTTTCACTCAGCAGAAAGTTTACTTAAAATCCATTTGGAAAAAAAATCTACATTGAGATTTAGTCACGGCAAAGCTGCATAACCAGACTTTGAGCTCTTCGTGAGAGAGAAAAAGAATAATAAAAATATGTATGCCACGATATTTACTAGTAAAGGAAGAAGTGTGAGTGTGGGTTAAATCACAGCACACTCGTAAAATGGGATAGAAGGGTGCACAAAGGAATACCTGATGCTTGTTTTCATTGCCTTTGCTTGGGGTGGCTTAGCAGGAGCTCTCCTAGCACAGAGATAAAGGCACCAGGATCTTTCCACGGGAATCAGCACTGCCCACCCATTCGCCTTCACCAGAGGAGAGAAGAATAGCAAACCACTGCCCCATGCTGCTTCTTCTGCCCTCATCAAAGACCAGCACAGTGACTTCAGGCTCCTCCTATCTCCCATTCCCCACTGACACCCATTACCCAAGCTCCTGCAAAAATTAATCAAGATGTTGAGTCTTTATCAAACCTGTCTTGAGGAAACGGGCTCAAAGGCACCAAACCCGGCTGCCAGTCTGGAAACCCTACACCTGAGCTAGATCATGTTTTGTCAGCAACAGTGTTGGATCAATTTTCTCTACACATTTCCAATAAACACCCCCTCTCGACTCCAGCAAACAGTGTTGCAAATCAGTTTATCATTATCTTGTACAAACCATGAAAATTAGAATCATGTGAGCAGAAGGTTAGACTAATTCTCCTTTCTCATTATAAGCACAGGTGTAGCACAAACACCATGTGAAATAAGCAATTAAAAAAACCTGCTTTTTTTCCCCCATTAGCTGCCTTAGCTCCATGACCAATTAGAAAATTGTTTAATATCTGTAATCTGCATTTGCAGAAAGCAATTTTCACAGTAACTCTTCGAAGTAAAACAACACCACAAAATCCTAGTGCCTCAGCCATTTCTTTTTGTGAGTCTGGCAAGGATCCTGCTGTGTTCACTCCATCCTTCTCCTGCCCCACTGCTAGGACCTGGTAGAGAGGCAGGAGAAGAGAGGTGGCTGTGAGAGGGACTGGTCACCAAAATAACTTTTACCCTAAATAAATGCTGAGCAACATTAGGCCTGTACAACCTCAACTTCGACTTTTTCTTCCTTCTCCTCCAAACTAAAAGCACTTTTAAGATGAAGGGAGGGTGCCTCAAAACAATAGACTGTCCTATATATAGTAGTGTTCATATACTAATATTCTAGAATAAACTATATATCTAGAGTTTACCAATAATTACAAGATGTGCCTATGGTAAAACATAATGTCACCTGTTTGCCCCACGCTATGGTTTGGGATATCTGCTTTAAGAACATTTTACACACAGGTACTTAACAGTTATCTTCTTCCTACGCATTCGTGTAAGTATTTTCTATAAGTAGCAATTCTGCCAAACAGCTCAGTGTTTGGATGTCTTTGGGGGGAATTCAGACACAAGAACATTTTCCTTCTGGGCAAAGTAATAAAATGACATTCTTGCTCCTCCCACTAGAAGTCAAACGGAGGTCAGCTCCCCATCCTTGTATCTGTTTAAATAAACTGGTCCAGCTGTTTGTTTCCAGGATGCCCTTTAACCTTCTGTCCCATCCTCCCTGCCTTTGTAACACAACGCTTTACTTTGCATTATAGTAGACTCCAAACCACTGAGCATTTAAAAAAAAAAAAAAAAAGAAAAGAAAAAAAGAAGAAAGTATTCACTTTCAAGTTTCTTCCTGCATCCCAAACCTAGAATTTGTAAGAACCTATCAGATTAAAACAATTAATGTAGCTTGCCTTGAGAGAGCACAATACAGGCTGTGATGTTTATAAATCACATTTGAGAACTTCTTGCAAGCAAAACTGCGAATTAGCTGTTGCTGCAGAAATATACAGGCATGTGGTTAATTTCTTCATACTCTCAGTTTTTTTCTTTGAGAGAAGGGCTGGGATCTTTTGATCACTCTTTGAAATTTCCAAAGTGCCAGGCTGATTTGAACATCAGCAAAAATGATGGAACAGAAAAGCTAACAGGAATAATCTCCCCTTTTCCCAAACGTTCACATTCACCTATCTTAAGAGAAAGAAACTCTAAATCACTCTAATATTTAAAACTTCAGAGAAACCAGGACCTAAAAAACGCATTTGCATACTAACTACTACTGAAATGGAAGATTATCAAAATACAATTTAGCATAAAACTTAAGACAGATGTATAGCCTTACTCACGTGAGTAAAGAGCTAATCAAGCTCAAAGGCTTGCATGAAGTATTTTTCCCCACATCAGTGCTCTGTGTTGTGGTATCTTTGCTCTGATGAGGAAGGGGCTTTTTTTTGGTTTGAGTTTTTTGCCTCAAAAGAGTTGGATCAATAGTGGCACAACAACATAATGTCCCTCAGTGTACAAGTTGCACTCAGCAAAGTGATGCCTTGGGCTACCTTTATTTTTTTTATTCCTCCTTTTGTTTGTTTTTTTTTTTCTGGAGTTTTTTCCTTTTGTTTGTTTTGTTTTGTTTTGTTTTGTAAGGGGAAGGATATGGCATGGAGAAAAAAAACGGAACAGTTGGGCAAACGCACAAGTTTGAAATATTTCCTAAATTTTTCAAGTTAGCTTTTCCTTGTTCATGGAACAAGGCAAAGAACACATGTGCAATCCCATGCGTTCTTTTCCTTGTTCATGGAACAAGCAAAGAACACATGTGCAATCCCATGCGCTCTTTTCCTTGTTCATGGAACAAGCAAAGAACACATGTTCAATCCCATGCGTTCTTTTCCTTGTTCATGGAACGAGGCAAAGAACACATGTGCAATCCCATGCGCTCTTTTCCTTGTTCATGGAACGAGGCAAAGAACACATGTGCAATCCCATGCGCTCTTTTCCTTGTTCATGGAACAAGGCAAAGAACACATGTTCAATCCCATGCGTTCTTTTCCTTGTTCATGGAACAAGCAAAGAACACATGTGCAATCCCATGCATTCTTTGCAGACACATGGGATTGCACTTTCTGCCGTGTCCCAAAAAGCAAGAAAACCCCAGCGATTCCACCTGCATCACCCTAAAGGGGAGGAGGAAGCCTTCTTTTCTCCCATTTGCATTTTGCTAGGATGTTTTCTCTTAGGTTCCTGGCCCGGGCTCCGTGTGCAGGGGTCACGGGCAGACTCCCTGGTTGGTGCATGGCTGGTCCCACGGGTGAGCTCCAGCCCCAGCCCCGGGGATGCAGCAATCTGCCTCTGCACTCTGACCTTCAGCTTGGCCGCCCTGGCTGCCACGCACAAGTTTTGTTTCTTCTCAGCAAGAGGCTGCATGGCTGGTGATGACAAAAGACTTATTTTAGTTGGAAATTGGCTACAATAATAGCAGCCAGAGAGCAAGGATTTTCAGAGGGTCACCAAAGCCTCCGAAAGGCACAGCTCGCCGAGGCTCAGGTTACAGCCCGAGTGACATTTTCCGCACAGATCTGTTCTTTCTCCCTTCCCCTTGTATTTCACTTCTGTTGAGTGAATAAAACAAGACCTTCCTCTGCTGTCACGAATTTCCAAAGTCACCTTTGCTCAAGAATCGACAGAGCGATTGTGGGGACTTCCAATTTGCTGTCTTTGAATGAAATTTTCCAGGACCAGCTGTCTGAAAGGAGATGCTGAGACTTCACGGTCTATTGAATTTTTCTCTGCCCCCAGCCCTCCGAAATGAGGAGAGTTTCACACCATTACTGACTTCTGCTACTTGGAGTCACAGGCTGCCCCCTCTCAATATTGTCCCAAAGCACTGCATGCCAGAAGTCTGTGTTTCACTAGCAGAGCCAAGAAATTCCCGAAAATCTCTCTGCCGCATTTTCTCCTTGAGCTCCTTCTAGCAAACCAGGCATAAGAAGAATGAGAAAGCCCACGCTACCTACAAACCCCAGTGCTAAAATCTCTCATGCCCCTCTGAAGAAAAACAGTATCCCTCTGGACAACAAACAAATCATCATTTTTATAACAGATGCCAAAGTAAACGTAGCACTTCAAACTGGCAAAAAATTCACTTGTAAAACCAGTTGCACTCCTTTCTGCATAGTGAGATCCTTCATTTATACAGCAGCAAAACAACATTCTCTATTCAGCACTTAATTCCTCAATGCTTAACAGGTTTATCTCTAATAAAACCAATTTAAATGGAAAGTGTGCTATAAACCAAGATTATTACACTTCAGTAACTGCTTTATTCCTTATTTTAACATATTTTCATTTTTTTTCTCTGTGTTTGTTTTCCAGAGATTTTTAAAAGAGTCTGTTAGAGAAAAGATAGAAAAACCAATACCAAACCAGAAATTATTTCACCGAATACTTTCAAATGTTTTAAAAACAGCCTTCAAAGTAGCAAGCTGCCTCTGTAATTATGAACAGAAAAAATAACGGCAGACTTTCGAATGGTAATCACATCTCCCCATCCCTAAAATGAGAAATAAATGTTAAAAGAGTGCTTACTGCTGTTATTAGAAAGTTCTGATCCTGAAGTCAGTTAGTGAGCTTAATGACCCGTAACTACCAGTCATTAGCAATCCATGCTCTCTGTACTCCCTTTATTTGTAAAGAAAAAAAAAAAAAATCCAAGACACTCAAGAAACTTTGTTCAATTTAAAGTCAAACCTTATGAAATCATGTTTGGCAACTTTTCTTGGTTTCTCCTCCTCCTCCTCCTCACCAAAGACAGTTCAGGACTGCAATACATCATTTACAACACTAAATGGAGGTAGGGAGGGAAGAGAGTACAAGGGCTGCTCACCGCCCACTGCAGACACGTAATATTGGAATACACTCCAAAGGCAGAGAGCCCATCCATCAGGAGCATCAGAGAGGTCTCCTGCAAGCTCTCCTCTTCCTCCTCCTCTGCTGGCACAGCACCAGTGCCAGGGACTGTATATAGGGCTGTGGGGTGTCGCAAGACAATACTGGAGAGTGAATTAAATAAAATACTATGCAAAAACTAGTGATGAAAAACCACTAATTAGCTGACAAATTTGATGTAAAGCACTAATGAAAGCCATGTGTGGTTCTGCAATTTAGTTTTAAAAATAGCTTCTGACTTCAAGCATTACTATGTGACCCCACCAATGGATTCATGTTGTGCATTCAGAAAAGTTGCTCTCAAACAGGAGAGTGCTATCGAATCTCTCCCCAAGCCAAGTCTGCTAATGCAAGGAGCATATCGAGGGCAAAAATAGAAAGCAGAGAGATGAGATCAGGTATGTGCTCCTTGCAAGGGAGCTGGCTATGCCCTACATTTTGGCTGGCCCAGCACGCACCAGCTCTACCTTTGGCCACCTCCCCTTCTCCCCAGCCCTTAAGCTTGGGAGGTTGGCAGCTATTCCAGTGCCTCACCACCCTCACAGGGAACAATTTCTCCTTGATGTTCAAAGTAACCCCATCCTATTTTGATTTAAAGCCACCCCTCTTGTCCTATCAGAACCAGCCCCAGAGGACAAAATGCAGACATGGTGATGGCCTTGGGGTAGCAGTGAGCCTGGTGGTGGCCTGTCCTCTGGACACAGAAGGGATGGTTGGTGGCTTTACTCTCAAGCTCCTGGCCCTGCTTCTCCCTTGGCCCAAAAACTCCCTTAGCTCCATCTCTCTGCAAGACTCCTTGAGGAGTCTTTCTAGAAGAGAGCTGGGCAGCAAACAATTCTGGTTAGCAAAATTTTGCCTGTTCTCCCACAGGATGGAGCTAAGGCCTATTTCTATTTATTTGGCTAGTTCTGAGTGAAAATTATGGAAGGAACTTGGTGAGGAGAAGTAAAGAGCCTGGAGAAGGGCTTCCTGGAGATATGCCTTCCTGCTCTGCCAATCTCTCCTACACCACAGGTGAGCTGCTGTTGGCCTTACTGGTATGCTCTCCTTCTCCTCCTCCTCCCCTCCCATCCATATATTCCCCTCAAAAAAGTTTAGCCAACATGGCACATTTCCAGTGAAAATGCAGATCCAGTATCCAGGCGTCTCCCCAACGATGCCAGGGAGTCAGAGCAGCCTTACAGGTCTTGGCTGCAACGGGGAGAACTCTCAGCAACCTCATTCCCTGACACCACAACTCCCTCGGGGTGCAAAGCAGATGTAAACTCGCCCTCAGCAGCCAGATGATGTAAGGGGAAATCTTGACATGGCAAAGCGCCAGCGGAGCTGACCTCCCGTCTCTTCCCTGCTCCTAAATCCCAGCGCAGCTGTACTTTGCTGATCTCCATGTGCCACAATTAGCCTTTAAGGAATATGGCAAGGATTCACGTCGTAGAGCAGCACTCAGGCTGCTCCAACTGCTGCCTGGGACAGCACTGGCCCCCACAAAGCACTGTGGCTGGGTAGGCAACACGGTGGCAGACAAAACCTTGCTTCCCACAAAAACACTTGTAACAGAGGGTGAGCAGGCTCTCTGAGAGCTCTGAGAGCAGCCCAGGCTGAGATGCACATCTCCCAGCCCAGTGTTTTTGCACAGCTCCAAGAAAGGTCTGAACATCAACTTCTCATCTAATCCATCAGCATTAGACTCTGTAACGTGGGTCCTGATCTGGTGCATGCAGCACAACCCAGCAGTGTCTTCAGCAGACCACAGCAAACCAGCAAACCAAGCCCCATTTGATGGCAGGGATTAAGCTAGGAATGGGTGAGAGCTATATAGCAAAATACTATTTCTTTGAAAACATTCCTTCCTATTTCAGCAGTTTAATGTCCTCTATCTACTCGGCAGAACCTCTGTTTTAGTGGAATGTAGAGCTTGTGAGAAGTGCCTGCATGATCCCTGAGCTTTCTCATGCCATACAAGTGTTCTCAACACACGAGGTCCTCCTTGAGGTCTGAGATTTTTCCATACATGAGATTGTGAGCCTTGCCCAAACAGCTTTTCCCTGTCCCCTCCCTCCCCATCCCACATACAGCATGGGAGATGGAAGCTCTGCCTTGTCCTCCAGCCCAAGCAAAAGAAGAGAGGCTGCTCCCACATCTGGCTGCTGGTTCAAGCATGTTCCCACTCACTGAAGGGTGTGAGAAAGGACCTGTCTATGCTCCTGGATGAATCCCTTCATCCTCCTCATCCCCAAAAGGCAATGAAGGAGTATGGAGTAACTCCACACCCAGTCACCCCATACCAGCTCCTGCAGCCTGCAGGAAGAGAAGAAGCAAAGCCCAGGTGGCCAAACCCAAACTCTTGACAAGTGACTTTGAGAGAAAACACTTGACAAAGTGACAAAGTGTCTTTGGGAGAAAACACTCTCAGGGCCCCCAGAGGGAAAATATATGGGACCTTTGTTTTTCAGATGAAACAGGCTTTGACATAATTCTGGTCTATACCCCAAGACACTGGTCTGGGGTGTTGAGGGAAGCTTTATTCTTGTGGTTGTGTCTTCCCCACCACAATCAAGACAACAAATACAGGCACATTGATGTATTTTGTGTGATGTGGGCACCTGAAAAACTGGTTTGAATTCTTTTTTCCTTTTTTTCTCTCCCCAGAAACCACAAAAGATACAGCTCTGAGTCACGGCCAACCTGAAAAACAACCCCACACTTCTGAACAAACTCTCTGTGCCCCAAGACATCCCACTTCAAAACATTGTTTTCTAACCACTACTAATAACCTACTTTGTAATCTACTTTATCTAAACATAATTTCCCATTAAGTGAAGTGATTCATTTTGCTTCTAATCCTACTACTGACAGCATTATATTCAGGGCAGAAGAAAAGACACCCTCGGAAAACAACACCAACAAAACACACAGAGGGAAGTCGGAGGAATGTCGAAGATTAAAAGAATTTGTGAGACCAAGGGACAGACAAAGCCTAGGGATCAGCCCCCAGATGGTACAAACCACTTTTACAACCCAGGTGGGAAGTCAGACATCTCTGGAATAAATCTGAATTCAGAAAGCAGCTATTGGTATTGAGCTTTATCCCTAGCCAAAAAAGACACAAGGACTACAGTGACTGGGCAAGAGAAAAAAAATAACCCATGAAACTGTTACATGACCTAGATTTCATTGAACAACTGTGGAAGCAATATTTTTTCAGCATCTGCTGCCATCTCTTTTCTTTTTGAAAAGTCAAAGAAAAGGCAGCATCCTGGTTGGTGCTAAGGCTGTTGTAGCCAGCCATGCATCACTTACACCAAAATCCTTCCAGGGTAGGCAGGGCAAAACACACGCCCTCAAAAGCACATCCTCACCCTGCCCCTCTGGCTGTGTCTCATTTTTGAGAAGAGAAAATTGATTTAACCAAGGAAAAGGCAACATTTGCCCCATTTTTACTATTTCAGGCTGAGTTTTCAAGCAGGCAGTTTGTTTCATGCAGGTGCAGCCTGGAGCAAGAGTCTGATTTAAGTGCAAGAGGGTCTCTGAGGGCACCTCTCTCCACGTGCTGGGGTTTCAGCTCGTGATGGTTAATCACTCTACACCAATCTCAGCAACTGTTGACACAAAATAGGTGGAGATCAGGTCTGTGCAAGCACAAAATACCAGAAAGGCAAACTATATGTAAACACTCTTCAGATAGCTATGACAAAAATAGACCAAAGCCTGACTCGCAAAGCAAAGACAAGCCATTACTCTCCCCTTCTGTCTCTCTCTCTTTTTTTTTTTTTTTAATATATTGAAGGCATGTAATTTTTTAAATACATATCAAGGATATCCCTTGCACTAAAAAGAAACCAAGACCTGAGAAGTGTATTTACAAGGACATTGCAAAGCACTCCCCTTGCTTCCAATGCAGCATTCCACAACACAATACTGCCCTGAATGGGCATTTTTTAAAAGCCAAACTCTTGTTTGGAGATGGTGCACACCTGAATCTCAGTGTTTTTTTAAATAAGAGGAAGCAAGCAAAGCATTCTGACCCCTACCCTGATCCTGCAGAGCAAAGCTAGAGCAGGAGAGGAGAAAAGAGCAAGTGGAAAATGTTTGCATGGGGCTATTTCATCTTATTCCCCTGGCACCTGACATCACATTTGTCACAGAACATTAATGCACCAACTAAAAAAAAGTTTGTTGAGTACAAGACCACCCCAGAAGAGGGAAAAGAGTTTTTATCTTGGCTGCATATTAACATTTTGCTAGTCAGGACTATTGGCAGGTAAACTCTGATTGCACTGTCTGATGCTCTGCAGTGGCAATCAGTGTTATTTCCTCTCAAAAAAGTATCCATGTGACTAAAATAATACCAAGTTTTGAGGTTTGTTTTGCTCAGTGCCTGGGGTGTCACTAATTAGTCTGTCTGTTAGCTTGGGCCAAATGATTTCACATTTGCTTTTGAAATAAATGGTGTTTCCTTTGCTTGTTTTTCCCAGTCTGAATCCAGGGGCTGTGAGAGCAATGGTTAGAAACATGTTTCCTTGGTGCTCCTGAATGTGATGACTCTTGTTTTGGGGCAGTTTGAGGGGTGTGGAGGCTGACAAGTCTGGGCTGAACAAGAAACCCAGGGTCTATTAGGTCTCCATCTTCTCCTCCACCTGAAGTCCTGAAGGCCAAGGGGAGCATTTCCACAAGAATACTCTTTATTCACCTCCTCTGAGCCCCTGACCCCTTTGGAAAACACCCATGGCAAAGCTGTACCACTACTACTTAATCAACTCACCAAACCCAAACCCCACATGTTTGAACCACTGTGCTGTACTTTAAAATGGCTTTACTGAACTAAAAAAAGGAAATTCCAGCCTAAAATCCGGTGATCTGACAGTACCTGATGGCTTTACATTCACAGCTCTTCCCCCTGTAAGCTATTTGCTCAGCTTTTCTAATAATACCTTGACTGCCTGGCAGCTCTCCAGGGCTGTCTAAGGCAATATGCAAGCTAAACATTATTTTTTCATCTGATTTCAATATTTTCTTATGAGTAACTATACAGGATTTTACCTAGTGAGTATTCCTGATTGCTGTAATTTAAGAACAGAGAAATAGACTACAGATGTAATATTATTATTACAATTGGCATTCAAGGTGAAAGGCATAACAATTAGCTAAGACTTAGTGAAAACATAAATGCAAAAATCTGCTTGAAAAATCCGGCACATGGTACGTTTAGAGCAGCTAATTTACCTCACACACGTTCTGAACATTCAAATGATGTAACAATTCACCCAGCAAGATACTTTTAAAAATAGTTTTCTTGGTGTTTTGAGGGGGTTTTCTCGGAGGGGGATGCTTTTCATACTGTAAACACTTACTCTCTTATTCTCTGGAATATAAAACAGTATTTATTTGTCAAACCCAAAACATATATTCTTTCTTGTTCCTATTTTTTCCTACTTTTGCATGCATTCCCATTAACAAAACAGTGTTTAAATGACAACTGTATACATAACATAGAGGACAAAAGTAAATTTTCTCCAAAATCTGATGGTTAAGTTCGTGTTGCTGAAGTTGAGAGGGTAATTTGTGAATGTTTTAACATTTACAAGTAAATAAGTACTTGTATTCACTATATCTGATTACTGAGAAAAGTATTTGTTATGTTCTTACACAGATTGAAATTGCATCTTGACCTTTTCTCATTTAATCTGTTTACTGCAACAAAAGCAGTAATAGATACATCTGAAAATAAGCAGATATTTTATTCTCCAAGGACTAAAAACCCCTGCGTGCCATGTGCTGGGCAAACCAAGTATCTTCCCTATTTATTGTAGGCTACAATTTGGTGGGCAACAGGGGTGAAAATCTAACCCTGCATATAGGACCAGCACCTGCTTTTGCTATGCTCCCTCCCTGCTGGCCTCCTTCCCCACTTACACCCTAAAAATAGTGCTTAAGTGGGACTAAAGTGGTGCACTGGTCATGTGCTGGCCTTTTGCTCAGGGTGAATATCACCCTGGGTGAAGGAATTGAGCAAAGATGATGTCTACACTAAATGCCCAGCCCTGGGAAGGAGCTGTTCTGTCCCCTCCAGGGATCTGGAATGGGGCTAAACACATGGGAAACACCAGACAACAGCACCAGGTGGATTTGGGGTGTTTGGGTGTGCTTCAGATGCACCAAAACCTTGCCATGCTGTACCACAGAGGGAGAAGAGGGGCTTGGGACTGTTTCCCAAAAGGTGGAGGGTTGTGCAGACTTCGTGGAGGGGCAGGCAGGGGCTTTCTGCATCTGCCCCATCTGCATCCGCTCCCATCTGCACCTCCCCATCTGCATCTCCCAGTCTGCATCCCCCCATCTGCTCCATCCTTAACCCCACCATCTGCAGGCCAAGAGGAGCAGATGGAAAGCTCCCCCTTCCCAGTGGTGCTCCCCATTCATGGCTGGCTTCTGGGCAGCTCTCCCCTGTGAGAAGTGCAGGATCCTCCTGTCCCCACCATGCCACCCTGCCTGCCCATGCCACGGCAAAGAGCTTCCTCCCCTGCACCCCGAAACTCCTGCAGCAAAGCTCTACCCCACTAGCCTCACCCAGGAGCAAAGAAATGGAGGCAGAAGGAAATTTCCTGCTGGAGGAGGCTCGTGAGGGGACTAAAAGAGTAATAGATTATTTCTGTGTGTCTATGCTCTGAGCTGGCTGGGCTACATACAGTAAGGTGGTCAGCTCTTCCCATCCCAAGTCCATCTCTGATTTTCCACACTCATCTCTGGGCTGGTCTTGGAGTCTCTTTGAAATGTCTTTCTTACAAGGTTTCAGTAAAATCCACTTCATCTGACTCCAAGAATAAGATTAGGGACATTTTTTGATAACATTGATAATTTTTTTCTGAAATGTTTGGTTGGGGTTTGTTCTGAGGTTTTTTGCAAGCCTAGGAAATTATATACAAAAATGACATTTAAAGGAGGCAAGAATACAAAACCAAGAACTCAAGGGTTGGGATACTACATTGCTAGGTTTGTTTGCACACTAGGCTTTAATGTACTTCATTACAGTTCAGTTACCAGCTCGTGCCACAATTTTTGATAGAGCTCAATGCCTCAATCATCCCAATGACAATTATGTCTGTTACAAGAAGAGGCCAGGGCATTACAAAATTAAAAAAAAAAAAAAAGTATCTCTACAGGTAATAAACTTTGACAAAGTTGAATGACTCAGGCAGGAAGAAAAGCAAGCCAGTCCTGATTCATACAGCCAAAAGCTGCACTGGAGAAGAGTGTTCAGCTCTGCTGCCTCCTTGGACTGATTGAGGGCTACTGAGTAAATCATTGAACACAAAACTCTCACCACAAGTTACTGATTCCTCACTTCTCCATACCCAACCATGGACACTGGCAATGTAAGGCACCAAGGCACTCAAAACTTGGAGTTTCCATGAAACGTGAAGTTTCAATGATTGTTGGAGCCTAAATGAGAACCAATTGCTGTAATTCCAAGTCACCTCACAGTCCCAGACCAACCCAAAACTTGTGACTGGGCTGGACCTGGAGCTCTATGAGCCTCACGTCTTCCCCTGTGAACCAGGACAACGTTTTCCTTTCTCTTTGCAGGGTAGCTGTAAAAAATACCATGCAGAGCCACAACCTTGTATGCATATATAGGCACGTGGAGGTCAGGGAAGGATTTGGGTATTACAGCAGTAAGTGAGTGCCACAGGAAAGCCCAGCAGTAATTATTAATTCCATCTTCAAGCAGGGTTTGAATACAGCTCAACAAACGAAGCACAGAAGAATGAGGGCAAGATAAAATATTGACTAGCTGCTCCAGCATTGTCTGGGCTGTGCCCTAGATAACACAAGAGTACTTGGAAAAAACAGAATGGAAATACCTAATAAAGGCTGGAGCATTAAGGATTTGAATTCTCAATTTTTTTTTTTTTTTGGATCATTTTAATGCAGTTGGATGCAATACTATTTAGAGAGACAATCACATAAAAACATGCACATATAGGGAGGTTATATAGGCACATTATTCTACAAATATACAAACATCTTATCTGTGTGCACCAAGACTTTTCTAAAACATAAACAAGCATCTGACACCTAATGCAGCCCTTGATTAGAATTGCTCTCTCTTCTTCATAGACTACCACCAGTAATTATTTACCATTAGCTCTTAATGGGAAGGGATTCAGCTGGGATGTAGTAAACAAGAAAACCATATAGATTGTTCAATATAGCCTGACTGCCTCTCAGCTGAGGTAAGAAGTGCTTGGATCACACCTGGATATTTCAATTCATTGTTTTTATCACCTGGGAACAGCACCTTATTAACCTGTACCTGTTCAGGTCTCCACCATGTCGATATAGGCATCATACAAGTGCCCCTTCTTGCTCATATTGATGTGCTTGGAACCCTAAACTGCTGTGGGGTTAAACAACTGATACAACAGAAACCTGAATGGTTCATTTAGCCTAATGACATTTGAGCTCTGCTATCTTCCTACCTTCCCCAGATTTATTTGTATTTTGCAGCAGGGTAAGGGTTCCCTCATCCCACAACAGAAGCATCTGACTGAGACAAAAAGATGGTCCTAGAAGGCAATGCTGGTGATTCACAAGTGAAGTTGTCATGTGGAGGGGAAAAAAAATGGAAAAATCCTATGTGTGGATTATTTCATCACTTAAAAAAAATTTAAAACAACCCAATGAAAAGGGTCATGGTGAAAAGGACATTGGTATTTTTAAAGACATGTACCCTTTCACAGATATATTCTCTGGTACATCTCACACCATCACCCCATTCCTGTGATTCCTCAGACATCAAGAGGGGTTATGTGCATCAGTCCAGGGAGCCCCAGCACCGGTCAGTCCATATGTGAAAATCAACATTTTTTTTCGTTATGGCAGAAAACTGAAGTATGCAACCAGCACATACTGAAAAGGCATTCAAAATATGACAAAAATTGTTTAAATGCTTTCAGTCTGCAGAAAACAAATGCTCTCTTCACTGACTGGTCTGTGGCAAACTTCTAATTCCAGCCAGAAAATCCAGCATTCCCAGTCTGGGCTAACGACCATGCTACCAGACATGAGTTTATGTTTTTCATGCACATTTCATGTATTCCCACATGCTGTGTTGCTGCCAATAATTTATGACTGATCTGCACCCAGCCTGCCCTTCAGCATTTTATTTAATCTCTGCAACAGTGATTTACAATGACTCATCATTAATACAAAAATGTACATGTGTGTTAACAAGTTTGGAAGAATCTAAGGAGGAAGGCAAATTTTTTTTTGTGTGAGTTCTGGCTGAATGACTTATGAGCTTGCTTAAGAGAGGCAAAACTAACCAGAAATTATATGTTAGCTCTTCCCTGCAGCAAAACATTTAGGTAGGAAGAGTTTCTTGTGCACATGGCTTTGGAAGAAAAGGGATCCAGGAAAATGTTTGAGAAGGTTGCTCCACAGCCCCCAGGATTTGGGAGAGGGTGAGTAACTCACTGGTCACCTCATGGCTGGGTATTCCCTGTGCATCCTGCTCACTCAGCACCAGCTTCACAGCCTCCTTGTTCCCTAGCATCCATTACAAAAAGCAGGGGCTGCATTGCCATATTTTGGCATCTCTGCCCACCACCTGTGATTTAAGAAAGCCCCACTGCCTCCAGAGCATTAAATCGTTGTGCCTCAGGGGAGAGAAGGGGAATCGTCCCAATAATTTATACAATTTATACAATTGTAACACCACAAATTATTTGTACAATAATTTATACTGAACTGGCTCACATAGACGAAGTCTGCCCTACATCCACAAGACTTCAGTATTTTGACCTCTTTCTTTTTTTTTTTCCTTTTCTTTGCAGATAAGGAATTTATAAGAACACACCTGACACAAACCCAAAGTAAAAACTCCTCATATTCGAGGAGACACGTGTACTGAAAAACACCCTGAAAAGAAAACTGAAAGAAAACCTTACTGAAGGTCACTCTGGAGAAATTCCACCAATTCTAGCTGAAGCCATCCTATGTTCATCATCTTGAAAAATTTCTTTAGACAGACCATCCTAAAGTGACACATTTGTCTGTGTTGAATCCTGCACTCCACCCCATAGATAAACAAGACCCTGATGAGCACCCACAGCTTCCCAGTGGGCCAAAGCACCCATTGCTAAACTGCAGGACAGCCATATAAATTAGGGCAACACCTGGATGAAGGCTGGAGAATGGAAAGTTGGAGTAAACACGAATTTTTTTCTGGCTGAGCCAAAATACTGTGGGTTACGCTGCCTTATAACACGTAAATTTTATGGTTTATGCCTTTTATTCTTCCATTTTAAATTAAGTATGTTGGAAGCATACTTCATATACACTAAGTATTTGGTATTTTCCTTTATTCAGCATCTTAAAGGGCTTCAAAAAATTGATCTCCCAGGGCTGCTGTGGGGTCACAGAAATTGATAACCCTTACAAGCTATGCTTATGTGAGCCCGCCTGCGTCTCCCAGATAGTGCACTTTGTAAATTAATCCTCCAAAGGCAAATATATTGTAAGTAGCTTGTTATCTCTAAAGTACTAAATTGAAGAATACATGGGATTATATTGACAGAAATTACATTTTCTGTAATGGGGTTTAATATATCTGAAATCTCTCCCATAGGCTCCTACGCTCTCTAAGAGAGGAGGGTTTGTTAATGTAGGTGCAATGGACATCAAGACCAAATTTATTCACTAAAATGGATTAGGCCATGTAATCAGAGCTTCAGTAATATTAATCTCTGACACTTATTGAACAGGAAAAAAAAAAAACAAAACACAACCAACTTTTGTCTGCAAACTGGCATTCCTCCCTCCCTTTTCCCCAGCAGGCTTGCTGTTTGCCTTGACCATTTTCTGGGTATTATTTCAAAGAGGATAAGGTTTCCCATCATAAACACTAATCTAAAAATATTAGGACAATTAATTAGATACACTTAGTTTTACAAGGTATTAGATTGCAGTACACTTCAAGTATGACACTCGTTCTGGGATAGTGGGAGGAACCCACATTTTGATGCAGTATCAAAGGGTAATAAATCAAACTTTTTTTAAAAGAGGTTTGCTGCTGTATGATACTTAAATAATGAGTAATTTTCACTGGTTGCCTTCACCATACCCTGAGCAGTTAGCAACCCAAAATCCACTGCAGAAACAGCATAGAACTCGACTTCCTTCAAATTAATCACTATTCTAACAGAGCAGGGGCTCCACCAACCCTTAGCTGGAGCAAATAAATTAAATTGTTCCAGCAATTCAGTACTTCAGCAGCAAAGAACCAGACTGTCCTCAAAGTTTATTCATAAACTGGATTTTGAAAACAAACTGATAAAGAGATTCAAGGGTGTCAGTCAAAAAGCAAAACCTCTCTAACCACACTATAAAAATCAGGACAGCAGCCCCAAATAACAATATGCTCAGCAGAAATGGGACCAATTGTCCCTGTTTTGTCCCCAACATCTGAACTCTTCCAAGACCAATGTCCTACAAATGGATGTGCCTTCCTACTGAAGAACAGATCTCCTCAGCCAGAAAGAGGACTGGTATCAGATGTGAATACACCAAGATCTGCCCAAATGATGGGAAAATAAAATACAGTAGCAAACCTCATACTTTCAACTCCTGAAACCTGAAACTCATCTGGTTATATCCCTTTTGTATCAATAAACTTTTGGGGAGGTGAACATCAAGGGCAAGGTGTGTCCCCAAAGGAATAGCCAGAGAGTGCCAGTGGCCATGTAGAAACACTAATTACTTAAAAAATTACTTACCAATTGTTCACTTGAAGTATAGTGAGCCCTGTGTCTTGTGCCAACTGCTTTTTCTGCTCTTCTGAAGGGTAAGGGTGCTATAAGACACCAAAATAAATACAAACATTTAAAACAATGTGCTTTTTTTGCCTACTTTTTATTTTAAATTAAAAAAAAAACCCAAACCAAAACAGAAGCAGGACATCTATTATTGAAAGGTGAAAATGCTGAGGTGTGTCACTCTTTTATAATTATTAATGGGCTACTACATCACTTAATTAATGGCAGTAAAAGACAAGCCAATTATAAAGATTAGTGAAGTGGAGAAATAACTGCTTAGGATACTGGCAGTACCTTGATACTTGAGAAGGATATTTGTTGCATTAGATGAAAAATTTTTGTACTTGTCTCAAATGACCAATTAGAGTCAAATAATCTATTTTTTTCTCTTTTCTCTGTTTTTAACAGAACAACAAAGAATGTGGTAAAGAACTTCTCTGTAAAACTAAAACACACTGATGTTTTCTGAGATAGTGAAGGCAAAACTTGCCAGTGCCCCAAAATAATTTGCAAATAAGATAAGCATCCTGAACATAAACAAATGCCTGTGTTTTGAACACAGGCCAATGCAAGGTCAACAATCAGCACATTTTTGCCTGACATTAGCATAGCTGTGCTGAGCTAATCCTAAGAGACAGAAAATAAATACTCCTTTAATTGAAGATAATGTTATAATTCAATCATAAGTTTCTTGTGAGAACTTGATTTGCTTTCTCAGAAAATTTGCTTCTGCATGAATACAGATTGCTTAATAAATCAACAGCGAAAACCACAACCAAGTCTGCAACGTAGAAATATCATTTCTGTCCTTCCCATCCTTGCAAAAATGTCACTGCCACAAGAGGAAATGGCCAAACATTGCAAATGTAACAGTTTCAAGGAAAAGTCCTGTTTTGAGGAACTGGTTCAGCTCCTAACCTGGATGCTCAAGACTCAGTTCATATCTAATTCAGACCTGGACTGCTGCAAGGTGCTTAACAGCATTTCAATAAAGATCATTTGATATAATTGCTTAGTCCTATCCCATCACTATTTAGCAGCTGATTATCACAAAGTACTCATCCATTGTCACATCATTCATCCATTTTTTTTCCCTTCCCAAAATTCCTTTATTCTCCATATGTATTCTTCGGTGTAATATCATATGAGACATAAACTGAAACCTTGCAAAGCTTAAGAATTTAAAACCTCATAAAACCCCACAATCTTACTGGTATTATAGCTATTTGGCAGATTTTATATGCTTTTGTAGACAGCATAGTCTGACTTCTTCTGGCTGTGTTACATGCAAGTATCACCTCACATTACCAAAAAGGGATTTTTGCTGCAACTCCAGCAACTTCTCTTAACTCAATACATCTATTTTAAAGCCCACCACCATGGCCACCAGCTCCATAAGAGATTTTTTATCTTTTTTTCACCCAAAAATGTTGAGGAATTTTCAATTATTTTAAAAGTACTCTTCTCTTGACAGGAAGTTCAGAGATGACCTACACACCTGTAAACCATCCTGTGTATTTTCTGTGTGCACATGAAACAGCTCCAGAATTGTAAAGTGAAAACAGAGGGAAGGGGATTTGTCTTCTTTTTATGGGCAAATAGCATTTCACACATGCAAAAATACAGCATGTATTTTACTGTCTGCCTTCTACACTCGTTCATCCACAACAGTCATACTTATGCCCATCTATCTGAGCACATTTTTCTTCCCTTCAAAGAAAAAACCCCAAACCCTACAAAGATCATTTGTAACATTTTCATCTTTACAGCTTACTTCTCATTTCATTACTTTGATATCAAGTGAGGACAGAATTATTCCTTTTTTTTTTCTTATTTTGCTTTGCCACCTTACATGTGATCTAATTTTAAGTAATTGAACAAACTGTGTCTAATTTCATGCAGCAAGCAATAATTACTAGACAGCCTCTAGCTATTGGAATTGAGAAGTCTGTCTCCATTAAGCAATTTTCAATTGTTCTGGACATTTTTTTTTTAAATAGACAAGACTGGATAAAATTAGCCATCAAAATAATATTGTCACTGTAAAAATAATTGCTTTAAAAGTCACAAACTACAAAGTCTTCAAATTGTGGTATGTCTAAGGTCATCTGATTATTTTTTTTTTCATATCCTAGTACAGCATAAACTTTTAATTTCATGATAAATCTGTAATTGCCATAATCACATGACAGCCTGGGATTTTACACAGCTAATCCCTCTTAGCTAAAGGGTCACAATGCAGCAGGCTTTTTAACTGTGATTTGGTGTGGTTTAAAGTAATCTTAAACACTAAGCAACATTATTATATAAGCTTTCTGTGGATCATACGAACTGTTCCTTTGTAGGCTGACAATAAAAAAATAATAGAAATGACTTGACAAAGAATCAGCGTGCCACAGGCTAGGTTGCTATAAAAACATTCAAAGCCTTGTTGCATTCCCACCCACAGGGCTTGGGAGGCCTCTGCCACAGGCAAAGGCAGACATCACATTGCAACAGAGAGAAAGAGGGAAACCCTGAGAACTGCCATTTTATGAAGAAATAGGAAATTCAATCAAAACTGTTGCTGTTGGCCTTGACTCCAACTACACAAGAATGACCAGTGCCCTCTGAAAACTTTCTAATAGCTGTCTGAAGCAATATAGACAAATGCACATACATATGGATATATATATTGTGTGTGTATAGATTATATTATATTTGAATGATTATGTATAAAACCTATCTTAGTCAAATGGTTAAGCTTGAGGTAGTGAAGAGGAGAGAGCTGGATTTGGTCCTTATGGGTCCCTTCCAACTTGAGATACTCCATAATTTTACTAAATATATAAATATATAGGGAAGAATGACTAAAAACACTGCAGTGACTCCAGCTGACAAGTCCACCTATCAATCTGGATCACTTTGGGATATCAAGGCAAACTGTTCAATAAACAGTGACTTGAGACCTTTACTTTGTTGTGTACATTAGCTCCTACCATTATCTCTTAAAAGCTTAATTATTTGCAAACAATTGATCAAGATGGGAATTGAAGAAAAGAGACACCGGACCACCGGGAGAGCTGCAATGCATTAGGAGAGCAAACAGAATTACCTTTAGGTCTTATAATCAGAATTAACGATTGGGACCGTATGCAGGGCAGCATGAGAAGCTGTAACACTCCTGCTGGACTGTTTTCCATTTGATCTGCATTAACACCTCCAGTGAAAGCCATAAAACAGTGATTACAGAGGGGAAGGCTGACCCTCCTTCCCAGAACCAGCCCAGCTTGTGTATGCTGGAAGACTGCAGACAGCCTTTCTTACCAAGGCCAAAGGAAAAGGGGAAAAAAAAGTAGGAAGCTGGCAGGTTAAAAAAAAAAAAACAAAAAACCAAAAAAAACCAACAAATAAACCCAAAAAGGGCATTTAAAGAAATAAGGCTGACAACAGATAAGGGCTCTGAATTTGGCTCTGATATTTTCTGATCAAGCCTGCTGCTGCTACAGAGCAATAGAGCAGCATCCACTGAATGATATGAGACCTTGTGCTTTTCCCTCTCCATAAATCTAGCACTGAAATGTGGATTGTTTGGCACCATTAATGTGTTTTTGAGGCTCTGTGGTATTACTTTTAATAATGACTTAGTACAGAAAGTGATTGCTTAATAACACCATCAAAGTCTGCATGCAAATGAAAATTATCCCTGGGGGATTTGCCCAGGGTAATATGAACAGTTAAGGAACATTTGAAAAGGTAAAAATAACTATGCAAAATATGAGTCAGAGCAGTCATTTTAGCAGTAACAAAGAAATCAAAGTGACAGAGGGAAAAATTTAACTTTCCATCATATTTTCTCATCACTGTTTTATGAATGGTATTTAGCGATCAGTAGCCTTAGTAAAACCTCATTTTTTAATGCAGCTTGAGAGCATTTTTAGCAAAAGAAACAATGAGATTTTTTTTTTTTATTTTTACTACAACCTTTGACTACAGATGGTGAGTAAAGTCTCCATTAGGTAGAGATGGAAAGCATCCAAGGCTGTCTCTTAATGCTACACCTTGTCCAAATGCACTCCTTTCCTCAAATTTCCCACCCCGGGCGGCAAATGCTGGATGCCAGGACAGCGACAGACTTTATCTTATCTGTAACCCGGCATCAACAGCACTGCCTCCCCTCCTCCTCTGCGACAGCAGTGCATCCTAATGGTGCCAGAAAAATTGGAAAATAATCCTGCCCTCCTCACCCCTCGGATTGCTGAATCCTCACAGCACCGAACCAGCCCGCCTAGAGCAGCAGCAATCCGCAGGGAAAGGCTGCACGCCCTGCTAGGAGCAGCCTGTGGCAAGCATCCAGCACTGTCCTTCTCGTGGCAGTGCCCTGCCTGGGCTGCCCGTGCCAGGAGAAGCATTTTGGAAGCCTTTTCATCCCCTTCCTCCAGCCCTCTGCCTCCTCCGGAGCTCAGGTGAGGTGACCTTGAGCTAAACTCTGGGAGGTGATGAAGAGAAATTGCCCTCTTAAAATTTGCGCCCCAGGAGTGTTTATGAAGTGCTCTCAAATATCAAAATAAAAAAAAAAATAAAAAAACCAATCCCAACGCTGTGATTTTCTCGTTTCTGAAGGGAAACCCAGCCTAACTCGGTATCCAGAATGAAGCCCAAGGATCAGCCCTCCAGTGACAAACAGTACATTGACTTTGTGCTGAACTCTAAATTCTTGCTTTACTCAAACTTGTGCAGGGTTAGCTAAGGTGGCAGCACAGCCATCTGGGCCTCTCCCCTTCCCCAACCTCCTTCTGTTTTGCATTTGAACTGTTTACATTAATGATCAAGTTGATCTATGAGAAATTACTATTTTTTTTTAATATCCATAATGCTTTCCTATTGTCTCTCAGCTTTATGAATTAGTTTTACTGTTGCAGTGAATGCTTTTTTTGTCTCCTGACTGCACATTATCAAAGGAACACTTTGTGCCTTCCATTTGCATTACAAAAGCTGTGCATGGTGTAGTCTAAGAACAGAGCTTGAATTTATAGCAGTCGAGTCCTGGATCCTCACACATTCTGGCCTCCTAAAGAATAACGGGGGTCTCTGCACTCAAAAAGTAGCCAAAAAATGGTTGGATCACTATCCATAAAGTCATAAGATTGCAACCTCCTTTCTTCACCGGCCACCAGCACGTTGAGAGGGAGAGATAAAGAGAACGCGTGGAGCCCCCTTGCCTATTTTCCAGGCAGCCTGAATAGGTTTATAGACCATCCCTGTGACCTGCTTTATATTCAGGCAAGGCTGTAAAAAGTTGCCAAGTTGAGGTGACCTGGTAGGGAGGGGGAAGAAGAAAAAAAAAAAATTCAACTCGGAAGCTGCAAACTCGATCCTGTTTATCCCGTGGGATTGGCTTGCACATTGGAGGAAATACTAAAACACTGAGAAGGAAGTTGTTTTATTAGAAATGCATCTCTGAGGCTGGGAGGAAAAAAAGCCTGTGCAAAGTTTGCACAGTCTTTTCCTTGGCTGAGAGGAGTGAGTCAGCCTGATAATGCTATTGAAGTGTGAGCTGGCTTCGGCATTTCAAGCTCCTCGTTGCTTTTTCAGCACAAACATAGTCCATATGACATGGTCATGCTGCAGACAAAGCCAGCTTTTTCCTCTTTCAAAAGAAAATATTTCCTCAAACTTATTGTAATAGTTTAATATCCCCGTGGTAAGGCCTTTTCTCGTAACATTACTGTAAATAAACCCTGGTGCTGCCAGAGTTACTGAACTGCAAACTATGAACACAAAATCAACAGATGAGCTTGGTCTTCTGAAGTCAAAAATGCATCAAAATATGCAGTGTGACTAGATGCTGCACTGCTTGGACTCATCTGTATCCCTGTGGCAAGGCCAATAAGCTGCTGCTTTGGGTTTTTGCATCAGCCCATCCCTATGAGATGGGCTCTGAGGCACTGCCTATCGCTGCAGTTTGCAGGCTGCTTTGGCAACCTTGCCAAAAAATAAAAGGTGAGGAAAGGAGGCAGAATCTGACTCTCCTAAGGCAAGTGCAGGGTGTAAAAGACAGAGCCAATGCCCCAGAAATTTCAAAATCTGAATGTGTGTTCACAGCTAACCTGATTAAAAAGGGGTTGGGGTGGCTTTGCAGGCAGGGGAGGGGAGGAGACATTTCCTTTGTGGGGTTTTGCAAGGAGGGAAAAGAGGCACTGGCAACAGCGACCCTTTTTAATGAAGAAGTTATGCTGGGGAAAAATAAAAAGCTTCTCCTTTTTTTCCCGTTTGCCCTTTTGTAAATAATTTTCTTGCAAGAGTTGTCTGTGAACAAGTTTTGGCACTCACTAACATAAATATCCTTTCCAAGGCTGATGGAGAGACATGGTATGGCTTGGGATGCGCTGCCAATACTTCTCTGGTGGCCCCATCAAATTACTCATAATGTGAGCACTCATTAAGGAAAAAAAGTTCAGATCATCCCTTGCACAGGATATTACAGAAGTCAGAAAATGGAAAAACCTTTTAACTCATCTAATCCATCTCCTGGCTGCTAGAATATTATTCCTTCCATACCATATATTATTACCCACTGCCTTTTCCAGTTGAGCTTTAGCTAGTCCAAGCAATGGTGCTTCTGCTATTTCCTTTTGGAGACACTCTGATAGACCTCAGTGTTTGGAGTTTACTCTGGCTCCCACTGGTTTTCAGTTCAAGCTGAGCCCATGCAGACACTCCCACACCATACCCGGGTAACTGAGTGGAGCTTTTCCCATGTTAAACATTCCTCTGGTGCCTGTATGCATGTGCACACAGAAACACACACACACACAGCTTGCACATACACATGAACTTTGCTTAATACACTCAAGAAGGGATTTTTTACTCTAGGATCAAGAATATTTGTGCTAATGTGATGTGGGTGATGCACTTTTGCATCCTCTGACATTTTTATTTATTATTAATTATTGTTTTCCTTGCACGGACTAAAACTAACCAAGGACAGGGAAATCAAAAGAAAAATTGCATCCAAAAGATTAGCAAAATTCTCCTCAATGCAGCTCACAGCCAAAACTATGAAACATTCCAGCCAAGCGACACCAAAGGAACCGAGGAAATGCATCATCTGACTGCAACTGCCTCAGAGCTAAAATTCACAGCCTCGAAACCCAGCTTTTCAGTTAAGCCAACATCTTTATCAGGCTGCTGTGAAAAGGCAGGAAGGCAAACCCCAGCCTTCCCTAGGTGAGCAGCTTTTGGGAAGGAAGAAAAAATATCACCGGCACGCCAAAGGAAATCCCGACTACCTGATAACTCCGTAAAAACACTGCTGTTGTTTTTAGAGCCAACCTAAGACAGATTAGCCCAGGTAAATATCTCCTAACCAGAAGCCTTTTCTCAGCAGTAAGTCACTGTCCTTATCTACCTCAAATGACTTTCTAAACAGGTGGGCTCGGAAATAACCCCACAATCTCTGGGAAACGCCAGTGCCAGCAGTTGTAATCCCACAGAGTTAAGCCAAAAGCCTTTATTTGTGCTTTTTCCTCTTTTTCCCAGGCTGTCTTCCATACATCTGGAGCTCCCTCTGTAAGTGAGGGATAAAAAAAAAACCTCCCCAATGCCTCCATTGCCTACTCCACACACCTGTGTGATCAGGTTGATGGAGGGTTGCTGTATTCAGCCAGATCTTTAATATAAACCTATGGATTTTGGATGGAGCAGGAGCTTTAAGCTTTTCCCAAGGTGGTAGCATCCTTAAGGAGCAGCCAGCAAGCACACTGGGAAGCCTCCTGCCAGGAGCTTGAACTCCTTTTTTCATGAAGGCACCAAGCCACCATAAAAAGAGAGTTCAAGGCAACCAACACATCAAGGTGCCAATGGTTCAGCACCAAGCTGAGGGGGGTTACATTCTATTTTACATTTTCTATTTGAAAACAAAACAAACAAAAAAGAAAACTACCACCGAAGAAGGAAATGAAAAGATAAAGCTGCTATTTTGCAATGCTGCTTTGTTGGCATGGAAAGTCCTTGAACAGATGCCCTGTCCACCATTAAATATTCACAACATATCCTTGTAAAAGAATAAAGACCACTCAGCTTATAAGCAAAACCACAATGTGTTCTTCATGGAAAAAAAAAAAAAAAAGAGAAAGATGCATTTAAAGATCTGGGGAGAAAAAAAAAGAAAGGAGGGAAAAGAAAAAAAAACAAAAAACAAGCCAGGAAAACACTGCTGTTGTCTGAAGAAGCAGAGACTCTTGGAAGTAGTGCACATTCTCTGGCGTTAATTTTCCCACTTAAATTACAGTGATGCTGTAGCCTCATCTCATTAGAGATCATTGTCCCCAGTAGACAGTTGTGTTTATGGGGGATTCTTGCTGTTCCACACCTGCTGCTCAGGTTGCTACGTGATAAAGCCTGCATACAAACAGCAGTCTTGAGGTTGCTGGACTGCAACTGATGAGCCCAGGCTAATTCAGGGGTGATTATGTAGTTTACTGGACCACTAAACCTCTTTAAGCTTGTAATTACTGCCTATTTGAGTAAAGAACATTGAAAAGCAATTCACTGCATCATGCCTGCCACAGCTGGAAGCAGGCTGCCAGCAGTCTGTGGGGACATTAAAATCTACAGGGACTGGGATTTGAGCACAGCTCCCAGGCACTGCCAAGTGCGTTCACATTCCAGCTCACCTTTTCTGACCAGGCGTGCTATTAAAGGTGCAATGAAAACTATAGAAAAGCAATAAAGATGACAAATAACGGGACGTAATTGAAAGAACTGCATTTTAATGACTCTCCCCCTCTTCCCTCTTCCCTTATATTGGCAAAAAAAAAAAAAAAGAAAAAAGAAAAAAATTAAGCCTTTTTGTCATGACAAGAGAATGGAAAGAAAAGGCCTTTTGCAAAAGGGGAAATGCAATTCATACATGTGTTTCTGTTTTGAAGCTGGGGGTTTCCCTCATGTTTCAAAGCTCTAGAAAGAGTAAGTTTACTTGTAAAGTGAATGCACAGTAAGTCCTTTGACGTATTTGGCAGAAATGGTAATGCAGAGGCATCTTAATTGCTGAATCTTCATAAAATCCCCTCACTGAGCCTTCGTGAAACCCTCCAAGAGTATCCCAGCCCTAAACCACCACTCTGAAAAAGAACTCCACCCCAAGCAGCATCATCAAGACAAGACTGTGGGTTTCTTTTAATAATAAATAAATATCTCTCTGATTCTATTTGCCTTTTGAGTTCTGACCCACTCTAACCCTCCTTTTCAAGTCTGCCCCTGCAGCTCTCAATGAGCAGGAAGCTATTAAAAAGGACGCCTTGGTTTTTTGCATAATTAGCAGTTTTGGGAGCAGAGTCTGGGGGAAGAAGAGCAGATCAAATGGGACCTATGACACGGGCAGAAAGGTTGGTAATAGGTATTTTTACAAGTGAGTAAACAAAGGTCTGGAGAGGATTGCTCCAGCAGCCAGAGAGCAGCACTGGCAAAACCAGAGGGATGTTGGCAGTGCCACCACTGAGCCCCAGCACCGCTTGGCATCGCTGGGAGCTCCAAGCAGCTCCAGGCAGTGCCTGCCCATGCCTGCTCCCCATCCTCCAGCCCCTCCACAGCTATCCCTGCTATTCCTGCCATGTGTGAGGTCCAGCAATGGGCCTAACGAGCTACCCGATTAACTAACTGCATGAAATGGGCTTTAAAGCCTCCTAGGACGTTTGGAGATGCAGAATTCATCAGTGTCATTTCCCTGCCCCGCTAATAACTGCCACAGCTGCCTTGGGAGAATGGGGCGTGGGAAAAGGCAAAAATAAACAAGCAAAATTAAAAAAAAAAAAACCAACAAAACATTGCTATCGATACAATTAACCCTGGACTGAAGTAAATTTAAGAGATGGAGTCTCTCTTCTCATCTAATAAATTGCCTTGTTTTAAAAAACATGGGCATGCCTTCTGTGGTTCTAATCTCACATGTATCTAGAAAGGGAAAGGGGGGAAAACTCCCATGCATACATGAGCAGGTACTGTGAACAAACATCAGCTTTTAAAGGAGAATGTAAAAGCTTTCAGGAAGTTTATTCTTAAAAAGCATGCAAATTCCCAGTCACAACAATCCTCCAACTAACCCATCCAAGCTCGGAGAGCCACGGGCTTGTGTGTTTCCAGCTATCACTCTTATTAATATTCATTAGGCAGGGCTACTTGCATTTTCATAAGCTGTGAAGGTGGCAAAAGAAACAATCAGAATTCTTTAACACACAGGCATTATCAATTCAACATCTGCCAAAGAAGAGTGCATACAGATCTGAGGTTGAAATTCAAATGCAATTTACCTGGGCTAGAGCTGGGCTTCACTTTCCAGCACCCAACCAGCTATTTCAGGAGCTCTCATTTTATCCATCCCAGCTTTTACCTCTCCATAAGTTCACTCTCCATTATTTTTACCTTGAAAATGAGAGTCCCTCATAAATTCTCCCTTCATTCCTTAGGTCTAATGAGTTCTCTTCTGCTAAAATAACCCAAGTTCAGTGCAATCTCATACATGAATAATAAAGACAAGTTTTAACTCGGTAAACTTGACTAAGCAATTCTGTTTTCTGGCTAGAGAATTCATTTATCTACACCTATTTAGTGTGTGAAATCCCTTTGACTGGCTTCAGGGTACAGGCCTGTACAGAAATCCACCTTCTGACCAGCCTGGACTTAAATTTAACCCTGAGAGATGAACAGAGAAGTCTCCAAATAAAAAAAAATTCTTAGCAAAGAAACAAGTCTGATAATGCTAACCAATTTCAGAGTAAAGCAGATACGTGTTCCCAGGATGATATTTCTATGCACAAGAGCATGCACCAAAAAAGTGTGATTCAGATCTCATGAGAGTTGGGAAAAGGCACATCACAATAATCCAAATCTCCAGATCCAACCCTAAATTAACATGTATTTGCCCACAAATTCACTATGCATTATCCTTATAAAAATGTCATTAAAAAGGCTTGGACCAGGATGTGACTCCTTCTTCTTGGAAAACTTCTTGGACCAAGAAGGCTTCCTCATAAAAAATAATCTTTTCCCTCAAATTCAATGCAGGTCTCCACCAATTTCATTTGGATTTCAAAAGCCTCCAAGTACTGTAAAGTTAGGATACAGCTCACTGTATCCTCCCTCACAGAGGGTTGGTGGAACCACGCTTTGCATTTCAGTGGAGATATTCATGGTGTGAGGCATTTACCAGGGGCTGGTGTTGGCCAAGTCTTGGGGATGAGCCCTGAGATGGCAAACCTGTCTTCACCTGCCTAACTCCAGTTCTGGCTCTTAGCTTCAGTGAACGTGGCCAAAACCTGGGCTGCCTAGAGAATACATCCTCATCTTTGTAAGGTGGGACCCTCATGGGCATCTTCCATGGGATGTTGAAGGGATGAGACCACAACAGAGGTTTTTGGAAGGGGATTTTCAAAAAGCCAAACAGAGTCAGCCGTAAGCAGCCAGAGCCCACCCCACCCCCAGCCTGAGCATCCCTTTCTTGCCTGGTCCCTTTCAAAGTCTGAGCATATCAAGAACCACACACAGGCAGATGCCTTCACAGAAACTACCATAAAAGAGACAATCCACATATTTGGAAGCAAAAGCATCGAGGTGGTGCGTTGCTTTCAGCACGTTTCTGATGTGATGGCCATTAACAATTCACAAGTACAGTAACAAGATATAATCAATCTTTTCAATTCAAGCTCAAAAATCTCCCTCTGCTTTCCCCTCCTTTCTGAACAAAACTCATTTGTTTTAGAAAGACCTAAATGAAAGTAGTTAAAGACCAAAAAAATGTCACCACTAACAAGTTACAAAGTAAGAAAGAGCAACCAGGCACATTTGATCTTGTTCTATACAGGAACCTTTCTAAGATGACTGCTCCAATTAAAAAAAAAAAGTTGAATTTATCATTTTGATGATAGGAGATTATGAACTTTACTATTATATGCATATATTTTGTTTAATGGCTTAGTTTATTTTAATAACAAAGAGAAACTAGATCTTTACAGATGAAAGCTTTATTTCATGGCTTCATTACAACTGGGATTTTTAAAATCTGTGATGTTAACCAAAATGTGATAATGGGTGTTCTCAAGGGCCCTATTTTGTAGCATTTTATGCAGAGCCAAACTGTACGCAAGACATTACAAATATGACATTTAGCCATATTTTAAGAAAGTAGAAGTGACTCCAGTGTCAGAGGCCCCTGTAACTGTTTTCCATCTGCTTCTCATGCCTCTGAACTTGTGCAGCAAGGTCTGGCTGTAGAAATGTTGTGACAAAGGCATTAGGTCTCTGAAGATTTTTTATGAAATTATATTGAAAGGCACTTTTTGTAGGATTTTGCTGGAAGGGGACAGAGTGACTGCAATGTAAGTACTTTATCTACAGCACCCTTGCCTTGAAGGATCTGTTGACATCCAGAAGGAGACACAAAAACATATTAGGGAAAAAAAACTAACTAACTAACTCCGCTACCATTTTTATGTCATTTCCTTGCTACGATAGAGATAATCAGAAACACCTCATCAAACTTGATCCTGCTCTCAGTGCTTCTGAAGAACTTCCCATCTATTCTGCTTCCTTTTATTCTCACGTTAGGAGATTGAGAACAGTTGCTTCAGACGACGGCGGCACTCCCGCGTATGCAGCACGGAGGATGCTCCTCGTTAACACCTTTTACACGTGTACATAAATCTTTACACACACAGAGGCGTGCGTACAACGCGCGGGGCTCGATGTCGTTTTGCCAACCATGCCCTCCACCCCCAAAAAAGCAGGGACCCACTGTTTTTGGGAAGGCAGCCCAAGATGGCAGCTCATGATTAATGGCTGTATCATCCCCGGCTCGGCAGCGGCGAGGCCCCAGGTCTAATCTGCCAAACATCCCCTTCGTCCGCAGCCGATCAGCAGATGCAAGCACATAGGCCCTGTCAGCTTGACATATCATTCCTACGACAATGTCAACGAGTATTAATGTTCAATTATCTGTCCTAGAAATAACCCTCGCCTTGACGCGTTGTGTAACCGGGCGCGTGGCGCCGCGGTAATGCGAGCGACAAGGGCAGAGATGCCCGCGCTCACCCGCTCGCTGTGAGTTGGCTTCCCAACATCGCCGTGACATTGCCTCGCGGTAGCGCCTTCCCCCTCCTGCCTCTCCCCGCTTGTGCTCTGCTGCTTTGTTTCGTTGTGTGGAAGGAGCGTTGCAAAGACCCCCAAAGAGCCTTCTCCTCCTCTCGCGTGTTGCGCGCTGCCCATCGGCTCGCCAAGATACACTTGGAAGAGGCGTGTTTTGATCTCACACCCACGCAAAGCCACAAGGACTTTTCTCGTTTTCTTTCATGGAGGGACAGGAGCTGCCCATAACCTGCCAGCCTCTCTTTATGTCCCCTACTTATATATATGTATATATATCTCATTCACCATCAAGCGCAAATGTCAACACTGTCTTCTTCCAGGGCTGCATCAAGATCAATTCAACCCTCAACTGAAGGGCTGGTGCAATTTGGCCAAATGAAACATTACATCTTCCTTTTGGTAAAGCAGTTTTAAAGTAAGACCCTCAAAGGAGAGAGAATTTAAAGAATAAACTCGAGTTTATTCCTAGAATCATTATTTTTTTTTACTACTGCTCACATATTAATATTATTGATCACGCTAAATTCAAATAGAACTCTAGAAGCAAAAACACTTACCAAATACTTTTTCTTTTAAATCAGAATTAGGGTCAAATTGCCAGTTGTTTGAATAGTCTGTGACAGAGTTTGCATAATTTCTCTTTTTGTTGTTGTTACTATGGCACAGCTTCCTTGAACTAACATTCAAAGGTTATCAGCTCTAAGTCGTGCTTGCTAAGTCTTCTTATACAGCTCACAATCAGAGGGAGGGAGTGGGAGGAAGCAGTGTGATAACCAGTGCCAGCTTTGAGATAAAGCCCTCCACCTAATCTCTGTTTATTTAGACAACCATCTAACCACAGCACTGGGTGTAAAAACAAACCAGGTGTATGGCTAAGGGAATTTCTCCTCCCTTACCATGATTGCATTATATTTTTTGGGTAAAGGAAAGCAGAGCCTCTTTCTTTTTTTAAGATTACTTTGAGAATCTAAATTAGCCCAAAGTTTGAGGTTTTCATGTTTGGATTCGCTTGGCTGGATGTGCTTTTTTTGCTTTGTTTTGTAGGAAGGGGAGGTAATGGCAACAAAGCACATTCTATTCCATGCTTTTTTATTTGGTGAGGTTTTGGAGAAAAAGACTTTACTATATCATATTCACAGAAAAACTTTGAAAATTAGGCTCCCACTTCAAATTATTTTCCACCGGAGGGGATTCAGGATGTTTGGAATAAATACAAATATCATGGGATCAAACTGGAGTAAACTGAGCAGTGTTTTAAATGTATTTCCTTAAGGTGCTGACAGAGAGTTGGGCACCCAGCACATCTCTGCTGCATCAGTGCTGAAGCTGCTTTTCCAGGGCTGAAGCTGCTTTTCCAGCCCAGATGCCAAAATAGAAAAGCTCTTGCAGGTCAGGCTATGAGAAGCAATAAGGATAACTGAGCCTCCCTCCAGCTTCTGCAGCAATATTAAACAGTGGTGGGGAGCTTGCATGTTGGCTGATGGCTCTATATCTCCTGCCATATGAGCCCAAAGTTGCCTCCAACATATTCAAACTCCGTTTTCCCCCTTTTTACCCCTCTGATGATTCACCTCACTGTTTACTCAATCATTTTAGGTAGGGGGAAGTGATGAATATTGCTGAGTGCCAGTTTTTTTGGAGCAAGATGAATAACCCCAAGGAGCAACTTACACTGAGTCCCAGGCTCCTGTCAGCCCTATAATTGACGATGTTTTCACTGTAAGGGGTGGGGACTGGGACACATTAAGGCTCAATAGGGGAAGTAAATGGAGTGAATTGACTCAGCAACACTGCCTTTTACCACAGCTTCTAATAAGGATAAACTGATTATTGCCAAATGTACTTTAACATCACAGGGAGGGGAGGGAAAATAAATCGATCTGCTCAAAGGAAATAAATGCCATACCAGAAGTTTTTTTAGAAGTGAACTTTTATGTGCAGAAGCATAGAAGCACTTTTTGGCAGTATGCTGCTGCCTCGTTCCGGGTTGCCATTTGCCACTAAACCAAAAATGAATTTGCAGCCTTAAAACGCATCCTAAAGATGAACGCAGCAAAAAGATCTCTACGAAGCCAACTTATCATTTCTGTAATCTCACTCTCAAATGACTTGGATAACAAAGAGGAGCATGGCAATGCTCACACTGTATTTCAAATGCCGACTTCATGTCAGCATCTTTTTACAGCAACTGAGAGACCGGATGCTCCACTTCTGCGCCAGGCAGCGGGGAAGGCAAGCAGGCAGCAGCCCAAGTTGCCAGGGGTGACTATGGAGCTGACAAGGCCAGGATCCAGCAAAACCCGCCCTGACTGATGACTTCTGGGTTCCTGCTGACCTTTGATCCCTTCAGGTTTGGTCGGGAACAAAAGAGCCTGTTCACCAGGGCCCCTCACAGGTACATTTAACGAAAGCAGCCATTGCCTATGTGCTGATTAATGTGTTTGCCTTACATGCGGCAGGAGGAGGACCACGGCCACCCCGTGCTGCTGTGCAGGTAAGTGCCAGCTTCCCTAGCTTGCATGTCACACAAAATAAATCAAGGAAATCCACCACGAGGCACATAAAAACAACTAAAGCAGGTAGAGACAATTTTTGCCGCTGATGCAAGAAGTTGCCGAGACCGGCGATGGTGCCACGAGCGCTATCCCTGCGGACCCAAAAACCTGTGGAGAGTTTCTGTCATTAGAGATTTGATGTCGCTCTGACACCGGGGGCCATCAGCAGCTCAAACACGCCGTTGCAAAGATGCTGTTGGCTACAGCAGCCATGGAGGATGCTGTCCAACCCTCGGCGGCCACTTTCATCACCGCACATTGTCACCATAGCAATGAAGCTGAATGCGGGCAAATGACAAGGGTCTGTCATCACTCAGCCCTGGCCTGACAGCCCTCAGCACCAGTCACTCTCATCCAGCCTCAATGCACACACATAGGTCCTCAGCGGGCCCAAAAGTAATAATCTGCCCCTCCACAATGTCATCGTTTCACTGGCACTCCCAGTAGCAGTGTGCAGCACTTATATCCCCTGGAGATGGTTCTGCTTTATTCCACAGTGAGTTTTTGTGCTTAAACAAAAGGAAAAATCAGAAAAAAAAGAGCCAGAAGGGAGACAGTGGTGCCCAAACATCAAATATCAAGACATAATCAAGGAACAAAACAATAACAACAACAAAAAAATCATCTATTGAACAAATGGAAGTAAAACATGAAAATTAATGTTTGAGAGGAAAACAACAACGCTTCCTATGTAATGGCTTCAGCAAGGAATAGCAGCGGTACTGACAAAGTCTAAAGCTCCTTTCTAATATCAAACATGGCAGTTGTATATAAAATGCATCCGCTGCTCCCTCCACAGAAACAGGTGTTTGGGGTGAAGTCAGGATAACTGGCAAGGTATGCTGGGCTGTCACCGACAGCGAGCACGGCCAACACGCTGCTCTGCCTTCACGCCAACACCAAAATCAGGGTCCCAGCTATTTTCACGCTCTTCCTGCCAGAGATGCCACAAAGAGACAATTAACTTGTTCTACTTCCCTGCTGCCTGGGTGGAAGTACAGCAAGAAATGACAGAAATCAGAGATGGCAAACGCTATCTCATCTAGAGCTCGTCTGCCTGCTTGGATTAATCACAGCATCTCTATTTCAGGAGAATTTCTGTGTGGGGTCAGTTTTTACTCATCCTGCCCATGCAAACTTGCCCCTTCTAATTGCAGCACGTGGGGAAGATGGTGAGAAAGATCAGTCTTGGTGGTTACTTTACTTAGCTCATCTTGACCACACACTTTGGGTTTTACTTTGTGTTTAGTCATACAGAATACCCCGATTTAACAGCAACCCTATGTCACTGTGCCAGCACTCACACCATTCCAAAAGCTGCCTTTTAATGATATTTAATTTAGGCTTGCTTACATGCTACATTTACTAGTGAACACATTGGCTATGTGGCTCTTATTTAACACGATCACTGTCCCCCCATAGTGTGCAAACGCTTGCCAGTCTGTAGCAAGCCCTGGAAAGACAATTCACTGTTCAAACATTTTTTAAACCTGATTTACCGTTCCAGAGAAACAACTCCGCAACTAATCTTCCAGGACAAATGTAATGCTGAAGAGCAACTAAACTGAAACGTATAAATTCCATATATACTTAAAAATATCATTGTCTGTAATTTAATATAACAATATTTCTAGGCCTATAACCTTGCACGCAGAGGCAATTTCCCAAGCATTAATACTTAAATGGGTCATATGCACCACATCTGTCATTCTGTCCTGAAGTCTATGAGGCACAACCAAGACTCTGCAAGCCTATTGATTTTTCTAGCATTTGCTTTAATTTACTTAACCATTGAGAAATCCATCAGTACATAAAGGGCAACTGTCCATTACTGCCTCATTTGCAGACATACTTTCCCCTCTTTTTTTTTTTTTTTTTTTTTTTTTTTTGGTAAATATTTCCCTTTAAATCGCTGTGTGTTTACAGTGTAAAAATGAAATCCGGAAAGTGCTCACACCTGTTTCTGTTCAGTAACTGCTGCACTGAGGTATATGTAATGTGCTTAAAGATAGAATAAATATCTAGACATTATTACATCTGTGTGCAAAGGGTGGTAAATTAGATCCTAATTACATTAACAGGGATTCTGCCTCCCAGCTTAAATTTTACATGAGCACTCTGTAAAAATCCAAAAGCTCTGCTGTGGTTTCTTTACGAGCTGGTGATTACAGCTACTTCCTATGCGGTCACTAAATATTCTGTTTACAAATAAATGAAGAAGCTTTGAGCCAACTTGCCAGGGTAATAATCCATGTTTTCTATTTTTTTTTTCCCCAGCAAACCTTTACCACATACGCATGGCAACAATCAGAAGCCCCGGCTTCATCTAATTACTCTATCACATAATTTCACAAATTGCCTTTTCACTGGGGAGCCAAGTGCAAAACACGCTCACAGTGGGATTTCAGGCAGCAGCTTTCATTTACTACTCATTTCTTGTTAAATTAAACACAAAAACACCAGTTGTGTGAAAGAAGTCAAAAAGAATGCTTGCAAATGAGCCAGACAAGTGTATCTTATATTTATACCATTTGCACAAAATAGCTCATTGGCAAGCTGGATTTTTAACAGCACCATTAACATCTTTAACCCTTTTAAAGCCTGGCATGAGGCTGGTAACTGGATCATTCTGACCAAACTCAGCCCAGCACAACGGGACCAGGCAGCGTGTGAGCCTTATCCTTTTGTTCCTAACTGGGAAGAGAGGCAGCATGCCCTGGCTCTGCCTCCACGAAAACCCTCTAGCTTACCAGGGGTTAGAGGACAAAATCGATTCCACAAATTTCTGGGTATTATACCCACCTAATGCAAGGGAGGGAACAGTCCTAGAAATAAATTAAGCGGGATTTGTAAGCGCAATTTCGCTTTCATCCAGGACAGCCCTCCGAGGTGTGGGGTACCAGTGAGACTTGGGGGCACAGGGACCTGGAGGACCAGACCCCTGCTAATTATCTGAGAGTTAACAAGGCAGGATTGCAAGCTGCCACCAAGGAACACAAATTATTTTGAAAATAATTGCATCCAGTGTACCATCGCTGGTGGAAGTGAACCAGAGGTTACACAGCTCTAAAATGACATTTTGTACATCAACAAGTACAAAACTAAAACACGACCATTAGTAATTAAAGCTGCTCCTTTTGTAGCACCAAAGGCAGTAGGTCAGGTACCATTTTACATCAGAAGCCAGCCTTGATGGCTGCAGATTTGCCAACACTATCTACACAGGGAGGAAAAAAAAGCATTAGAAGCAGCTGTCTGTGTGCCTCGACATTGAGAATCCTATTCATACAGACAGGTGGGGTAATTTAAAAGCCAATGTGGTGCAATTTTGATGCAAGTAATGCCACTGTTTACTAAAATGCCACCATTACTGCTGTTTATGGAAACATTACTAAAATTGCATTTTATTCATAAGAATCCTAAGGTTTGGGTTATTACCAGCTTCAAAATTATTCCGACCCCAACTGCATCTCTACAGCCCTCTGGGGTTTACAACCTGCTGCACTGACAGACCCATGCTCAGGTTTCAGCAATGAAATCAAGGGTTTATCCTCTCTGCTGCTCCCACTCTCTGCTGTTACCCTTCCTGCAACAGCACAAAATCCACAGCAAATAAGCTGAGTTCTGCCAGCGAATCTATTAACTAGCCAGATTGTCTAATACGGCATTCACCTTTCCAAAAATACCATTAGGAACCCCAAAAGCTCTGTCTGACATGAATAAGGACGGCCTAGGAAGAAGAGTTTCACCTCAAAGCTGACTTTAGAACAATCAACAGAGCAAGGTGCCCAAGGCAAAGTCCCATCATTTTCTTTCCGAGTTTGAAAACAGTCTTGGAAAACATCTTTATATCATGAGCAGCCCCTTGGTTTTACTAAGGTGACTCAAGTGACCACTTTAGTGTCACTAACATGACTACCTTGCTTTTTGGATCATTGGGACAGAGTGATCATTGTGAGAAAAGGTTTTGTTGTAGTAAGGATTTTTTTGAAGTACTTACAGATGTTTAATGCTGTACAGGATGGATTAGAAAGGGCCAACCAGTAGCCAAGAAAAGAATATTCGTGCTATACCTAAAATCTGAGAAGTATTTTCTGGGCAGAAGTTTCTGCTTCATAAACCAAAAGATGAAGTGGTAAGGCTCCTAGACCTTGCCTTATTAAAATGATGGCCCACCACTGAAGTGAAACGAGCACTCCACTAAATACTCTGGGTCTAAATCAGGCAATGATGCAAAAGGCGAGGTAAATTAGATAACTACATATTAACTTAAACTCTTTTCTGCCTACTTACCTTCTCTCTACACATATATTTAGCACTGCTGTAGCTTGCAGGGTGAGGAGCTGGAAGTACAATGATGACTCATCAATAAGATAAGATTGGTTGGACTTGATGATTTTAAAGGTCTTTTCCAACCTTAAAAATTCTATTAATACATTTGTTAAATGAATAACAACTCCATGAATATTGAAAATTGGATTTTCAGCTGAGCATTTTGTTGGAAAGGATGGCATTACCCATGGAAAATTTCAACTTGCACCACAAAAAAAAAAGTTTCCTTCCAAAAGAAAATTTTTCTCAAGATAATTTTGATGGGCAGACAGCAGGCATAAGTACTTAATATTAGGAATTAGAACCTCTTGATTAAATGCAACAAGAAAAAGCATGTAAGCTGTAACAGTGCAGATCCTGTGTAGCTGAAGGTAAATGCAGGAAAAGGGAAACAAAACTTTTATTAAATGGGTAAAAAACCAAGTCACTTCTCATACCTGTCTTGGAGCAACAAACACACTGTAGTCACCACAATATCACTGCTTTAGTTTATCTAGACAGGGGTTAAACTCATGCAAACAGATGTAGGATAGTGTATGCCAGAGCAAGGGAATGCATCTTACACAACTTGATGTACCACTTCCAAATGTGACCCTATTTGAAAGGCAGCTTATCTTACACCACAGATTAACACATCACATCAGATATGCACCCAACTGGTTTGGTGTCTCATATTTTGGCACTTTACCTGATCTGATTCAGTCATTTGCTAGCACACTGGCATGCTGTGAAACTGCTTCAAGAGTTAGATTTCCAGCAAAAAAACTAACACTGGCGCTTACATACATAAGCATATCTGAGAATCAACATAGGCTCTTTTGTAGCAACTGTGTTAGAGGACAAGCTAAATAAACAACCAATAATGAACAACCAAGCCCATTAATTTATCCTCATTTCCTGCTCACCCACTGCTTGCCAAGATACTGCTGCTGCCTTTAATGCACTTCATAGTGCAAACCATTCGGCAAAATATATCCACGGATACTTCCAGATTTAAAAATCGGTGACCAAACTTCTTCCCTCCCTCTCTGTCCCACTGCCAAAGGTGATACTTGAATTTTGTACTGTCTGCTGTCCAGTCTGCTTTGACTGCAGGACAGTGCACCATGTAACACATTGCTGTGTCTTGACTGGAGGAGGCTAATTTAAAAAATGAAGCTGCACAGGCAAAATATCCCAGCTGCAAATATAAAAAGAAAGGAGAGGGTGGAGAAGAAAGCAAAGCATCTACTGCTGACTTAAAGATTCTTATTACTGCAAACATTCTTGCTGGTTAACTCATTTCCGAGAATATTTATGCAAACAAAAGGAGTTCTAGTACAACCAGAGCAAGTGTAATTTAGCATCTGAATTAATGTTTATCATGTTTCAACTTTTCAGTATTCCCTTGCTTCTACTCAGATGTGAAATTCTGCTCATGTCTAAATACTAATGTGTTTCAGCAGCTTCAAAATAATTCAAATTCTTTAATGTGCTAGTGGCTTCCACATTGGCACAATAGTGCCTCCAAGCTAGAAACTGTGGGAAACTGGGGAAAAGGCAGGATAGTGCTTTAGGAATAGACACACACACACTCTCTAAAATCTTGTTGGCTCAGGTTATTGGCTACCTTCTGATTTCAACCAAACTACTTCCCTGGATCACTGCCATTCCCAAGACCTGTGAGGAGCCCCTACATACCCTGTAGTTTAAGACATGATGGCTGTCTTCAATAGAAATGGAGCTAAATCACAGGTGCTAAAAAAAACAGATGCTGTAACTACACCACACTTCTGAATGTGAGAAGAGCCTAAGTAAATAATCTGTTTTCCTTGAACTGACTACAGCAGCCTCTATTTTCCCTTTCTGTTCTAAAACCAAAGTTTTGTAGGACAGCTCAGCACTGACAACTTAAATGATCTATAAGACGTGCTCTTGCCAAGAAATCACGAAACTGGAGCAACAGCAGCATTGCCAAAGGTATCACCCAAAACCCAACAGTTTTCTTTTAAAATGACAAAATTTCCCTCATGCCAGAAAACAGTCCAATCCTTGGAAGCTGGACAGGATGTCAAAGCCACAAATTTGAGGACAATTGAAGAAAATGTTGGAGGTTTTAACAGTCACTGTCCTCCAAAAAGCTCTGAAGGGTTAAGAGGTTGATCCAGAGTTACCTAAATCCTCTTTGTCCTCCTTTCTGGAGCTCTCAACTCAACTGGGACAGAGCCCCAGGACAATTATCTTCTCCCATAATAACATTGTGCATTTTCTGCCACAGCAGAAGGGAGCTGAGGACCCTCCTTGTGGGTCACTTGCCCCCACCTGTGCAAGATGTTTTTGTTGGATGCTCTGACAGGTCTTTCTGCTGCCAGGAGCAGCAAAAGCCCTGGCTCCCACCTTCCCAGTCAAGGGGATGGCAGTGCATGAGTGACTCAAGGCACGCTAAAAAGCCTGGCTTTTCCCAGGAATTTGGGACAGCTGGCACTGAGAAGTGTGTTACAGATGTGGAAGAAAGCTTTTTACAGCTTTGTCCACAATAAAATCGAGTGAAAGAGGAGATTTGTGTGTTTGGGATGAAGTGGGAGGACACCCCCACCCATTCCGAGTCCAGGATATGGAAACCTGACCCCTGTTACGCAAAGGGGCTCCAGGAGCCCTCTGGCATTTTGCAGAGCAAGTTCCAGTTGGTGCAGGATGGAGACTCACTGTAAGTTGCACTTTTTAGGCAGGAGGAGGGAAGGGGTGTTATTTTTTTTTTAATGCTTCCAAATCTCTCAAGAGAAGAACAAAGAAAACTTGGTTTAGCCAAGTATTTTCCCCTTTCCATGTTTTCAGTGCCCTAGATTTGTACCCATCTACCCTTTCACTACACTCCTTTCCAAAACCAGGCAAGCATTCCACATGGGAGTAAGGGCAGGCAGCCAAATTAACCCTATGCTTCTCCCAAGGCAAAATCTCATAATTGTGGAGGGATGAGAAAAGACATGAAATCGACTTGTTTTGACTTTAAAGACTTTTCTGACTTTATTTCAGACAGTAAAATATTAATATATATATGTATATATATATATATATAAACAACCTTACAGAATTAAATGGCATAAGTTTTCTATCACAACAGCATCCTTGAAGTCATGGGCACTGTTTTTCTCCCCTAGATGCAAATTATCTACTTCCAGTAAATTCCTTTATAAATAATAGCTTTACTAAATAGATTGCATACTGCTTATTTTAAATTTTCTTGTTTCATATCACAGCATCAAGTAATCGATAAAGGTTAAAAATACAGATACACACAGAAAAAATCCTTTCATTTTAAAGTCAACATCTTTCAGCCATGTCTTTTACTTTCTACTCAGTTTCCCCCTTCAGTAAGATTTAACCTCTCAAGGAAATTGTTTTAAAAGCAGTTAAAAATAATGATTAAATTATGGGATTTACATGAAAGAAATCCTCAGCCCATTCTTTTTTTTTTTAAATCATGGCAATTTGTTTTTTAAAAGGTGTTTGAAGTCCTCGAATCTACCTCTTGGCACCATTAAAAGGGAGTAGTTTATAATCCCCTAATGTGCTTAAATAAAGCCTTCAATAGTTTAAATTGTTATTAAACATCTTCTGGGATTATAATTTTATGGCTTTTTTTGCCTGATTAGATGATGAATGTGAAGATCATCAAATACTCATCATATAACAAACCAATTACATTGTATAATCCCCAAAATGAGGTTTGAATCCCAACATTTTAAATTAAGCTGAATTCAAAGGATGCAGAGTATTCACAATGAGTGAAAAAAACACTTGAAAAGACATCCCACAAACTGCCTCCTCCTAGTTTTGAACAAAAAGGTATTTATATCAATTCCAAATACCAATTTATACCAATAATACCATTGCTGAGACAAAAGCCTAGGATGGGCTGAAGCAGAAACTCACTCTGTTGCCACAATTAAATTTACACAGATTTAACTGTAAGCAAGATTATTTTTTAATTCCCCTCCCCTTCCCCTAAGCTCTTCCCTTATTTCACAATCCCTGCTGAGGGATGTACATTACAGTGAGGAGATATGCTTGAAAAATTTTTGGGGAGAGATGAATCCTGAATGTTAATTGATTAAAATAATTTTTTTTAAAAATTTTGAGAAATCCAAAAGGCCTGCAAAACATTTCTGGGCTGCAACACACCCTGAAATTATCCTTAGGGTGACCTTCTGAAGTGAAGCACCAGCACAGAACTGGTTTGCCCCAGTCCCTCATCCAGCCCCTGCCATGGCATTTAATGCTCATCTGGTGCCACTCCACAAACCTCTTCCCAATTCTGACTCAACTTTAGCAGTTCTTCACCAAATTATTCTTCTTATTCTTTTTTTTTTTCCTTCCAGATAGTAGCAAGCTTCCAACTCAAATTTATAGTAAAACCCTAAAAAATAGATTTTGTAAACCTCCACATTTTTGAGATGGCATCATAAGCTACCATGAAAAATTTCAACAAGCTCCACAACTACATTTTGCCCAGGTAACAGCCCACCTGAGCACTCTTCCAACCCAGATATTTAAGCAAAATTAAATCAGAACAGCAAATGGTTAAAAAAATATCCTGCAAAGTCCTGAGTGTGAGTCTAGTCAGCACTTTTGCAATTGTTTTAGTTGATTGTTTTTGTTGTTATTATTCCACGAGGGGAAAAAAAAAAAGGCAATTTGGACAAATTTATCCCCTGATTTATCCCTGAAAAGCTTCAGAGCATGCTGCCTGTATCTGCAGAGGACAGTGCTTGCCTACCCTTTGGGCATGTGTCAGCTCAGTTCTGCACATCAGTCAAAATACTGGGGGGGCTGGAGCCTGACACTGAGTGGGAACTACTGCCCAAACACTTCAGCATCCGGAGAGAAAAAACTGAATTTCCTCCTGAGCATGAAACAAGAACCAGGGAACAAACCTTCGGAAATGAAGTCAGTACACAGAGGAAGACTTGAAGCTCTTGGAGTTGGAATAACTGCATAGAAAGAATTAATCCAACCTATCCACTTTTGAAAGACTGTATTTGTCCAATATTTATTTTAGGTCTTTCCAACCAATAGTCATTAGTATGACAGACACAGCAATTACTGTCTATTTCATTTAATTCCATGCCACTGATGTGTATTAATATTAAAATTGTGAAAAGAATTTGCTTTTGGACAGGAGGACTCCCAGCTAACACCCCAGTTAGGAAGCACCAGTGGTCAATGGGGTGCTGGATTTTGCATTTAACTGCTGCTCATTTCTTCTCTGTCATTTTTCAGATGGCAAAGTGAAGGAAGGTAAACTGCTGGGGGCACAAGGGAGGTATCAGTCATGACACATCCCCTGCCTGAACAGAACCACCCCTCTGTCTTTCCTCACCTCCCACTTCAGGGAGGACCTTGTGTTCACCCTACAAAAGACCAAATCCACTGATAAATAAGTGGGTAAATAAATACAAAAACAAACTGTATGGGATCTCTGGTTTCCTCATGATGATCTCCCTCCTGAAGCAAGGACATCAGGTGGGGACACCACCAATACCATTGGGAAATGTTGAAAGAGCAGACATGAAGCCCAGGTGCTCTCAGTAATGAACAGGAGTTTTAATTCCTTCAGTCTCTCCCTCCACTACTCCTCAGCTCTTTTCACAGCCATTATTTGGGCCTGGGTATATTTGGAGTTCTTTTGCACCCCAAGAAGCCTGTGAACATGCTCTAGTGCTCCAGCACTTGGAAGAGACAACAATGTTCTCCAGACAGGTTTTCATTTGAGGAAACTGTCCAAGCTCCTACCTAGGGTGTGTCTCCAGGTGCTTCCTGGAGAAGGTCAGACTGGATAAATCAATTCTGTTTTACTGAATTGATCAGATAAATCTTGATCTACCATGCTACCAGGAGAGGAGAAAGCTGTCCTGCAAAAAAACCTGCATGCTTCACATGGCTGGACTGGCTCTGCACAGGGGATGGTGGATTTTTAAAGCAAGCTTTAGCTCAGTGTTACCAGGTAGAAAATGCAGCATTGCATAGGTCCTGGAAGGAATGGTTCTTTCTGTATTTGAGTCTTCCAGAAGCAGAGAGCACCTTACAAAGAGATGCCCAGACATTGTCTCCCAGGGGCTGCTAGGAGCCTGGAGCAAGCTCAGCGGGTACTCTCCTCTTTTGAACACTATTACCACACAGGAGAAGAGTGAAAAGCTACTAAAACCCTGCACCTCACACAGGTGAAACAGTGAGGGGGTCTGTTCTGTCTGTTCTTGGTCCTGAAACTAAGCATGGAATTGGCTACAGGGTCAGGTCAAGCTCATGCAGTTAAATTCTCTACACAGGGTGGCTCCCACCACAGAGGCTTTTTAGAGACACCCTTTATCCTTCTGCCATATTCCCAGGAAGGCATTTGGAGGGGCTGTACCCAGCTAAAAGTGTGCTGAAGACTGCTCAAACAATTTGCCAGGACTGACCTTTGTGTTCCTGCGCTCAGATTTATTGATGCTTTATTTAGTGGCACAAACACAGCAACAGGGCACTTTCAGGAAAAAAAAAAAAAATTATACTACTTAATTTGCAATTCCTCACTGGAAACTGCAGGAACTGAGCTGTTCAGTGTTGTCTAGTGTGCCTTGTCCTGACTGAAGAGCTTCCTGGGCCTCTCCTGGTTCCTGAACATAGAGCAGGTGCTGGTGTGAGCACTGCTGCTGGCACAGCACCCACAAACTGTCCTGGATGTCCTTAACCTCCCAGGGATGCACAGAGATGCCAGGTGTTAACTCATCCTGGGTGAGGACCCACCAAAGGGACCTCAGCCTCTGGGAAAGGATGGCACTGAACACACCAGACAGAGCTGAGGACCTGGCAAAGCTGGGGCACGGCTGGCATGGAGTGTGCTGAGAGAAAAATTAACCTGGAGGTTTTTTCTCAGGTCCTCTCTGGGCTCTGAGGAGCAGGGCTCCAACATGAAGGTTCATTCATAGCAAGCTGGGACTGCACAGGACAGGATTCCCTGCCTGATCCCGTGCTGACAAGAGTCATGGCAGGTATCTGGTTTCTTGGCTCAGCAGGGGATGGAGGGGTGATGTGCAGGAGTGCTTCCTCTGCTTTATGAGTACACCCCTGGCACAGCTCCCACTGGGGCTGGGCAAGCTGGCCAGCTTCTAGTTTCATCCTGACCCTAGCTACAGGCAGAGGGAAGAGTCAGCTACTGGGGCTAGAGGCAGGAGCCCTTCTTCACCTGCAGACACCAGCAGCCCTTGCCCGACCCTTATTCTCGTGGCAAAACCACAGCCCAGATCCCCACAGTGGATAAAAACCCAGTGACAGATCACCACCATTTAATGGAGGAGAATGGCATTAGAAACACTTTTCTAAATGCTGATGTTAGAAGGTGTGGTACATATTATAAAGCCTTGAAAGCAACTCCAGCATCCAGCTTAACCCCACACACCTGTACAGAGCTTTGATTTCTAATCCCAGGAATAAAAAAACCCCATACAGGTAGCTGTGGTAATAGAAATAACAGTGTATACCCCCACCACTTCCTAACATTAAATACAGGGGTAACTTACACTCTGGGAATGAGAACATCTCAAAGAAAAAAATTATACTTTGCTATTAAACCAGATACATTCAAACCTTTCATCATGAAGCTTCTGATGATCTCTGACAAACATCTGAATAAGGTCTTTGTTTGCTTTTGGCTTTGTTTTTTAATCTCCCCAATTGTTTTCTGCAATTCTCTGGAGCACAGAACCCAGGGGCCAAATGCTGCTCTGTGCTCCAAAGCAGTGATTCCCACTGCAAAGCAGGACAGGTCTGCAAGGTTGTATTCATATAAACTTTATGTAAAAATCACATTTGACATCGATGTCCTGTTAACAACTGCATCTCAGACAAACAAACAAATCTAAAAACAACACACACACACACACACACACACAAAAAAGCCCCATACCATAAAGACATATGCTCTGTGCTCTTCCCCTGGCATCTAGCAAATGAGGCAACAACAACAACTCTGCTCGGAAAAGTCCCTCTACTGCCTGGCAGCAACATCATACGTATTTTTTTTGCTTTCTATGACTACTACAACTATGACATTATCCATGTTTTATTTTGCATATGTGATCTAGAGTTCACTTACTGTTAGATGCTGGAACAGCCATGCCCTCATGATATTTGTGGCTACTTTGGGAAAGATGCCACGCTTTTTATGTCGCTTTTTGTCCTTATCTGGATCATCATCATCACCTGTGCTGGGGGAAGCTACACTGTTGTCCAAGCCGTCACCTGTAAATATAGTGAATCAAATTTTGACTTATGCTACCTTTATATACTTCAGCCGAAGCCTGGCTTTGGGTATAAACTGCATGAATATTTAAATGAGGTATAAATTCTTTAACACCGTAATTCACCAGGGGTTGAGGGGATGGGGGAAGGGGGGGAGAGACATGGGGAGAGGGAGGGGCTCAGAAATGTGTTGGCCCCATGCTGGTTTATCTTGAAGGACAGTGTGGCCATCTCCGCCATTGTAACCCAGAACAAAAAGTGCTTACAAATTATAAAAAAATATTTGCAAGCATCCAGCTTGCAAAGGTGGAAATGCTGGCTCTTCTTCACACCAGGTCACTTCCCAAAGATTCATCCCAATCAGCTACTTTGGCTGAGCTGACAATTAGGAAAATATCAGTGGTGTTCTGGGATGGGGACCATGACGTGTGTGAAGCTGGGTGCCTCATCCCGCCCTGGGGTGTGAAAAGTGGGGTGAATGCAGCTCCCTTGCAACATCATATTCCCTCAGCAAATTCAGAAAAAAACCAATATGATTGAGGCATTGCTTATGTTAAGTCTTTTAACTTAAAGCTGTTGGACTTCCCCTGATTCTTTGATGGGAGGCAGGTAGCTAACTGGGTCCCCTCTTCCCATCCCCAGCCAGAAAAAAATCAGAGGGGGATAAGCAGGCCCCAGTTTGACATAAACCATTAGGAATTAACACCCTGCTTCGTGCCAGTGTGCCATATTTGCAATAGGTGTCTGCTTCTCTGAAACAACCACTGATCCAGAATGAGTTTCCTCAGTGCAGAGAAGGTCTCAGACAGTTCCCATCACAGTGGCAACACGTCTGTGGGAGGATGCCCCTGTGCCACAGCCCACTTGGGTCTGGGATGATGGCTTAGTGGACAAGGGAAAACAAAAGTTGCAGTGCCTAGCAGTTTGCATAGCAGTTGGCATGCAATTTTTGTTGCAAACACTGAAAGCAGTTTATAAACAAGCCCACAGAGCAGATAAGTCTTTGCATTGAATGCATGTGGACTGAACAACATATCCTGGCTTCCAAAGGCACTGTATTTGTAGCAACATGGAGTTGTGAGGTTATTAGCCAAGTGTTTTTTGCACCCCCAGGCAAGAATGATGAAGAAAATAATCTCAATTTGGATGAATACAAACTATCTCGGTTAGGGACAAAAATAAAATAGATTTTAAAAAAGGGATGCGGACTGTCATGATTTGTTAAACAGCTTTCAGCACACACAAAAAAAAAAAAAAAAAAAAAAAGCTATTATTAGTGTTATATTCTTAGCATGTTACTGACTGTGGCAAATTTATAATTGTCCTTATGACTTGGCCTGTGTCTTTAATGAAACTGTAACCTTGGGTAGTTACAGACAAACAGAAGATTTTTATGAAGAAATTAGATATCCAACAAATTCTTTGAAAGCCCAGTATGTAAAAAAGGGCTTTTATACAGAGAAGCAATTCACCATATAAAATAATAATTCATAAAAGAAACATGAGCAAAGGAAACAACTCAACAGCATTTAAAATTCCACGGGCTAATCTACTTTCTGTCTGCAAGAGGCAAACAAGGAAAAGAAAAGTATTACGCATTCATTGATTAAAAATGAAAAGCTTCTAACCTAATGACACTGCCTTTCACCACCTCCCTGCCATCGTCCACCCACCCTCTTCCCCCCACCCCATTTTTTTAAAAATATACTCATTTCAAACCCCCTTCAGATTAATTTAGCAGGCATTGCCTCATGCCTGACGGGAGGAGGACTCATTGATAATTTATGGAAATATCTACTATAATCCAAGGGAGATGACTTTTTTTCCAGCTTTGTGCATCAATAGATAATCAAGGCCTTCAAGCAGCCTTAGCTTCCCATTACCTCGGGCAAGAGAATTCCTGAAAGCATGCCTCCAGGGCACCTGAATTATATCCTCCATTAGGGGAGGAAAAGCTTTCTGCATTCCACCTATAACACTCCCCAGAACCTTTCCTGTTTATTTCTGCTGTATGAAAGCAGAAGCATTAGGAACAGGATTTTTTAAGTGAAGACTTATGTAGATACAATGGAGAAACCTTTCAAGCGCAAGCCAGATCACCTCCTTCAATCCCGGGCAGTGACCTATCCCAAATAAAAGGTTTCTGTTACATCATTAGCTCAAGCCAAAAACAGCCTTGGCTTAATGCACAGTTTGTTCTTCCTACTGTTTTTAGGCAAATACTGCTACTTTACTCCCATCTGGGAGGGAAATTACACTGCTGGGCTGTAATCTAAGACAAGATTTTCATTGGAAGCAAATGCTTTCAATCCAGTGTAAATACTGGTGTATGTTCAGAAAAGCCTAAAACAATAAACCCTGGCCTCGACCGACACAAGTTAGAGAAAGTGAAAAGCAAGGAGAGGATAAGAAAGCGTCCGGCTATCCTCAGAGCAAATGCTTCAGTAGACTTCTGTAAATTGTTTAACCTCTTCCACTTTTTTTAAATGGAAAATTGATCCCGTAAAGACCGAAACCACAGAGAGAAGTCTAAATGGTCAATTGTGGATTTTAGTATTTCCATCTACTTTGCAACTCGATACACTCACCTCTGTGAGGTCTCCAGAGATTTCCCCCTCCTTTTCTTCCCCCCTCCTCCCCTTTTCCTCCTTTTAAATATCACTAAACAAACTCGAAGCAGCACTGACCAGCCACACGGTAGCAGCTACGAACTGCATTTGTAAAATGTCGGTGGCAACTCTGCTCCTGAAGTTGACTTCTCCTGCCGCCAAATGAAGGCGAACTGAAAAGGTGGAAATAATCATAGAAATGATGCTAGTCCATAAACAAGCTTACAGCCTCATTAGTATAGCGGGAGGCTCCGCTGGGTGATTTATGCTTGTTTTGCTGATGCCATGAGGAAATGCCACAGGGCAACTTTAGCCAGCTGCTAATGGTTTCTGACAGCTTCTTAGCAACTAGTGCAAGCAACGCCGTGGCGTTTGCTAGTGACAGAAACCGAAAATGTCATATTATCTGCCCATGTGTCACCAAGTCCGTGTGGCAATTAACTAGTAGGCCAGTGAGTGAGGGGCCACAGGCTCTTCAGAATGGCCCATGGCTATCTGGGGTCAAAGCGGGCGCAGCGTTCGCCTTTATGCTGCACACATGCATGGCTGTGTGCATGATCCCCACCGTGCTCCCTCCGCCCCGATCAGCTTGGTCCATGCAGATCCTTTGTCCATGGAGAAACTCTCACTTTCTCTTTAGGCATGGCGTGACATTATCAGAGGAGCTGCGAGTAATCTGCCTTGATATGATGGTTGGAAATGGCACTTTAATTGGCAATACCTGATTCCCTGGTTTTGAGTGCTGGATCCGAAGGTGCTAGCTGTTTTTCTGCTCGCTCGCAAATTAGTCTAAAAGGATTTAAGATCACTGAAGCAGACTCGTTGCCTGTCAAATTGCTGGGAGCGCAGCAACTCTGCACAGCAACTAGATGCTATTTAAAAAAAAAAAAAAAGCAAATGCAGAGCCTGTAAGGAGCAGAAGGAGAGCCCAGACTCTGCACGCCCGTTCCCTGGCGAGCAGAACCAGGCGCTATATGTCAAACTGTCAAACCTTTCAGCGTGGCCGTTTGCCCTTTCAAATAATATTTAGGAATTGTTTTTACACAATTTTTTATAGGCCATGGTCTAGTGAAAGAGGCCAACCAACAGAGAAAGGAATTTGTAGTACAATTCGTCCGTGGACGATTTCTTGCCAGACCCGGGCCAGTCCCCACGGAGTGAGGCAGGTGACCTGTGGCAGCTCCCTGGCTGTTGGGGAGCTCCGATTTCAAGCGCCCTCAACTCCAGCATCCCAGAGTTGCCTATTTAAGCACACCCAGGCATTCAGGCTGTGCTATCTTGTTCCATTCAAGAAGGGATAAAGCAGCATTTATCGTATTCAGCCCTGCTGAATGGCTTGGACTGGCCATGCCAGCAGGGGCTCCTCTCACTGCGCTCCCCTCTCCACTGTCACCGCTCCTTACGACTTCTCTTCCCCTCCCACTCCCCCAAAAATCACAGGCAGAAGCAGCAAAGGGCAAGCGACTTTACAGCAGCCCCTCAAGTGGGTAATGCTCTCTTTGTCCTGGGTGATATGTTATAAACCTTTGTTGACAAAATAGGTGCTTCTGGAGAGCAACTTGGCATAGGCACTTGCCTTCAGCAGCCATGGTTGTGGCAGGAGCTTGCTGGCGATTCAAAGCCTCCCTCATTCCCACACCAAACTCCAGTTAAATGTCATCACCCCGCAACACTGGAAAGTCTGTCAGTGTGGCACAGCTGGGCGACTTTCAGCCACCACAGCTCCCAAATCTACCCTCAAACCTCAACTATCTAGGCTGCCCAGATATGACATAAATATTCCCAATCCCATGTCATGGAGGTTTCTGAAAGGATGGGAAATTCAGATGTCCTAAAAACTCCAGCCTTTTGCTTGACTACAAAATCCAAAAAATTGCCTCTGCATGGAGCTCTTTAGACGAACATCCTCAAATGATTTTAACCTCAATATCAAAGTTCCAAATACAGCTTTACTAAAAGTACCTTCACCAGATATAATAGGTTATTTCTAACTCACATAGCCCTGTCCTACTATCAAGTCTGCATTTGAAGTACAAGTATTTTCTATATCAAAGAAAACCAGATTATCCTAAAAAGTCCCATTCCACTGACAGGACTTCTGAGAGAGCTTTTGGGTCTAGAAGAGCAGGGCACCAGCTTTGCTGAGGTATACCAAACACTAGGATGAACACATCCAGCTTATACAGTCCAGTTTTACATAGGAATCTAAATACACTGCTTTAAGGAGTTCACAGGAGAAAATGTGGAAGATATGCACACAGAAGCCCTAGGAAAGGCCTGAAGCAACTTTTCAGTGGACTGACTAAAAGCTCCTTATGTTCAACGTATTTGTATGTGTCCAAATGTCTCCTGTTAAAAACAGCTTCTGCCTCCTAGAAGAATTTCACAATTTGCATTTACTTTTCTATTTCATGAACTAATATAATTTAAATATACACTGAGTTAGGACAAAACCTGTTGACTTATGTACTAGATTTATAATGTATTCAGTGCTATGAACTGAAACATCTAACATGCTGGCCCAAAGTTCATGGTCTTTTCAGCAGTGTATTTTTTTTTCCTAGTTCTATCATATTTTTTTTGCAAGCATTTAGATACAAGTTCCTCAAATTCCTGCTTCTGGTAGCATGAGAAATTCTAAACTGCCAAAGCCAAATATTTAACTGTTCACTGTCCATCTCCAGCTCTGTTGGTTCCTTTCTCTTTTAAATATTCCAAGAACCAAAAACTCTTCAGGAACCTTTCCAGGTAAGTGGAAAGGAAGATACATTAGCTTCAAGCAACATAATGTACTAGAGAGATTGTACGTGGCAAAATTGCTTTTCTCAACCTTTCTTCTGTGTCATATACCAATTCAGAGTAACTACTGTAATTTCCATAGCTTTACCTATGTTACCCCTGACAGAAACAAAACTCCAGTTTGTTGGATACCTACACATCCACCATGACAACTTTTTGTGGAACAAACCAGGCTTAAGTGTGACATTTTCCTACAAGGTACAAAATAATTAATTCTCAAAAAATAACCACGTCCACAGATGCAACAAGATTTTCTGTGAAGCAGAAAAGGGAATACTGTTCACAGGAAATACAACAAGCATCATCATTTCAGACCACCAGCTTTGAACAGTCTTAGGCAATCAAAGAACATGGAAATTCTTTATATGTATATATTTTTCAATTTGTTTCAGACACAACCAGCTCCAATTTGGCACAGGAATGTGGTGAGCAGAAGTCTCACCCAAATGACTCTGATGTGAGTCAGTGCAGCTATCATTTGTGGCCACAAGTACCGAAGGACAAGTCCACTGCTCAGGAAGAATCATTCCTCCTTCCAGCAAGGTGTTAAAGAGGCCAGCTGAAAAGCACAGGGGCTGAGTGCTCAGGTATGCCAGGAGAGAGCTGGAAGGCATTGACACAGTCTGTGGGTATGTGCCCAGCTGCTAAACCAAGCTGTACCTATCCATTGAGGAGAAACTGAAATTTTAACATTAAAAGCCCATTAAGTTTAGAATATTTCCCCAAAAGACATCACTTTAAAATTTAAACACACATGCATATATTGCATATGTAACATTGACTCACTGATGGCTCTCAATCTGCCAATGCCCAAGCAAAGCACACAGGCTGAGAATGGGACTACCAAAAAAAAGTACTTCAGAAAACATAAAATAACCATGGAATTTCTTTATTGGGAAAAGCATTTTCTGTTATTTTGGATCCGTGGTTTGCCAGATGTGAGGAAGCACCCAGCCCTGGAGCTCCTGAGGTCACTGGCAATCACCTCAGCACACTGAGTGGCCTACAGAACACCCAAAAAATAATTTACTATGATGCTGTAGCTTTGCTTGTGAATTTGAAAACTGGTGTAGATGAGGGACATTTTTTTTTTTTCATATTCCTTCAGGAGAAAGCCTCCTCAAATATACTTAATAAAAAGTTAATGAGGAACAACAATGTTGAAAATGAGCATTAGGAAGGAACAAATACCACGTGTCTGGGTGTGCACACATCTCTTAAGGAGATGCAGTGCATGTTTATGCAAGGATTCAGATCATGACATAAACAGTGGGAAGTTGTCAGTCACGGAGAGTATCCATATTTACAAGATACTAAAGGACACAGTTGCAAAAATATCCTACACAAATATTCACAGATAGTGAAACCTGGAAAAGTATAAATTACACTGTGGCATTTCACAAACTTTTGAAGTTTTTTCTTGAATCATTGTACTTCGTTCTTCAGAGACAAGAGCACCTTTTTCTAGGAACTCAACCATCTTTTTTTGATTTGAATTCCCTTCATGCAAGCAACGAGCAAATCAGTTGTCTATGCAAAGAGTAAAAACAGCATTGACAAAAAGTGGGGAAAACACACTCATTTTCATTTCTTTGGCAGCTTTTTATAGCTGAAGTGAAGGAAACCTCTTTCACCAGGTAGCACTTCTTAATGAGGTTCAGAAAAGTACATTATTATGAGTAAGTTGGGCCATATTTCTGGAGCTGTGCATCACCAAATGAAATAGTAAAAAGAAAGCAATTCATTGTATGGGAAGCAAACAACTTTCTGCTGCCAGCAACAGAAGTTTACTTTGAGCAGTTGGAAGCAAATACTCTACAGAAAAGTATCTGGTTAAACAGAAAAACATCCTGCTTTAACCAAGAATGGTAAAAAGCTTTAAAAGTCGAGGAGTTTTTTCCCCCTAACCTAAAAGCCACCATGATTACTCTATGACTTCTTGGGAAAAGCTAATTTTCAGTCATCCTCTCCTCTGTTCAAATACAGGTCTTTTTTATGAAACCTATCCTCTCCAACCTCATCAGGAGAACTAGTCCCACCAGTTGCATTCTCCATGAAAAGCCAACTACACACGACTGAGACACGGGTAAATCCACCACAGGATTCCATCCATTACTTCCTTGTCAAGCAGGAGCACAAGAAGCAGCAGGAGCACAGGACAGCTCTGCCATGGGGGAAATGTGCCCAACTAATGCCCCAAAGGGCCATGAGGTCAACTTTTGTAAATCTCTACAGCTCCTTAACAACTGGCTCTGTCTTTGTGTTTATCCAGCTCCTAAGACACTTGACTCTTGGACTGAGCACAAGCAGCTACAAGAGGCTCAAAGCAAAGATCAGAAGCATATTATGTATAAACTAAGGGACGCGTTATCTGTAGAAACAGTTTATTATGTGGAGCATTTAAGTAGGCTTCCTTCCCTAAACACAGCTAAATTGCCTTGGGCCCTGCCTACATGCCTGCATCAGAGGAGAAGACACTGTAGATTTCCAGTTTTACAACAGAAAATATGTGCCAGAACCTTGACATTGTCCAAATGATTCAAAATGACATTGTTCTATTGAAAATAGTTTAAAAAAAAAAAAAAAATGTTGGGCAAGACAAACCAAAATATTTGGGACTGTTGAACCAAACAGAAGCATTTTGCTTTGGGCCAACCCAAGACCAATCAGTGCTGGCCCAAGCTGCAGTTTGCACTGCAGGAGCTATAGTTCAGGATTTGTCCCAAATCCTCTTTTGCAGAGCTGGATGCCCTGTGCCACCAGAGTCATAATGAACAGGAGAGGGACAGTCTAACTGCAGCTCAGGCAAGTCAGGATTCATGACCTACCAAACCCACATGAGATATTTCCCATTGGAAGTTGCCACGTGGTTTGTGTCAAGTAAAAAAGTTCTTGGGGATACATAATGTATTTTCTTCTACTGCCATCCACTTTAAAGTAGCATCAAAGCAAAAAAATTTTCCCAGTTCCTAGTCCACCAGTTACATCATCTGACAATAAAAACCAAGACACAAATGAAAGAAAATGAACACTGAACTTCACTTTGCATGCCATGGCTGCATCACATAATCTATTCCCCCACATACAGTGACATATATTGTCACTTTGCAAGTGCAAAAGGCAGCTCCAAAAGTGATGAGAATAAAATACCCCCACCTCATCTCTCTTTCCTCTTTTGACAGTAACCACGACCATTGCTAAAAACCAACCATCACATCATACAGCCTTATAAAGACCCACTTGCTCCAGCAAATCCCAGCCACTGAACCCTCCCAGCTGGGCAGCTAGTGAAAAAACATCTGGCTTTAAACCCATGACACAAATTAATTATTTCTTCATACTTAAAGCAAGAGGAAGATAATTTAGGTTTTTTTATGGAGTATTACTCCAAAAACCTTTGTGAGGCAACCTGATGATTCCCACTGCATGACCCTGTGTCTCACAGCTGTGGAGAAGAGGGAAGGGAAGAGGGTTGGCCAAGTCCACCCAGAAGAACCTCAACTTCCACAAGTTGTCTTTGAGGTCCACATGCCTGCTGGCTTAAATTACTGGGCAGAGAGGGTCAGAATGTCAGGCACTTGTGAATCTTCCAGTGCCTGGGCTTCATATGAACAAGACAAGAATTGGATCCAAAACAATTATACTCCTGTTTTCTAAGGAACTATAAGAAACATTTGCAACTGTGAACTGAATGGATGGCATTTGGACTGCAGCATGAATTTCCTCTCCTCATCCTGTCCTAGCTCTCTCTGGGATGCTCAAAAGCAGCCCCAAAGACAAAACTTTATGTTACCATGCATGCAATGAACTCAGGAAAAACACCTGAATTATAAAACACGCATCCCTCTGCCAGACCTTTCATGGGAAGGGCATACACAGAATTAATGTTTTTCCCCACTGCTCCTTGCTATCCAGCTCCTGTTCCTCCAGCAAAAGGTGGTTCCTGTGGAGTGTCTGTGACAACAGTGGGAGGCTGCTCCTTGGGAAGGGGATGAGAAACCAAAAGGAGTAAATTTGGCAGAGCCAAGCTCACATAAAATTTTCTTCTACTACTGCTCCTCTCCCAGCTCAAAAAGCAAATCTGCTGTGATGAGGTGGCACTTAAGAAAGGCACAGGAGGAAAAAACAGTAGGAAAATAATGTGAAGGCATGGTGACAGCAAAAAGGAACACTGCTGCCACTCACACAGCTCCTGCTGCCCTCTGCTCTGCCCAGATTCTGTGGCTCTGCAGGATGAGAAGGATCAAGCAATGACTACTGTGGTGACCAGGCCACTGACTCTTCTTCTGCTGCAAACACGTTCCCCCTAAATGTTCCTTGGGTTTAGGGTGGCACTGGGGGGTGCATCCAGGTGGTTGGTGGGAACCACACAAGAGCCTGAAAATTCAGAGGGCTCTGAGAGCCCTTCAGAGAAATAGCAGTGATGGGGGGTGGTCTCGACCTGCTCCTTGTGGTTGGCCAGGGGACACTGGGCTCAGGTCCTGAGGTGCCCTGATGGTCCCTACCTGGGGGCAGGCAGTGACAGTCCCTTCAGGAACTTCAGCCCTACTAAGTTAGCATGTCCCCTTAGGCTCTAACTTCATGTATTCATGACACTGCTGTGTTTTTGGCTTCCTACGACTTTCTATCACAGCTTCTGGTGTTTTGATGTTTGATTTACAGTGCAGTTATGGTTTAAGGTGCGGGGGTTTTTCCGAATTAAAACAAACAACAAATCCAGATGCAAATCATCCAGGAACAAACAGATCTTAGAATCCAAAACACACAATGAAGGTAAAAGAAAAGTCAGTTCTGGACACTTAAAAACTTTCCCTGAATATCACCTTCAGGTGCATGTTCACCCTTTTTTTTTTTCCTCTTTCATCTTCCATCACTACTTATTCCTACATATTACCTGCCTAGAATTGCCTTGAATAGGCAAATTGATAGGAGGCAAAGGACAAGCTTCTGGTGCACCCCAGAATTTGATTATTATTTATGTCGCTACATCTCATGGCATCAGTGCCAGCTGCAAGAGTGAAGAAGGATAGGAAGGAGTTAACTCAGCCATATCCAGCTCATCTCTTTGACTCCATAAGAGTGTTTAACCAAAATCCCACAGAAATCTCAAAGCAAAGCTGGGTCATAGCAAAAAGCCATCCATATCTTAAGAAAAACTAAACAAAATGCTTACATCCTTCACAACGTAAGCCAAAATTATTTCTGGTTTCTTTTTCAACTTACAGCATTTGTCATTATCACTAAGAGCAACAGCAGTAGAAGCGTGTAGAAAGCAAAAACTGTAAAAGCTTTCAGTAATTTGATGCACTTCAAATGACATGAATGAGTAGCAAAGGAAGCTAGAGAAAACCTCAGGTTCTAGCAGGCTGAAACCACAGGCATCAGCTTCCCCCAAGGCAGGTATAGACCACAAGGAAGGAGAATCTAGCTTTTCTGATGAAACAACCACATCCTTGTAGAAAGGGCTGAGGACCTTGTCTCACCCCTTCCACCCACCAGTGGTGGAAGGGGACTCTCACCTGCCCATCAATCTCCTCCTGAGGCAGCCTTGCAGTGCCCACACAGCCACCAGCTTCACCTTCCTGACTGTCAAACACCCTGTTCAGGTGGTACCCTCCCAGGAATGAATTTCTGCTGTGCACCCCATCTCTTTCACCTCAGCTTTCAGGATGTGCCTCTCAGCTGATGTACAGGGCCACACCAACGCCGGGTCAAACACCAGCAATGTCCCCGTGTCCTTCCTGTCCATGCAGATATCAAGGAAGGTTTTATAGGCATCAGTTGCCTCATAAAGGAAAAGACAGACTTTTCTAAGCATCCTGTAAACGCCAGGAAAAGAGAAGAATGGAAAGGAAATGAAAGGAACAACCTGGAAAGGAGAACGGAAAAGCAGGAGACCTTGGCTCCAGGGAGAGAGCTGACCACAGTTTTAGCCCTGCCTTCATCTATAGAAGATGTTTGCTTTTATTAATCTCGGAAAAAATGTGGTGCGTGAGCTAAGTCAGCCCCTGGGCAGATTTAACTTGGGTGACCTGAACTTTGCAGATCACCATAGGTCTCTCTGACCTTGGCAGTGACACAGGGATCATGTTTTCTCGTGGACAAATTACTCTGGAATAATTCTGCCAATGTATTAGGCATAAATAGCCTTTTATTTAGGACTGTGAAAATACATTCTCTCTTTCTGGCCCTCACCTTTCCAAACAAAATCTATTTATTGGAATAAGGAAAACCCCACCCTTCATTAAGGTCTGGGTACACATCTCAAGGGCCAGACAGAAGCCTGGCTGCTTTGTGCTCGTTGCAATGTGTTTTCAGACATTGCCTTCAGCAAGATGCGTTTTGGAGTTAACTGGTAAGTCCTGTTGCTTTTGATTAGAGTGGTCAGCCTGCACATTTGCAAATGAACATACAAATACTTTCAGACATGAAAGTGGTGGAAAATTTAGGTCAGCAGTGGGAACGTTCAGCTTCAATCGCCAAAACAGAAAACACAATCCTCAACACAGATCTACAAACTAGAGAAGAGCAGCTCTGTGAAAACCAGCCAAGCTGCACTGAGATAAGCAAAAAATCCCCCAACAGCTACATCTCAGCCTTGCAGAAAATTGACCAGCTTGGAAGGGACAGGTAAACAGTGTGTTCTTGGACAAGAGTCAGCACAGTTGGGATGATGCAGACCTTTCCGTTCAGGAGCTGCACTGGTTTTTGTGTCTGGTCACTTGAGGTCACACCGCAGAGCTCGGAGGCTCTGCAGAAGCTCTGCATGCTTCCTCCCCAGAACGGAGGTGGCTGAAGTGGCTTTTAAAATCAGTTGTTATTCTGATGCCACCTGAGTCTTAATTGCTGAAAGGATGGGGACTACGACCACAGAAAGAGCTTTCTGGCACTGGCTAAGGAAGTATCAGTTTTTGAGGTCAGAATAACATCCCTTAAAAATATGAATCAGAGTGGTTCTTTCATATTTCAATTTGATAAAGGCAGGCAAAACATTAGCAGACTGTCTTGATGAAGGTCAGGACAGCTTTGTAATATATATATATATTAGGGACGTGCTTAGAAAAAAATAAAATAAATACTACTTCTCAGTAAAAAGAAAGAAAGGACTTGAAAACCTGTATTCAAATTATTCTGGAGCAGTCGAATAAATCCTATTAAATACTATTTCCTGCTTCCACTCTGAATGAGTCTCACTCTTCTAATAAACCCATTGACCAAACACAGTTTTCCAACAGTGTGTCAGCTGCTTTCCTCCTCCATATACAGCTTCTGCTGTATGGCTGATGGCTCAGGACCTGCAGGAAAGTGTCCCAGCCTGAAGACTGGGTCACCAAGGCTTGCCAGGCAGAAGGGGAATCAGAGACACAGATCTGCAGTCTTTCCCATCACAGTTCTGGAGCAATACTCACTGATGCCAAAACAGGTGATCCTCTTGAGACTGGAAAAGGCTTTCATAAATACCTTCAAATCATCTGAGCATACACCAACAATGCCAGCCTCTGAAGCATTGCTAATCATGATGCTGGTTTCTATGCAAAGCAACTCTGAATTTTGTCATTTTAAATGCCTGACCAGCTGCACCTGCAATTTGTGGCTGGGGCAGATGAGGAGACAGATTTTCATCTATAATCATGGGTTGAAATTGAAAGTTCAGCTGGAAAGCATTCTCACCTACACATAACAGTTTCTATGGAAGATACTTTGAGACAAGCACCATATTTGCAATGAATACAATTTCAGCAGTGACCTGAACAAGGCAATATTGACCTATTGAGAGGGAAATTGCCTGCAAGATCATGGGGAAACTATTCTTTATGCTCACCCCTTACCAGCCCAGGATGCTTCATGCCTAGTCAAAGCTGCACATGAAGCTCACTGAAAAGTATGAAAAGAAAGGCTCAAGATGACAAGTGTGCATCCAAAGACTCCGTGAGTTGTAAAGAAAGAGGTCAAAGTCTCAGAGCAATCAAAAAAAAAAAAAAAAAAGAAAGCTGGAAAGCCCAACTTTCCAAGGCACTGCAAGTGTCTGTGCTGGTTATGACTCCTGCAGAGCAGGCAGAAGGACTCACAGGAAAGCCTCTGGAAGGATAATCCTGGAAATGCCTCACTCAGCTCCCTGGGCTTACCCTGGGGAGCCATCCCCCAGGATCCCAGACAAAACAGGCTGGCACGGTGCTGAGTGAAAGCCCACACTGCTGCTCCAGTGACCTGCCCTCCCTCCACGCCTACAAACCTCCTTAGGCTTTGCACTCACAGCCTCCAAGGAAGCAAGCCCTGAGTTTCACCAAATTTCATGTTTCTGGGGCACAGAGTACGGTTCAGAGATATTTTTCAGGAAAGCATCCAAAGTGGACTTCCAAATGGAAATAAGAGTTCAATATTCTGCATAAAAGTTATTAACCCCTTACCTCTCTACCTCATGTGCTAGTCAGGATTGCTACAAATACAACACAAAAAATGAAGTGGGAAAATGAGCCATTTTGAATGATTATAAGTGCAATTAAATGGACCAATGTACTTCTTTTTAGTTTGGAGTAGAAGTAGGTTAAACTCTGATTTTATATTTAAAAACAGACAGAAGCTCTGACAAATGCAGTGCCAGCTGCCAAAGGACCCTGTGCCCAAACAGCACAACAAAGCTAAATATGGCCATTCCCAGCACCTCAACTCAGCAACAGATTTTGCTTCAAGGCTTCCCTCACGGAGCTTCTCATCTCATGCAAGACCTCAACGATGTTTAGTTGGAGGCTGAGCAAAGTGCTGCTACACAGTTTCAGAAATCCCATTCATCATGTTTTATATTTAAGTCCTCAGTTCCCAGAGTCTTATGAGAACCTTCAAATAAAACCATGTATGCACTAATAAAACAAGCAACCTTTTGAAGTTAGGAAAAGCTGGAATTCTTGACAGCTAGGCATGGGCATGCAGACCTTTGCATCCCCTAAATAATTTTTTTAGAAGTGTGTGTATTTTTTTTTTTCTATGAACACCAAGATTTTTGAACACTTCAGTTACCCATGCAGGTCTGAAACACCACAAATATCATGTGGTGATATCACAGCTCCACTGTGCTCAGGAGCTGCAGAGGACAGCCTGAGCCCACTCCTCTAATCTGCAGCAGTACAAGACACTTTATTCTGCTTCTCCACAAAGAGCAAACATTTCCTTCCTAAAGGAATGCCAAGTTTTAGCAGTTTCATCCCTCCTCACTCCAAGCATTTAAGTCAGAGTGCCAAGCTAAGTGTCTGAACCAGGTGATTATTCCTCCCTGAGTCCCTTCACAGTCAATGGAGAGAAAGAAACTCTCCGCAGGGAAATTCAGGATTGAGATGACTGCAAGAATATGTGCACTTTTAGCTTTAAATACTGCACAGAACAGTAAAAACTTACAAGCAGCAATGCTCTAGCAAGGAAACTATGGTTAATGAAGACTGAATATGCCCATCTCTTTTTCTAGCAAGATCTGGACTTCAGGGCTCTTTCTAAAATTACTCAGGAGGGAAAGGCTGAATTTAGCTCCCATCCATCACCTTATCATAAGAATACAACCTCATGCTTCCTGCCACAGAGAATCTGGGAAAATGCAAAATTCTACCTCTTATCACCAAATCATAATTAATTTCTTCTTCCTATTTTGTCTTACTTGAGAGAGGGAAAACAAAAAAAAGCCCTCCTTGTTAGATAACTAAATTTATGTCTTACCAAACTGAATGTAAATGCAAGAAACAGGAAGTTTTTACTTGGAAACTGGAATTTCAAGCACTCAGTGGCAAACAATGAAGCAGGGAGATAAAGATGCAATGGCAATGGTGGGGGACAGACCTGCCAAGCTTCCTGCCCACGCTGACTCAAGAGCATGTGTCCTACCATGATATGGAATGGCCACACTTCTTGCTTTTATTTTGGTGATTGGTATTTGTTCCTGTGAAAACCCCTACAAAAACAAGTCAGAAGACCAGACAATAGTAGACTCCTCATCTCTTAGGGCCAGGTCTTTTACTTAACACTTTAGCAAAAGATGCAATCAGCAGATCTTTGTCCATTTATACAATTCTCTCTGCAGTGAGGAGGATTGTATTACACTCTCCAGCACCCACCAGATCAGAGCATCCAGTCTTCCCCATCACTTCAAGAGATTGGACTGATACTTGAAAGCACATTTGCTATTATCTGCTCCAGCCCTTTGGAAATGACATTACACAGATACAGGGGGGGGAGCAGGCAAATATTGTCGCTCTTTTATTATTCCCGATGTTCCCTGGCTTGTAATAGCTGAGAAGTTCCCAGGTCAATGGGATTACTTTATCTTCCTCCCCCTTCCTTTATCTCTTCCCTCACCCCACAGGTATCCATGTCCAAATGGGATGTTTTGGCAGGGGGTTGGCTTGACCCAGCTTTTCACCACTTGCTGATGCAGAGTTTCCCCCAGCCCTGGCAGCCCCAGGACCCCTCCCCACCACCCCTCTCCTGCCCACGGGGGCAGATGGAGAAGGCAAACGCTCCTCCCTGAAAATCCTCCCCATATGGAAACCCCAGTGTGTTTTGTGGTTTTAAATAAACAAAGCAAAGGGAGAAGCTCAGGGAAAAATCAGCTCGGCAGTGTCTTTATTCCTGTACCAAACTTGAAGGATGGGAGGCTTAACTAGTTAGGAGCAACTCAGACTATATTTTTGCCTACCAGAACAAAGTTCGATTTTTATTTAGATTGATTTTAAGATTTACATGCGAGAAATGGATACAATTGGATCAAATAGATAGTAAAATAAATTGTTGACTCCCATGAAAGCAAATAAACCCAAAACAAATTTCACAGATCTCATCTATCAGCATTTGAGATTTGTTTTATTTCATTATTTTGTATACATTTACAGAGGAGAAATTTCCTTAACTCTGTTCCACTTTTCTTTTACTGAAACAATGAGACTCTCTGCAGAATATTTTCGACTTGAATATTATCACCAGGATAGCATATGGCAAACTAGCAGCAGGCAGTTTATCTTCATCCTCTTTGTAAGCTAAAATTAGCACAATGCTTTTGCAAGAGCATATGATGTATTCAGACCAGTACGATATACCTAATACAACTTCAGATCCATCCCTGGCTAACCTCCAATATCCAAGTAAATTGATTGCTAATTTTAACTGAGTATTAATGTGTTTAGTATCAAGTTGGCATTTATCAACTTGAGAGGCACTTTTAAGTCTAATACTGTCATTTCACACACGCCAACCGCAACTGTAAATAAAATTTGTATATTGGTAACACATAGCATTTAAATTCATCTGTACAAAGTAATTTTAATTTGTATTAATACATTATATATGGAAAGCCATCCTGTAAAATTGCATAATATGCATATTCTGCTTTTCAGTGATGCAATATAATTAATGGTGGTGAAGGGCTGATATACCCATGTCATGACTAACATGTTCCCCCTGCAGACTTTTAGCTGGTTACTTTATTTGGATTAAATTCAACCAAGTCACCAACATCCTTTGGATTAAATTAAACCAAGTCATCACTTTATATTTCTTGATAAGGTGGCTGTGCCAGCCCTCTCTGCTCCTCAGCTTGGTAAATTATGGCTACCTCAGGGGTTTTTTAGTTGGATAAATATGTAGTGAGACACTAATGTTAGCGCTGCTTCTTAATTTATTTCTTGTAGCTGTAACACCAAGGAACTTAGCACAACACTCCTCATAAGGGAAATTTGAAAGGCTCTAAAAGGTTCTAAAAATGCCCTGTGCTTCACAAGGGTGGTTTTACCACCTTACTTGCCAGGTTGACAAAATAAAAAAGTGTAGTAGTAGGAAGTAGTCCCATACAAGCATGTATATGAACAAACACACACACACACAAACAATAAATATTTATAGACTGACATTCAAAGATTTTGTGGCTCAGCCTGCTCATCAATAGAACATCCCTCTGCTTTCCTACAGCCCATTGGAGAACTACAATACAAAACCATACTAAGTCTGTCCAATACTTGTACTGAATTAACATCACCACTGTTCTTGCTTTTACACTGCTGGCCTCGTGCAGAATTTGCACAGGGTTAGTGCAGACAGATACAAAAAACAAAAGAAAGCAGGCAGGATCCTGCACAAAAGCCTCTCCTGGGGCATTCTCATTGCCACAGGCAGGATGAGGGGACAGGAGAGATAAATAGATGCTTTGCTAAGCGGGGAAGGGAGGAGAAGTGCAGAATGAACAGGACATTTCAACTCCACTTTGTTGTCTCTTTTCCCCCTTGCTGTAATTTGCCTGCAACTCGTCCCCTGCTCTTTAGCAAGAAGCTGCTACACTCTGACGTGACAGTGCCCTGAAACTTTAGCCCCATTTTAAATGACACTTAACTTTGAGCTGTTCAGTTAATGCTGACCTCATTCCCTCTTTCCCCTGCTTTAGGAAGGCATTCCATGCAGTGCATGTGCTATAATCCAAGCAGGAACCCCACCGTGGGGTTTCTCCCTCAGTGCTGTGCCAGGGAAGGAGAAAGGGAGGAGATTCTCCTGGCACAGCAATGAGACTAACAAAAAAGATTGCCCATCCTACAAGCCTTGCTTCCATGACCTTCACTTGCTGACCAGAGAAAGTTAAGATATGCCTTCTTCGTGGTCCATCGGGACACTACAGACTCCAGAATATATTTAGCATGCATCCATGTGACACTGCTATTCAGAGCACTGGGGAAGATTTCAGAATAAGTTAGGCTATGCCTGCCACCATTAGGTCTTTTGCAAGGGCATAAGTGGTGTCTTCTATTAGGTCTTCTCCTGTCCTCCTGCAAAAGATGTACTGACAGCCTGGAGACAATAGACAGCATTGGGGATGCAAGGGCCATCTCTCACCCACGGCACAGAATCAGCACAAGGAAAAGTAAAAACTAAGGGATGAGTAGTTGGGAAGGCTGTCCCCACTGTACTTTTATTTATTTATATGCTGTTTCTCCTTTCCCACACTTTCACGTTACACTTTGGCAAAGAGCAACTGTAAAAACCTAACTGCAAAATCTGTGTGAGACTTTAAATACTCAAGAGAAAAAAAAAACAAAAAAAACAAAAAACCCCAAATACTCATCATATTTTAATAGATAAATAAGTTTTATATATATATAAATATAAAAATACTTCTATATTGGCTATTAGATGCCAGAGGCAGCCTGGCATTGCCCATCCTGATGTCACACTGCTCCTGCTGCATATCACAGCCCAGCCATGCTCTCCCACATCCTTTCCCACCTTCCAGGCCTGAGCAGCAAAAGTTCAAGCCAAAGGCTGTGTCAAGCCAAAGGCTGTGTGGAGGAGGTATCATGGCTAAAGAGCCAAAGCAGAAAGGTGGAAGACTTTACCAACAGCACCCTCATTCAAAGAGCTGCCAGAGCAGTGCCAGGCATTTGCTTAGTCACAGCAATCCCACCCCAGCTTGGGTAGAAGGGACATCAGGCATCTCCCTCTGGTATTTCTCGTGTCACCAACTAGTGGGTCACCAGGCCAGTGAGAAGAGGTCCCTGATGAATTATAAGATGACAGGTGGCTCTGACATCACTGCTGCAAGCTGCAGAGGGTGGTCTGATTGCCCAGACAAAGTCCCCATCTCATTCATGAATTTAAAATTGGAAGGAAAAAAAAAATAGTAATAATAAAAGCCCGTGTGCATCAATGTGCCTAGAAAAAATTATGTCAGCATCTCACAGTGCTGATCCTATTAATTAATCCCTTGAAGAATGGCCCCTCGCCCACAAACATATAATGTAATGCCAGCTTAATCTTACCTAAAAAAATTACAATGCAATAAGATTACTCCTCTGACTCTGCTAACTGTTACAGCACTGCTTAATCCTGCATTTCGGAGCTTTAACAAGCTTGTACAATACTGTGCAGAGTTTATCAGAGCAGTTGCCGAGACAAGAAGGACTTATGTTTTAAAGAATATAATTCCACTGTCTTTTGTGCTTTTTACATATAATGTTTATACAGTGACTTTCATCCTGAGAGATCTCAAAGCCTATTGCCTGCTCCTGTTTCCATTGAAGTCTTCTTTCAGGTTTCATATTAGAGTAGGATTAGAAATAAATATATATAAATAGAATATGGGGGGTTAATAATTAAATATATATAAAGATATATGGGGGGGATTATAGCAGGAAAATTTGTTGGGGTGGGAGTTCATCTCTCCCTCCCATTTCCCAAACACAGCTGGGAGGGGCACCACCAAATCAACCTCCTCCTAACAAAAAATTGCAAAGGACCCCATGTGGGACCTTGCCTGAAGAAGTGGGTGCAAAGTTGACCAATGAAAGCACCATCTCTCCATCCCTGCAATAACTTGGCCTTCATCCCCAGGCTGTCCTCCCACCAGCACAGCCCCACTCTGACAATATCCACCCACAGCCACACACTTCCCAGTCTTTGCTGCTTATACACATATTGAGCTTCCCATGGAATAGGAGAAGAAAGCTCTGCTCCCTCCCTGTAATTATCAAATCAGCCCAAAAATGAGGAAGAATTGAGAATCCTCATTATAGCACATCATAAAACACGGCGAGGTCTCGTGCTCGCTGTCTGTTCTTGGCACAGTCTGCCAACAAAACTTTACAAAGATCACAGGAATTCATGTTTGCAGAGATACTAAAGTCATAAAAGGGGAAATTTGGATTTTATTTTCCCACAGTCTAAATGAAGGTGAACCAAGCAAATTTGGCAAAGAGTGCTAGTCAGATGCCATTTCCCACAGCAGTGTGGTATTTTCCTCTGGGAATAAAACATTTTCCCTCAACTACTGTTTATAACTCTTATCAGTTGAACAGCAATAGAGCCATCAAGTCCAATATCTTGTGGAAAAAAGTCAAGGTCAACAAGTACTTGCATTTTCGTTTATCTTTAGCTGCAATTGCTACTGACATTCAATTGGGTAATAAACATGAGGACTGTCAAATGCTCTCAGCAAACAGGTGATCCAAAAGCTATCAGAGAGAAAGAGGCTACTGCCAGGTAATCAAACAATTCTGTTGCAACAATTATGATTTGAGTGCATTCATTTACAGAAGCAATCACCTGTCAAATTTGAATGAATAGCATCAAAACATTCCCACCAATGGGGTAATAAGGGCAAGAAAATACAAGCTATGTCTACTTTCTTCCCAACAAAAGCATGCCAGCATTAGCAAGAGCCTTAAAAAAAAAAAAAAAAAAAAAAGGATAAACAAAAATATCCAGCATCTTATTTCCTGAATTGAATTATCAAAAATTATGTGAACACAAAAACTAGAGGACATGTGTCCAAGTAACTGGGTCTTGTGGTGTTTAGGAAAACACTTGGGAAAGTGAGGGCAGGCAGAAGCAGCTGTGGCACCGCTCTGACAATCAGCACTTGGGCAGCTTCCTGAGCCAGTGGTGGCATCTGGACCAGGGTTTTTAACACCCACAGAAGAACCTATTTTTCCATGAATTGGTCTAATCTCTTTTTGTCCCCTGCTGACCTCCTCAGAATGCTGCTCTGCAGTAATAAATTTAACCCAACACATAAAACAGTTTTGTTTGTTTTAAACCTACCAATGCTCTGGAACAGCTCCTGTGCCACGAACACCTACCCTTAGTTCTTGTATTATGGGACAAGCAACCACTTTCTCCATACAAATAATTTTAAAGACTTCTCCTCCAACCTTAGTCATCTTTCCTCTTGCAGCCTTTCATGTGAGGAATGGGAAAATGGTTTGTGCCAAGCAGCCTGATGGCACACCCTGTTGCATCACTAATCCAGAAATACGGCGTGTTTATGAGTTGTACTCCTTGTGATAAAATGTTGCTCAAAACAAACATCTCAAGATCACAACTTTTGTCTTTTTAATCTCCAAGTTAAAGAGGTCAACGACACACACCTTAAAGTCTCACTCTGCCTACATCAGATTGCAACACTCAGCTGAAGCCACCAAAACCTGGAGAAGCAAATGGGATAGATTACTTCAGTTTGGAATACTATGAGGGACTTTATTATGGGCCATATGGAAAGATCATTAGCTCCAATGAGCCACCACAACTTAAGTGGCTCATATACACCCAGGGTGTGTAGGAAAACAATCACCATATCTGAATAAAGTAACCAAAAAAAAAAAAATAAACAAAAAAAAAAAAAAAACCACCAAAAAAAACCCCAACATATCAGCCATGTTGAAGACCCTAAACTTGAAAGGGGCATCTTGGACACTAAAAACTTCAAACCTATTTCTACAACTTCTTGAAAAACCAAACCTCCCTCTGCCCCATCCAAGGAGGAAAGTAAGATGCCCTTCAGTCCAACACCAGAGATTTTAGCTAACAGCCCAAGATGCGATTTAGATCCTGCCCTCAGTAAGACACCTGGTTCTGTGCAGACACACTTTGGGGCTGCTAAAGGCAATGGATGCTCTCAGTTCAGGGTCAGGGCCATGTTCTTATATACACACCTATGTATACATGGGCTTGTGCACAGTCACACAGATGTTTAATGGGTAGACATTTCTGAGTTTAGAAAAACTTGCCAAGAAAATAGGAAAAAAAAAAAAGACTCCAGCACATGGATTATCCTCCTTGAATATAGACAGGCTGAGAAGTCAGAAATATTTGTACTTCCACAGCCACTTTAAAAGTAAACATTTTCCAAAGTCTTTTTCCCTCCCTCTGCTCTGCCAGTGATGGCAGTAGCCTCAGCCTGAAATATCTGCCTCCTGACATGGTCATCTCCCTCTGCTCCCCTCCCAGCTGGAAGTTTTCCCTGAGCAAAGACTAAAAGTCACATTAAACAGTGCTGAAATGGTTTTGCTGGTTTTGAACTGCTTATTATCTCTGGGGGCTGACCTGAAAAACAAGTTGGAGCTTAGAGAAATTCAGGTTTCCCCTGAAAGGCAAATGGAAAGAAGGAAGTCTTTTTTACAAGGAAAAGAGTTCGTTTATGATGATGTTACCCACAATTTAGGGAAAACAAGCAACGTTTATAAGTATTTTAGTTAGCTTTGCCAGACTGAAAAGAAAAATGCCTGTTAATAACAGATATTTAAGTTAATGTAAATGACTGAAATAAATCCTGACACTGGGAACAGATTAATGCTTAAATCATGACAGACACACGCTCCTAGGTAAGAACTTGCTCCCATACACCATTCTGGAAGCACAACCCTGCTTAGCTGAGGCACACAGACTTAACACTGCCGAAATCTAAGTTTAACAGCTGAATCAGCCTGATGAGACCAAAAACAAAACACAAAACAAAACAAAAAACCACCAGAGCCAAACAAAAAACCCAAAAACCTAAACTTAGAATGAGGAAAAAACCAGTTTCACGCCCCCCGGCTTTAGAGCAGAATGATAAATTGACATCGTGTTATGAGCATAATCCTCAACCACTCAATCACTGTTAAAAAAAAAACAAACCAACATGATTCTGGGGAAATAAAAATAATTAATGCTGGTGCTGCTGAAGAATATGCACCTACACGAAGAGTTTCAGATAAATATGGGCCTGGCTTAAATCTCACATCAAAGGAACAGGGCACAGGTGCTCACACTGATCCAAAGCAAACCGAGCGCTGCCTGCTTGATGGAAAAGCAGGAAAAGAAAAGGGGATGGCAGAGCCTCGGCAAGAAAACTGGTACTGCTCCGTTTCCAAACAAGTGTATTATGCTTAATTCGGGATTCACAACACATAAAGCAGCAGAAAAAACACAGGGAGCAGCCCCTGTTGACTAATGCCCTGTCTTTTCTAATCGAGGGTCACATCCAGTCTAACCGATCGCATGATAATGGCATCAGAAAAGGTCAATCAAAGACAAGCCGAAGCTTCCACTGCCTGGCTGACCTTCGGAGCTTGTGACAAATTGCTATCAGTCAATGTCAACTAATGACAGCGGCTCTTTGGCTAATCAATTGTTCTAAAAATGATCAAGAAAACTACTCGTAGGACAGCTCATTTTCACATCAATGCCTGTGAAGTATGAAAAGCTCATTTTTTTTTGAGTTTTTAATAAGCTCATAAGTAAAGCAGTTACTTGGTAACAGGGGTCACCTTAGTGAAAAGACAGAACCTTTGTCTGCCTTTTACATATTCTTTTATTACCATATTATAGTAAAAATATGCCATGCCATTACTATGCCAGAGGGCTACATAATAAAGTAGGTAATACTTCATACTTTTTTTTTTTTGAGATAAATACTTCTGTGGTTTGGGGGGCCTCTGTTTGGATGTAAATAATTGTCAACACAGTCTCCATGTATTTAAATGTAAAGCAATCACCACTGGCACACAGGTGACGTGCCCACTCATTACTCACCCAAATTTCACATGACAGAGCCGGTAGTGAAAACCACGCTGCAAAATCCAGTGGTGCTGCTGGGAAGTGAAGGTCTAACAGCAGCTATTTTGTTCTTAAACCCACCCCATGCGAGCACAACTTATTCCAGCTATTTCCGACAGAATCCACATTTGGTAGGAAAACCGCATGCTCCGAAACCCCCTAAGCCCTGCGAAAGCAAACAGACATTTCCGCCCTGGAAGGATTCTGCATGTAAAAGCCAACGTGGATATGCACACAGGCTTGAGCAGGGGGAGATATATCATGGTTCTCCTCATACAGCAAAGGGGTGACTGCAGATTTTTCCGTCTCTTCATCCTCCCAGCCTCTCCCAGCATAATTTTCAGCCACTTCTGAAAGCTTCACAGCCAGGCCACACTCCAATACGCATTCACGCATTAAATATTACCAAAACAACAAATCCACATTGGTCTAAGGCTGGAGGAGTGCAAGCACAGTTATACTTTGCTTTTCCATAAGGGGAAAGTCCAGCAAGGACAATTGCAGAGCGTTACAACACAAGAAGCCATTTGGGAAGGGAAGAGGAGCCATCGTTCAAGAATGGCACTGCTTTCCATTTGGGTTTACCTCTTTACTTCAGTGACTCCTGCCCATGACACCTGTACTGCCAGAAAGGATTTACCCTGAAAGAAACACCCCTCACCAACCCAATCACCCCCAAAACAATTCCCAACATCACCACAGAGGAGGGGCGGAGGGGGGAGTGGTGGTGAAGCGCTACACAAGAAACATTAAAACTTTTGTTTTCATCGGAGAAACTGCCAAGTGACAGCAGTTTCAGGTTACACCCTAAACCTGCCTTGCTATGGTAGTTTTTCAAATTAAAATATCTTCTGTGGCCTTAGCCACTCTCAAGCCATCCATAGGCAAGAAAGAAAGGAGGCAGGGCGACACTTAAGCTCAGCCATAATTGGAAGTATGTGAAAAATGAAGTGTCAGTTCGGTCAATAAAGGGCAAAGGTGAAGGGGAACTGCAGCCCAAACTCGGTGCGAAATGTGCTCATTAAGACACCCAATCCGAGGGCTCCTGCCCACCTATCCCATTAGTCATCGGCCATCTGACCGCTTCAAATGCCTCCCCGCTCTTATTACTTTTCTTCTCCCATGTTAAAAAAAAAAAAAAAAAAAAAAAAAAAGGCGAGCTGGTATATAAATCCTCGCTCAGTCATCTGGAACATAATGTGGCCCTTCTCTCCCCCTCTTCCCAGCTCTGCTGCCTGCCTTTGCAGCCTCCAAACAACCGCCTGGAGATCCCCAGCAATAATAAACCCGATTGCCTTTTTGCCTATAGGTTGCTCAAACTCCTACAAAACCTTAAAAAAAACCAAACAAAAAAAAAGAAACTATTTCAGCCATTGATACATTTTGATAAAGAAATATCGCTGCTTTCTACTCCTGGCTGGAAGGAGCAACAATTATTTGGAGGTTAAAGGCTGAGGCTTGGGGGAAAAAAAAAAAAAGAGAGAAACAACACATACAAATAAGGTGACACTGATGGATTGTTTTTCCTTTTCTCTTAAGCTAAACATGGGAAATAAAGAACTCCACTCTGGATTAAAAGTGACTGTACCAAGGCTTTGTTCAGCATCTTCCTGGTCTTACTATTTGAAAACCAAACAAAATAGATCTCTCAATATCCCAAACAGGAATCTTTTGAAGTTATGAGACATAGTAAGATAAAATAGTGCTGCCATGAAGTCAGCATCACCTGCCTGTACATAAGAATTTGCTTCTCTTCTTTTAAATAGAATTCAGTGAATTATTTCTCCACTATGTAAATTCAGATCTCTTAGCACCATTTGGAGACAGCCCTCCAAAGGCCTTTCCCGTTAAGTTCAGAGCAACAGGAAAACTTTTTCATAATATTATTCTGCATTCCTGTACTATAACTATCCCCTATGATGACACAATACCAGGCCTTTAGAAGAGGTTGTGTCAACGTACTATGCAATAACATATCCTGCTGTTCAGTGGCACGAGACCTCAGAACAGGTCCCTAGCAGTTAAATATGGATTTCTGCAATAGATCGAAGCAGCTGGGAGTTATTACTATTTACTAAGTAAATAAATTTACACATTGAAGAAGACTTCAAAACGTTTACAGGAAAGACTGTCTCTCCTGATTTCAAAGGCAATCATTTGATGGGTATTTTACACTGGGACATAAATAGGTTAAAAATATACTTTGCAGAATTTCTAGTGAATAAGGTAATGAAGAAAAATCTACAAAAAGTCTAAAAATAGACTTTAACATACTCTGAGTTATGGATTAAGGAGAATAGTCTTGCTAAAGGCTTAAGTTTTCCAGTCTGTGTGCCTCTCCAAAAATGCAAAGCTTCCATTTACACCTTTGTGATACTTTCAACCAGGTTGCAAACCTGGCCCAGAAGGTGCTTTTGCCTACCCCAACGAGAGATGCAGGTTGTAAGAACAACCTGAAACCAGTTTCAGAGGGTTTTATTTCTGCTGATCAGATTTGCTTTTTTTTTTTTTTGGTTTTTTTATTTTTTTAAATGGCAAACGTGATCTTGACAGATGGAAGGAACCAAAAGGAACTTTTACAAACTCCTAAAAATAGGGAAGCCCATAATATACTGAATATATGTCACGCAACGCATGCATCTCGAGTTAACTGCCATGCTTGCAAGCACGAGCATGTGGGTCCCCAGCCTTTTGCTGCCACCCCTCCACAGCACCTGGCTGCTATGGGAGTGCCAGGCTGGCTCCTTCTGCTGCCAAAAAAAGCACCCAGCAGTGGTGAACACAGGGGTTTAACCACAGTGTTGCACTCCCAACATCAGGCCACAGAAGAAAAGCCACCAAATCACAGCATCTGGAAATTAAATGCAGTTGGGGAGAGGCAGGATATTTGCTGTCTTTTAGTTCTCTTCCATTTCAGTCCTTGAATATTGACTTCTTCCCCGTAGGGAAATGCTAAAATCACATTTTGGAGTTTTTTTAACAGAAGGTGTATATGCAGGCATGGATGTGCTCAAACAAATGAGCTTCCCCCACAATCTCAACCTTCAGAGCATCTCATGTAAGACATAAAGCAAGGCTCAGCAAGACCACTGCTGCCATTACCACATTCCTGTTCCTCAAAAACAATGCCATTTCCAAAGGTGGCAAGCGACCTGAAGGCAAGCCTTGGTAACAGAGACTCCCAGGACAGGATGTCTTTTCCAAAAACTCCTATCCCAAACTTGACCTGAGAGCTCCAGTTATCAAATTCCCACTTTCATAAATCTTCTCCAAAGTTTTAATGCACTGACCCTTCTTCACAAAACACTCTATCAAGCACTGGCAGCAATCCCAGCCCCAATAAACCACTGGGGTTTGGGTAACAGTTTCAGGTCTGACTAAAGCATCACTGACAAGTCCTTCTGTGGATATTTCATAGGACTCAGGCTTGAAACTCACTTTAGAAAACCCTTCCTGACTGAAGCTGCAGCATGCACCTTGCTAGGAACTTACTGAGGCATCAGATATGACCAGCACTCCAGACTACTAAAAATACCACATTTAGGAGAAAAATAAAGCCTGAAAATCTTTAAAAGTACACCAGGAACTAAGCTGAATTTCCAACGTGGTCTAGGAGAATTCTGGCAAGCCTCCCCACAGATGTTTTGTCCACGCACATATCCACATAAACACACGCACATCCGTCTAATAAAAGAACAGCCCTAAACCAATACAAAAACCCTCTCAAAACACCACATTTTAGTTCAAAGCTTATTTTTGAAGCAGCTTTTTCAGCCTTAAAAAAACCCCATGGATTTAAAGTTTGCTCCAAAAGCAAGGGGCTCTAATGAACAAGTTGACACCACTTCAACTATGGCATTGTGAAAAGCACCACTAGAATATATATGTATACATACTTGAAAGAAAAAAGGCCCCCTGAATTTATGTTGCATATCATTTTCCAGTAAAAGTCAGAGGTCAGAAGGTTACCAGTGTCTGCCTCAACTCTGCAACAGTTTACTATTCCAGGCCCCATTTTTACTAGGCTACACTTGCAATGAAGTCAGCAACTTTTCTTTAAACAATAACGAGTCTCAAATACTTAAAGTTCTATAAAGAGATGTTATTCACCACGTACGTTAAATCCATGCATATAAAAAATTAAAATATACTGGTTTAGTTTAAAAACTAATCTTGTTAAATGCAGACTTTGCAATGCTAATCAGTACTGTTCAACCTTTTTTTGGAAACACAATTCCTTTGTTGTCTAACAGCACTTGAATGAAACATGATCATAAAACCAGATTTAAAAGTATATACCTATTGTGAGTTCAGAGTCAACTTCAATAAAGCACTCTCTTTTATATTCAGATTAAGGATCCTTTTAAAATTTTAATTGCATTAAATTAACACTAAATCCACTGCAGTTGGTCTGTTCAGAAAAGATATGCTTTCAGCTTCTCAGAAGAAAAAAAAATACAGAGATTCAGCTTTTTAGATTTCAGAGTTTTTGAGACAGCACTGATTATTTGTAGAATGCCCCACTTCCATTGCACCAAGCTCATTTCATACTCGCCCTGCTAAATCAGCTGCTCTGGCCTGGCTCTCAAACAGAATGTTCTTCCATTCAAGTAAATTGGAATTGAGTATCAAAAAGTAAGTAAAAGCATGGCTCAGGATTTTTCAAAACAGTCCAGCTAACATCTCTTCTTTATATACAATCAAGTTTTGATGGCGTCTCTGAAATATCAGCATGCATTTCTGCAATCTTAATTACATTTGGTTTTGAAGATTTCATCTTTTAACCTATTTGAATGAAGAAAAAAAAAAACCCCAAACTTCTAATTTCTTATTTTTATTAAGCACACTGCAAATTTGGTACATATGTTGCTCTAACATGTGCCTGCTGGCAGGGTTAAAGAAATAAAGATGCCAATCCCTTTACTAGGAGGAGATGGAGGAAAAAAAATGTCGAAAAAAAAGGAAGATAGACCTTTCTCAGCACGAACCCTCTAGTACCCGAGCATATTTCCACAGCAGAGAGTAAGCAGTCCCTGAGCACGCTGGTGACCACCAGGCAGCTAGGAAAGTGTGAGGGCTCTGTTCCTACCTTGCTCACTGCTGTTGTCCCCGCTGTGTGATGTGTGTCCTCCGCTGGAGGGTCCAGGGGTTCCCCCAGAGCGCGTTGACGCCGTGTCATCGTGGTCTCTGTTCCAGGAGGGCTACAGGGACAAAAAAATTAAAAGGTTAAATCTGAGATGGCAAAGGAATGCCCAGATGACCAGAAAATGCACTCTCAGGAGAGTGGT